>NC_089652.1:29100178-29406785 GCF_037042795.1 Molothrus aeneus
TCCTGGATTTATTTCAGTGCAGACAGAACCAACATCTAAGTGGTTTTATTCACTTTTTTTAATCTCTTGATAAGAATGCAAATCCCATTCTTGCTCCTACTGCCTCTCTCACCCTCTTGAAATAGACTGTTTATGGTGACTAAATGCTTCTATTCAAAACTGGCTTTCATCCAGAAGCAGACAGGCAGAAAGCCTAAAAGCAACAGAAAACTAGCAATTTATATTAGGCCATAGTGCTGCAGCACACAAAATGCTTTGTTTAAACTAGCCAAGCTCTGTGTCCTCTTGAATAGATGTAAATAACCAGCTTGTGTGAGTTTCCACAGCAGTGTTGGCATATTTCAAAACACTTGCACAGACTTCAGACACCCACCTCCAAATACCTGCTCCCCCTGTTGGAAAGCTAACCATGCCCACTTCACTTTCACCTGGAGTGGATTTAGTACTACTTAAGATCTATTTTAGGGATTTATCTGAGGGAAGGAAGGACAGCCTGTGACCTGGTAGGTGTTTTCCATCTGCACTATGATGATGAATATGCCTCTGGTGTTCAGCCTTGCTTCCTCTGCTGCTGCTTTGTGGCTGAAAATCAAACAGGTGCACAGTGACCATGCACACACACTGTGGTTCAGGAAGGACAATCCCATGGTCATCCTGCACTGACCAGTGCCTGCTGATCACTGGAGCTGGGCTGGCTCCAGCTCTTGGAGCAGCCTGGACACCCCCACAGCAGGATGTGACCACGCCTGGCATCCTTTTGGTTGTTTGTATTTCACTCTCCTGCAGCTGACAGCACTGGGGTGGGTGTTCCCAGGAGCAGGAAGGCTCATGGGGGTGACAGAGCTCATTCCCCAGAGTCAGTGTCTGCCATAAGCTGCTCACATCAATGCTCTGAGCTTTGTGAGCTGCATCCTGCAGCAGAGAGGGGAGTTCCCAAGGGCTGTGCCTGGGTCCCTGCCTGCACTGCTGAATGGGCAGAGCTCTCCTCTAGCTCAGATTTGATCACTAGATTAAAATAACCTGATGAAAACATTTACACACTGAATGCACAGTGATGTTTTCTAGCCCAGAAACTCGTGGAAGCAGAGGATGGGTGATGGTTTGCTGATGGCAGGCACTGTGGAGACAGGCTGGGGCTCCTGCCAGCTTCTCTCAGGACATACAGCCACTCCAGACGGCTTGGGGCCCTCTTGCTTCCTCATTATATTTTGCTATTTGCTTCTACCATTTCCTTTTCTTCCTGATTTTGAGGCTGTTGCTTGCTGTGTAATTTGTTAGATCTGTCCCTGTGTCAGATCTTTCAGTTATGCCTTGTGCTCTGCAAAGGCATGTTGCATTGTTATTTTTATTTTACTGTGTCTCATTGTGCCATATACAGATTAGAGTGCTGTCTGGGTTCTAAATGTATCCAGTCAGTGGCTTTAATGGTGGTTTTAATCACAGGAATAATAAAAGTGAACATTATATGTTAAAATGTGAAGCCATTTACCTGTGAATTTAAACCCCAAGGGCATTCTCTATTTTCTTTCCAAAACAAATGCAATATGTGTGAGAAACCAGCAGTCCATCTGTATTCCTATTTCCATGCTCCAGCATAGAGGGAAGCATGATATACTTCTCTGAAGCTGGAAAATTGTTCTCTAAAAACAAATTAAGTAACTAACTAACAGCTTGAGTGGTCACTTTGTAGGTGAAATAATTTCTGTCATCGGGAATCAGATGTATTTGCATTATTCCTCAGTGGCTTACAAGTTGTATGTATATTAGTATATCATAAGTTTTCCAGAGAGATTACTTTGCTGTGGGTTAATTTAGTAGTAAAATGTTCTTTGTGGTGTGGTGGTATGTAAGACATGGAAGAGGCCTGGGAAATACTTGGAAGCCCTTGGGCAACAGGAAGGGTTCTGTTCTTTGGAGCTGGCACCTAAAAATGATCTGTTCCTTTTCTGTTCTTTGGAACTGCCACCTAAAAATGATCTATGGGCACTCCCTGAGCTAACTGCTTGTACCTACCACCTGCACCTACCTGTAAAAGGGAAACTGCTTAATTCCGCCTGCCAAAGGGAGCACTTTCCCTGGAAATGTGTTATTTTAGCACTGGCTCCAGCCAGTCAGCTGCAGCATGTGGAAGCCCTGGTCCACAATTCCATGCAGTGGATCCTGGAGCAGCAGATGATATAAATTCATTTGCCTTCAGGGATTTTCAGGCCTCCAGGGAGCTGAGGGAAGCAAGCTCCCTCCCTCACCCATCAAAGGCATGGTCTGAAGGGAGGGGGCAAGAATCTTGTCTGCTGAGGCAGACTTGATCACACCAGGTGCCCAGGGGCTCCTCCAGGGAAGGATCACCTCCTGTTCTCATTGTATTAAATTGTTGTTATAATGAACCAAAGAAAACAGGCACACAGAGCTGGAAGGTACCTGAGGGTCATGGAGCACACCTCCCTCCTGTGGGACATTTACAGGTGTTGCCCACATTGAAGCATCTGTTTGTGTCCCAGATGTTCAGTTCTCTTGGAAGGGTGACAAGGCCTGCCATGAACTGATGTGAGGTCAGCTGCCCCTGAGCCCCCAGAGAGGAGGGCAGGGAGCTGCTCAGAGCTGCAATTCCCAGGCTGATGCTCCCTGGGAAGTGCCTTGTTTGTCCCAAACTTTCCCAGGTGTTGTCTTGACCAGGCCTTTTTCCCTGGATTATTCCCAGGCTGTTTCACCTTTCATGCTTAAGCAATAAAAATGACTTGTTTTTCAAAATTCAATCTGAACCATCTGAAGACAATTTTTTAAATATTCTGGAACATTCTCTGCCCATATCATTGAGAGCAATGAGTCTGGGGATGCTGTCTGAACCAGCTCCTTCATGCCCAGGCGCTGCACCTCGTTCTTAGATAAGCACCTCGGAGACAACAAGGGTTAATTCTTTATAGCAAATTCAGTTGCTGTGTGATGGTGAACACGGACACCTAGTGGTGCTCCGGGACAGGGCATGAATGCTCTAAACAGCTCTGTAGGAGAGAAGCTGATAGAGCAGAGTATTTGTTCACATTTTCCCCTAAAAGAAGGAGAGATTTGATTATTTTCAGAGAAGATTTCTTAGATAGCATAATTTCTGGGACAGAAAGTTTACTTAGCATGGAATAGTGGAAGAATTAGGATAAATCCATCACTTTTGGCAAGATTGTGCATTTAGCAAGAAGTAATCAGTTTTTTTCTTCCTGTCTTAAATATCCCACACCATGCCAAATTATATACTGTACTGGGTCAGGAAGATTTTCTCCTCTTCAAATTAGTCCACAGCAAAGAAACCTCAGCAAATATTTTAAGAGTATCTCATTCTTACCATCCCTGTTAATATCTGTTCTCCAGTTATGGGGAGATTGTCAGCATGATGAGTGGTGGGTTTGCTGATAAACTCCCCTTCTAGGTGCTACACTCACCTCCTGTGTACTTCCATCAGTGCACTGAGCTCTGTCTGCCAGGATTAATGCCAGCACTTTGTCTGAATGGCCTCAAACAGCTGCCATGGTTTGTTTTGTTTGTTTGTTTCTATTTACTTACAAATAATCTTTCAGAGAAATATTTCCTTCTTCTTCCCCAAATCTAGCATTTCGTCTACGGCAGAGACACAGGACAGGTGAGAACCAGTCCTTGTCCACTGACCCCTTTCTGTAATTGTGAATATCACCCCTGTGAGTGGGATTTCTTTCACATCTGCATTGGACACAAAACCCCTGTGCCACTGAGTGGGGAGACAGGCTGTTCCCATGGGAGTGTGTACTGGGGGCTGCTTGGGCTGAGAGAAGGGATTTTGAGACTGTACCAGCTCAAGAGTGAAGTCTAGAGAGATGTGTGTGCTCTTCTCAAGGGCTCTCCCATTCAAGCTGAGAAGCAGACCCCATTTTTTACTGATTCCACAGTTACTCAGCATCTGACTAGATTCTTCCAATTCAGTTAGGTTTACAAGTCATTAATTTAAAATTATTGTATAATATCCTTGGTTTTAGCTTCATATCCTAAGAAAATAAAGTTTATAGTATTATGTTTGTTTACTATCCTCATCTTGATAACTTTTGAATCAGTGAACTAACTTCTATCAAAATTTCTATCAAATTTGACACTGGAAAAAGGACCCCAAAGATTCCTGCATACCTCGGGAAAGCATGCAGCACACAGGACAAAGAATAAGGGTCCCTAACAATAGACAGGCAGCAAGAAATCCACATTAAGAATCTTTCTTAATGCTCCTCTGCAATCCATTGCAGAGGAGCATTAAGAAAGATTCCTCAGGCCAGAAAAACTTAGATTCATTCTAACACCTTTTTAGACGTGCAAGGATCCAACCCTGAGATCCAATTCCATTAAAGAAACCCCAACCTTTGTTAAAAACAAAACTGTACAATCACTTCTTTATGTGCACACAGGTGCTTATATTCCCAGTCCCTGGCTATACAGAGACTGTGATTATACAGACCACTGTTGTTTCTCGAGAGTCACAGGGTGTGAGGCTGAAGGAAAGCAGCAGTTCCAGCACTCAGTACGGAAGTAAAATGTTACATTTATTCCTAGGTACAAATCCTGAAAGTCAGCATATAATCAATCACTCTGTGTTTATATATTTACACCTCTGGGTTCCATCAGAGAGCATGGGAGGAGCTTTTCTGATCTGCCCCATCAGGATTTTGTACTCTCCCAAGAGGTCCCTAGGGCAGGTTTGGGATGATGAGGGTATGTTTCTTGTCTTCCAAGGAAAGAGAAGCTGTTTCCTCACTGCACTGGTGGCCAGTGGGGATGTGCCTCACTTATGCTGTAGAGGGATGAGCTGGAATTTGTCACACCATGAAGCACAGCACTGAGACATCCTGGGCTACTGCCAAGCTAGAAAGTGACCCCAGAAATTAAAGCAACAAAAAACCCTCAGGGTTTCTGATGTACACTCACAGCTAGAAGATTCACAGCTCAAAAACTCCCCCACAGCTAGCATTCAAAAGGTTACTGGGTGGGTAGCTTTGGTGTCTCACTTCAGCCCAGCAAAATCAATAAGAAGTAAAGGAAACCAGGGGCACAACGTGTTGAACTTTGACAAAACAAATTATTAACTTGGCTTCTAAGGAACATAAATCCTGCCTTTGCCAGTGTAAATATGATGCAGAGATGATTGCTTTCATCCTACCCTTGCTGACATCGATTCCTTTTCTTTTTTTTTTTTTTTTTGTTTTTCCTGTTGAACCTGGGCAGTTGTCTGGAGGGTGTGAACTAACTGTGGTGCTCCAGGACTTTACAGCGGGCCACAGCAGCGAGCTGAGCATTCAGGTGGGGCAGACAGTGGAGCTGCTGGAGAGGCCCAGCGAGAGGCCAGGCTGGTGTTTGGTGCGGACCACGGAGCGGAGCCCGCCGCAGGAGGGTCTGGTCCCCAGCAGCGCTCTCTGCATCTCCCATTCCCGCAGCAGCGTGGAGATGGATTGCTTCTTCCCTTCAGGAAAAGGTAGGCAACAGCTCAGCTGGTTTAAGATTGTTTTGGGTTTTCCCTTTTGTATCATGTAAGTGCAAAGCTGCTTGGGCTGCTCCTGCAGTCAGTGGGTAAAAGGCTGTTCAGTCCTTGGTGAGTTTTGTTCCCAGGTCCCTGTGAACGGGCACAGCACCAGCCTGACTCCATGTCCATGAATCAATGTTTGTACATGTGCGTCTTCTGCTATGTGGTAATCATTGTCTCAAGATTCTGGATAAAAATAAGACTTATAAACAACAGAGGGACTGCTTTCAGTGCCTAAAGGCCTAGAATGAGGGAAAGCCATGCTGTCTCTACACCCAGGATGCCCCAAATTGTGGAAATGTTATTTTACGATTGCCATAGTGCACACTAGTTCATGTTCTTTTAGTATATCCTTGTGTGTAAAAGCAAAGAGGCCACCAGTGAGTACTGGTACACTCTGCTACTTTGTGAACTGGAGACATTGTGTGTAATGGCACAGTACAATGGGGAAAGAGTCCTTTACAATCAATGTGGAACAAAACACATCTCTGGTATTATCCTGAGAGCTTGGGCTTCACTCACAACGAATGGTGGATACTGTTTGTCTTTGTGGTGTCTGTGGCCTCTTTAGTTGATGTTCTGTTCTGAGCAATGTGTGTCCCACATACAGAATCCATGCAACCAGGCTTAGGAGGTGCTCCAGACTGATAGACCAGGATTGGTTCAGGTCAGTGTGGCCAGAGGAGGTCTCCTTTGGCTATGGCCCCACTTCTGGCCATGCACAACACAAGTAGTGTCTGGGGAGGAAAGGTTCCTATCATCCCACTCCCTACTGGAAGCCAGCAACCTGAACTGTCTTTTTAAATTCTTTTTCCACTCAGCATTAAGAGAAATAGAATTTGATCCATTGTTGCTTCAGCAAGTTAGGCTTGGTGATTTTGTTTGTTTGGAGAAAAAGCACTGAAACTGAGCTGTAGTTTGTCCTCACTCCCTGCCTGCCCTCCCGCTGCGGAGGCTGGGAGTGGGACACACGCCCAGGACAGAGCACTGCTGTAGGGCCAGAGTTTCAGACTTTCCCTGCAAGAGGATCTGATCCAAACCCGGGGGACAAGAGCTCAGCTTCTCTCAGATTTGACCCCCTCAGCTGTCAGCTCTGTCTGCAGTGTGAGCTCCAAACTCCTCATGGCTTCTCAGACCCTCTGGCACCTCTTCTCCCTGCAGCATTCCCAGGCCCTGCCCTGCTGCTGCTGCCACGGGAGCCTGTCCTGGCCCTCAGCTGAGAAGTGCTGCAGTTGCTTCCATGCAAATTATCTGTGACTGAACACAGAAAGGTAAAGCTGCACGCCAGCCTGGTCTGCGTAAGAGCAGTCACTGGCTGGCATGACTCACAGGAAGCTGGGGACGTGTCTGCTGTGTGCCTGGTCCAGCAGCTGGGCTGGTGTCTCTGCTCAAGGGCACTGTGAAACACCAGCCAAACCTCATTTGAGAGTGCCAGGTTGTAGAGCTTTTCCTTAAATGAAATAAAACTTCAGCATTGCAAGAGTAGGCTGTGAAAAGGGAGGCAGGAAATTCTGGGGATGAAGAGAGGGCGGTGCAGGGGCTGAAGGCTGGCAGGGGACATGGAGACTCTGCTTTTGGCATGATTGTGTGAGCTTCAGGGCACAACTGCACCACAGGTAGGGCAGGATGGGCACAGTGCTGGGCTGTGGCTGGTGGACCAGTGCCTACTGATAGCTGGGAGCCACCAGGCTGTGTCAGCAAAGCACCAAGGCTTTGCTGGCACACTCTGCCTGCCTGTGGGCAGATTTCTCTGTTTCTCACCTAACACTCTGCCACTGCTCCTGGGCTGGAGCTGCCTCTTGGCCCAGCATCTCTGAGCAAGTGAGTCTGGGGCAGGCTGGCTCCAGCCATGTGTTCATGGCCTTGATGTCCTTTATATCTCTGTCCCCCTTGGCCTCAGTTTTCTTCCTGCACATACCAAAGCTGTATCAGGGAGCCTCAGAATTAATGTGATCTCCAGAAGTGCAGCTAGAAATAATAAAAATAACCACTCAGTCCACAATTTTGGCCAGTGTACAGCAAATAGGCTCTGTGTCTAATCAGTTCTCCCTCTATTAGGAAAACAGGAAATTGTTTAAACTGAAAGAACAGATGCTGGGAATAAAGAAAGAGGAGTAAGCTTAAAGGGGAAAATGCAGTAGCTGCTGAAAGAGCCTGCTGGTCTCATGAGGTGCTGGAAAGATTAACATGACAAATGGTTTCTAACTATTCAGTTGTGCCCTTCTCCACTTCCAGTAGCTTTAGGCACTGGTTGCATGCAGAATCCCTTGGTCCAGGCTTCCACAATTTCTTGCCTTTCTCTACAACCCAGAACAAAACCTAGCACATCTTATATCAACATTGATGATGTTCCTGGTCTGCTTCAAGTATGTAAACATACACAGTTGCAGAAAAGCAGGTTAATAGCTGAATTTTGCTTGCAATTACCAAGGCACATAGTTCTTTGCTTTTACAAGCACAAATAATTTTAAGAACAGAAAGTACCTGTACTCAGAACTTAACATTTCTAATAATAGTATTTACCATCTATTTTAGAAATATATAGAGTTTGCCAAGTCTCAAAACATAGTTACATCTTCATAGGCAGAAACGGCAAATTACTCTGTTTGGTCCTATTACAAGTAATGGTGGAGAATAAATGTAAATCATGGCTCATAGAAGCTACCTATTGCCCTTAAAATGAAAGATTAAAGAAAGTAATATGTCACCCAACATCTGAATAAATGAAAGCTTGAATGATTTGGTGGGATCACCAGAATATTTTGCAAAACATGAGTGCAATCCTCATCAAGCCTTTCTGAACAGTCTTAACTGAAAGCCACTAGAAATGCAAAACCCAACTTGACAATGGAACATGTGCTCTGTCTGGCTCTCACTCTTTTACACTATTCCTTTGAAAATTGGTGGTGAATTAACATAAAATATTGCAAAAGGAAAGACATGGTGTGAATATAGCAGAACACACCCAGAATAGAACACTTCCTACCTTTTGTCATGAAATATCTGTACAGATCTCTCTTGTTGATCATTAAGAGTGCAGAGACTTTAAGGACTGGTCTCCCAGCCTTCCGTTGGCTCCTGGCTGTGTTCCTTTGGAGGATACAAAGGATACACATATGATTTTTTCATGACTTGTCTACAGCTCAGAGCACAAGTATCCTCCTGTCTGTCCTTCCTTTCTGATGATCTGACAGTGTTTGCAATTACCCTCTGTAAAAAGGCAAACAGGTTTCTGGGATTAACCTTTTGCTAGTGATATACAGATGATTGAGTAAAAGGAATTTGTCTGCAGTCTCTGTTACTGGACTCCAGAATTTGCAGGATGGGGGTTTTCTTTCGGACTAGTATTCCTAGGAAGGAAGAAGAAAGATCTCTGGTACTAGAAATGAAGCTCTGTTTGAACTATCCCACATGAATATATACAGGAAAGCTGTGACTTTTATTTCTTTCTCTTTAATCCTATAACGGAGCTCTAAGATATTAAGCTATAAATTTCAAATTGAGAGAGAAATCCACTTGGATAGAAAGCAATTTCATGACCTTCATTAAGCCCACTGAGCCAAGCATATTCTTGGTGGCATCCTGTTAATTTTGAGTGATTTCAAATTTGAATTTGGCCCATGAAAGAATTAGATGAAATCTTGGTCTTAAAAGTCATTGTCTGATGACCTTTACACAGGTTTTTTTCTTGTAAAATCAAGCACATGGGGTAACAAAGAGTAACAAAGAGGTTAGTTCTTGCAGTAATTTTAAGCAACCTCCATCACAAAAAGAAAAAGAGGACATTAAAAAAGAGATAGGATTTCATGGCATTTGTTTTGGATTCATGATAGATGAGAGGAAGGTCCTGTTCAGGGCCCCAAAGCAGATCCTGCCCACAGGATATGCTTGTGGCTGGTGCATATCTCTGGAGGAGATGAGGAATATATTTTTTTAAGACACTGTGCAAACATCTTGCTGTGCAGGCTGAAGTCCACTTAACAGCAGGGTGGCAGTGCTTGGTCCTTGTACCAGACCAAACTGAGAAATAGTTGGATATTTTTTTCCAGAGGAAGAGGAAACACAGATCTTGCAAGGTGTATGTTGGCAGGGTGACCATCTTGCCTGTCCTTCCCAGATGGGTCACTTTGTCCAGGAGTCACTGGCAGAGCACCAGGCTTTGGGCAGGAGGGATGAGAGTTTTGGTGCTGCACCAGTCACAGCTGCTCATGTGTTTGGGGGTCACCTGCAGCCTGAGAGAGCCTGGGGCTGGTAGGTGCCATGGCAGGCTTGGCTGGGACAGCAGGAAGCAGAATAAGGATTTAACAAGGCTGGAGAGAAGAGTGGTATCAATGAAAGAGGTCACATTTTGGTAGTTTCTCCAGTTTAATGCATTAGTGTGCAAAGCCGGTGATGCTAATCCAGCTCTTGCTGTGTTTGAAAGACTCTTTCCTCCAGTTCCTGATCTCAGAAGAATCATCTGTGTAGGGAAAAACATAATTGTTTCTTCCCACATCTCTGTTTTTTAAGAACATCCTGGGTTTTAGTGCAGGAAAAGAGTCTAGGCTGCTTTTGTTATATCCCTGTTCCTGTTGAGCTTTAAATTGTGATCTGCATTGGCTCAAGCACTCTCTCGGTTGCGTTTTAAACAATCTCTGCTGCAAACATATTCTATGGTAATGGTTGCTGATGTCCCAGGGGAGCTGTGTGAGGACAATTCAGAAGTTTTAGCATGCTGCATTAAACCTTCATTTGTCCTTGTGGAGGCTGAGAAATTGTTTTTGGTTTTGAGAGTCTTAATGAAGAGTGGTCAATTAAAATGTTTGTAAGGCTCTGAACTAAAGGAAACATTTCATTAGGTAACACAGTTGATTTAACTGGTCCATAAGCTGGTCACGGGGTTCCTATTAAACAAACAATGTTCAGGCTCTCATTGTCAATATAAATATGCAATATTTAAATTTAAAAAACCAAACCCTCACTTCTGTTCCTGATACTGATCCAACAAGGGTGTTCAGAGTCAAAATTTTATAGTATAGGCTGTCTTTCAAGAGAGGTCCCTTCTGCTGGCATTAAGTGCCTCATGGTGTCCTTGTTACAAGTTCAAGACGTGGCTTACAAAGAAAAATCACGTCAGGAAATGTTTTCATTTTCACTCCTTTTCAGTTACAATAGAGTGACTGTAAGTTGGTCACGAGTGTGGTGGGACATGGCAGCTCTCTGTGCTGGCACCAAGGTCTGCCACAGCCCAGCTCAGGGCTGCTGCTCTGCCTCAGTATCCAAGTGTGGCTCCATGCAGCTGTGAAAGGAGCAGGAAAATAAAGATGAAATAATTCAAAACCACTTTGCTATTTCAGTCACATCACCCTTTCCCTTGTTTTTTCTCTGCTGGCTTTCCCTCCTCTCATCAAAGTCTGTCTGCCTTCACTTTGATGGCCCTTCACAGTTCTCCCCATCATCTCACTCCTTCCTACCTCAGAGGGCAGTGTCTCCACAGTGCTGGAGAGCTGCTGATGCCTGACTCCCCTCCCTACTGCTGTACTTTGATCCCACACTTCTGTGCTTTCTCCTGCTTCACAATCACCCTGCAGAAGAACTCGGGCCATAAAGTGTCCATCCTTGGAATTATCCATGCTTATACCTTCTCCTGGGCACAGTTATCTTGGAAATAATAAAAAATGAGCAAATATGTAGCAATATGGGTGATGAGATCTGATTTTCATTGTGTCTAAGGAGTAAGCCAAGCCAAGGCTGAGAGGATGAGCCATATCTGTGTATGGATATTCATATCACAATGCCCATAGCTCTACCAGGGGTTTTACCTGTCAGGTACATCAAAACCAGAAAACTAAACTGACAAATCCTTGAGAAATATGTGTCCTCCCCTACAAGTCACAGACACAGCTCATATGCAGGCTGTGGGAGCCCTGCTTTCAAGGTGCAGATAGTGTGCAGGCTGTTCCATGGTTTGTGAATAGCCCTACTTCACTGAGGTGATATTTCTGTTTCATTTGGTTTTATCTTCAGTATGGCATCACTAGATAGTAACACCTACATTCAGCCATGGGGACATACCAGGTACTGGTACAGTCACTTATATTTATTGCTTCAACTTCTTTCAGCTTCAGTTCTCTAGTCAAAACAAAAGGCCTCCAGTACTCTACCTGGAACTTTATTTTTATGGAAAAGGACAATTTTGATGAATGCTTTGATAAAACAGGAAAGGCTATTTTGGGGGAAGTTGCTTTGCTTTTGTACAGTGGATTTTTATTATTTTAAACACAGGATTCTTTGTTTAAAAGAGAGAAGGCCTGCAAATTTTCTTGTTTACTTTGCCTTTGCTTCCCCTTCTGGCAGAAGGTGGGTAAAATTTAGCCACATAGCTGCTCTCAGCTTAACCCCAAATTTCACAGTACAGTCTCTATGTTGTTTTTATCACTGAAAAAAAAGAGAAATGGAGGGAATTTAAAATGCTGTGGACCACTGAGACTCACCAAGAGTGCCAAAGGGTTCAGCTCTTGGTCTGGCAAAGAAACTGGAGAGAAACTCAGTAGTGGTTTACTACTTTACTTTTTCTCTTTACTGGAGAGAAACTCAGCAGAAACTCTGTGTCAGGCTCAGGAGTGCAGTTCCTTGCACAGCCCCTGAGGAAGACCAGGGTCATAAATTCTCCATGCCCCCCTGGTTCTCCTGCCTGCCTTCCCAGTCTCTTTTCCTGGGGCCAGCCCGTGCTTTTCAGGGCCAGGTTAAGCCAGCCAAGATAGATCCCTTTTGCTATCCTGCACGGAAGTGAGAACTTCCCTCCTCAGCTGCAGCTCATGAAGGGGAGGTCCCAGCTGGCCCCTGGCTGCTCAGATGATGGGTGAGTGGGTGGCCACAGCCCTCTCCTGGCCCCACGAGCTATCTGAGAGGGGATGGTCTGAAAGGACTTCAGCTGAACGTACATGCTGACAAACAAGACTGCATCAATCCTTTTTTTCTTTCCAGCTTGTCTTCACACACATGCTGGAAAAGGAAACTTTAATTTTTATTGCTCACATATTGATGTCCCAGCTGTTGGGAAACCACAAAGACCAAAGATTGTTCTACTGAGTAAATATTAGACTCGTAATTAATTGAGATAGTTTTCTAGAATAATGTGGGCTATGCAGCATCCCATTTGGCCTGGGGAAGACTGGAGGCATCTTCCTGACTCTAAACAGTCCCCAGCCCTTCAGTGATCCCAGCACATGTCTCTGTTCATAGCATGGCAGAGCTCAGCCTTCCCTTGTGTTAGCAGGAGCAGAGCAGAGAGAGGGGCCTGTGACGCACCACAAATGGTGCTCACAGAGGCTGAGCAGTGGCTGTTGTACTGAGAAAGGACTCAGCTCTCCTGCTGGGCTACTCAGGGTCAAGAGATCAGGTCAGGGATTATCCAGAGGGCTCTGCACAGTTAGCCAGGGGAGGCACCTGCTGAAAATGGTCTGAATATTCTTTTTATTAACTGCAAAGGAACCATATGGGTGTCTTCTGTTTCTTCTCCTGGGAGCTGCAGTGCCTCAGTGCAGTGCAGAGACACCAGAGCAAGCAGGCAGTTCAGTTTGTACCACGAGGTTTTACACCAGCTCTGACCTAAAGGCAGCAGCCAGAGCATCCCCACACCTCTGCCCCACCAGTGAAAAACGAGCACCCAGAGGAAGGGTATAAAAACAGCTCTTTGAGTAAAGTCTATTTCCTCTGTATTTAGTCAAGTCTTAAAATACAGTAGTGTGGCTGTGCAGCACTTGGCCCATGGAGCTGACAGGAAGGTCATCCTCAAAGATCAGCGGGAGCATGTGCATGACTTGCGTCTTGTGTTTCCTCTGAGCACAGACTAAATTTAGCATTTTCACAGATGGACATTGAACCATAATCCATCTAGGACTGCAGGATGAAGAGTGGGATGGGAGCTGTTTGCCTGGGCTTTTTGCTGTGTAACCAGCTTCAGTGCACCACCACTTATTGTGCTCCTCAGGGTTTTCTGCTTTGCTCAATATTGTGGAACTTACTGCCTGATCCTTTTCCCTGAAATTTTTAAAGTTTAAGCACGAAGGAAAAGTAAACTGCTGGTTCTGGGTTCAGGCCTGACATCCCTACTTAATGTCAAACTGTGCATGTACTTTTCAACAGCACCATCACAAAGATTGAACCTATAACTACTGGTCCTTGCAAGAATTGCACTAAGACAAATACTAATGACTGATGATTTTGGGTTCCCCAAAATGTTGCCTTCCCACTCTTTCAGCTTCTAGACAGTTAAAGGGACTAATCCTAAATGTGGTATTTGTACCCTGCAAGGCCTGTATACTGCTGGGCTGATCCTTCAGTTGCTTATCTTAAACAACTATTTTATGAGCATGTTTTGAAGTGAACTAGTTCTGCTAAAAATCCCATTTCCCTGACTGGTCTGAGCTGGAAATAGGCAAACCATGATGCAAAGCACATGTGTATTAAATAATGTATTTCCAGTAACAGAAATTATGTTTCTGTGTATCTGCTCCAGCACACTGCACAGATTTGATATAGTGATCTTGACACAAGAAGCCTGATTTTCCTGTCATATATGCAAGCATTTTGCCAGAGCACTTATTCCCAGGTTACACATTTTGCAAAAGAGCCTGAAACAATGTCAAATTTGCTTAGTTCAGATTAATCCCAAATTTTATAAAGTAGAGTTAATGTTATTGCAACTATGATGATCTAAAAGTCTAGAATAGGAGGTCATCTACATAAATGCCAGTGTATCTTTTCCCATTCATATTAGCTGGTCTCATAAAGAATATTATTTCTTTATAAAAATGTTTTCTTTAACTCCAGAACTATACTTTTCTTTTCTTGAAGGCAGAGTCCATATTTGACTGTATTTTCTTTAAATGTGTTTAAATAAGTCTCTCACACTCTAGAACAGGAAAACATGTTAAACCATTCTTTTCCTCAGGTGTCCTAAGCATTTATTAGAAGGTGCCACTTTACATTTGTATTATATATTCTTCATATGCATTGAACATTTAGTGATTCTGCAGAACTGTAGTGCAGTTGAATAAGTTTGGTTTTTTTCTTCGCAGAGTTTGCAAAATACAAATTAAATTTTACACAGCATAGAGATAATTGCTTGTATATTGCAGGAAAGATTGGGATGGCCTCCAGCCTCACTGAATTTGTGCCTTCCAAGAAAAACAGTAGTCATACACTGTCCAACACTTCACAGATAAAGCAGCCCTGACTTTTCCTTAGCAAGACAATTTGCAGCTCATGATTATTGGTGATTCCCGTTTTCATTAAGTGAACGTCAAGTTCCATTTTTCTCACTGATAACATTTCCCTGATGCCAAATGACAGGTTTTTTTATTGCCCTTTGCTTTTGCAAGCCAAAAAGATTACAAGTTCAACAGTAGCACCCAGAGATCATATTTCAAGGGCATTTTTCTATTTCCTAGACTGGGGAGGAACACCAAAATATTTGAACTCAAGATACACTCCTAAAAGGTATTTTTAGGTCTTTGTACAGTTCAGTTTAACTTCTTCAATACTGTACCCAGCTCTTTATTTTCTCTAGAAAATACAGTCTCAAAGTCTCAAAGAAGACTATTTTCTTTAGATTTCATGTATCTTCAAGATTTTAAGTTAATAGCTGCATTTTGCTAAGGAACATACATCCAGTTTCTTTGGAAATCTGTGGGAATTGCATTTAGCTACCAGGGAGCAGATTCTGGCTTTAAGAACCAAATAGCATTCTTCAGAAAAGCACCAAAGAACTTATTAACTCTGCAGGACTCCTACTCAGTGAAATAAGAACATTCTTCCTTTCACTGACTAGAAAAGTCAAATTAGGTTTCATGCAGGGTGAAGGAATTGGGGTGCTCTTGGGGCCAATCTGGCCTGTGAAAAACCTTATTGAAAAAAAGCTTTGTACATGGATGGCTGGTGAAGGTGGTTCAGGCTTTACACCCTGTAACCCTCATGGCCATTGCACATCTGTCCAGACAGATCTGCTGTGGTTGTGCTGTGCACACTCAGTGCTGCTCCACAGGATATCTGCTGGGACACAGCCTTCACCTGGCAGCTCGACACGTTCTGCAATGTTCTGCAATGCTGCAGCCTTTCATTATTCCAAAGATGTGCCTTTCTGCACATAAAAATGCAAAAATGCTCATTCCTCTCCCATCAGTTTCTGATTGCCATCATAAAACGGGACGTGCAGGCACAACAGAGACAGGGCTGAGCTCAGCAGCGCTAGGGGCAGAGTAGAAGATTGTCAGCCAGCTGGAAGTACCCATTTTGTCTCACAGCAGGAGGCTGAACCTCCCTGAGCATGAGGAATGTGTCCTGTGCCTACCTGAGCAGCCAGGATCTAGCACAGCAGTGGGATCACCCAGACCAGTGGGATCACCCAGACAGCCCTGCAGTACAGGCGATGCAAGAGCCACACAGCTTGAGGCTTTTGCAGTGAAATCTGAGCAATGCTGACAGGAGAACGAAGGCAGATCAAGTAAACAATCTGGGCTAAAACAAACCTTTTTTCTCCACTAGGTTAATTTTAACCTAGATCCGCTTGTGGATCAGATTCACTGTGAAGCTGCACAAACATTTCTGTTGGCACAGGGGAAGCAGCAGGAAGGAGCAGGCACCTGGGAGAGACAGAAAGGGCACCAAAGGGATTTGGCAGGACTATTGGCTCTTGACAACTCAAAGTGCTCATGGAACTATCATGTAATGTGGAACTGTTACGTACCAAGAGATTGCCTGAACATAGGAATTAAAAAGTACTCCATGGCATCATGTACTTGTCCCTCTTGCAGAAAAACCCTAGAGGGTTTTCTGTCTTGTGGTGACTGGAAATTCCAGTGTGTAGAAATCCAGCTTTTGGCAATGTCTGATGGTACCAAGCAGAAGGGGGATTTCCAGAGGTTTTGGTGCTAGACTGGCATTCCCAGGAGCACATTTCAAAACAGAACATCAGTAGAGCTCCTGTCTGTCAGAGAGCTAACATCCTCAAAATATCCTAACTGCTGGTTAATGGACACCAAAGAATGAAAGCAGGCAGAGGTGCTCCACACTGAAAAAAGAAGGGTTGTTTTCTAGCTAGTCATTCCACCAGATGATAAAAATAGCTTTTAAACTACTTTTTTTTTCAATTCTCTGCACAGCAGGCTGCTTGTTATGTGTGCCCTTGTTATTTATACCCACCATAAGTTTCAATAGCAGCTTTACAGATTCTTTTATGCTTGTCTTAGATCTGGTGTTGTAAATCAGAAAGCTTTGCCATCTTAAACATTGCTGGTAAGAACTCCTCTGCGTTCTTTTTACCTTAGAATAAAAGGGAAGTGGAAAATACACTTAATGCAGTAATTTGGCCCAAATAAATATAAGCTTTTACAATACTGACACTGAATTTTATTTTAATTTGAGTGCAATTCCTCCAGATGGGCCAGAGAAAATTTTCCCCCTAAGCAGCAAATAGTGTGTGCCAGTTTTTAAATTTTTCTTTTAGCTTGCCTTAAATCCTGTTTGTGTTGGGTAATGGGTGGGGGAAAGGAGATGAACAGCACTTGCAATTTGCTGCAGAACATCCCAGGAAAATAGTCTGAATACTCTTCCATTAAACAAACAAACAAACCAAAACAGGTAACAACTTACTCTAAAGAAAGAGAAATAGCATTTAAAGGAAAATCAGCTGTGGCTTCTACCATCCAAACAGAACAACCTCAGGCAAGTTGGGACAAGCAGGCTGGGAATATTTTTGTTACACTGTTGGTTGGTAGTTGCTAGAACAACTCACCTTTGTCATGCCCCAGTGTGCGAGGCTCCTGTTTGTCTTGGGAAGCAGACTATGATGGGCTGAGATAGGCTCCTGATTTCCCCACTGAGGCCCAACACAGTAAAGCAGGAGCCAAAACATCCAAAAGGCAGCACTTTAATGCCTCTTGTCTTCTGTCATTGGGTATTGCTGTAAATCCCAAAGATATCTCTCTGTTCTAATGGAGATAAGTGCTTCAGGAAACAAACACAAACCTGCTTTAAATTTTTATTTCACTCTTTTCTGCTGAAGGGCTGGGGTTTTATTCTGACCAGTAGCTTGTTCAGGATGTGCTCACCATCCAGCACAGCTCCCCAGCAGCCAATGGGTACTGTACCAACAGAGTGTGGTGTGTGGTTTCGCTTACAGGGCCTCCCAAGTCAGACTGGTTTGTGAGGTGAGGCTCTTTGCTGCAGCCTCATCTGAGCATAACTCATCTGGGGGTGCTGCTGGCAGGTCAGAGAAGTTCTCTCTGCTCACTCAAGACCTTGCTGAAGCGGTAGAGCCAGTCCAGGGTCAGGTGAGCCTACGGTGAGGTCAGGGAGGACGGTAACGGGGCTGTACTTACACCAGCTTGTAACTGTTTCCTCACTGTCAGCAGATGGTTACTGCTTAGGAAGGAGCTGTATATCGAGGGGAATTGGTCCTGTGGAACAGGACAATGTAGGAATCTGTTCTGAGATCTCTGAGAGGCAAAGTTAGACTGGAGGTTGAAGGGGTGTATGTGTTCTGCAGGTGTGTTCTGCTCCAAAATAGGTGAAACTATCCTGGGCAGTACCTACCTGAGTATTTGGTGGGGCAAATCTAAATTCTCTTGAAACAGGCTGAATCATGTGAAAGCAAATATGTGTTATTTATTCTGTGGTCTGCTCTACAGTCATCCACCTTTACTTGATGATCTTTATAAGATATTTTCTGGGATAAGTCTCCAAGCAACTTCTCTCCTTCTGTAGATCTTCCTTCTTCAGAGAATGCAGAGAAAGAGAAAAGATGAGTTGTAAATAAGGAAGGAAAGGCTGGTGTCAGTGGGGAGCTTGTGATGTTTGGGAGAGGTGGGTGAGCAGTGTGTAAAGGTGAGGTCCATCACAGCAGAGCAGATGGGTCTTTGGCTTTACAGTACAGTTGGTGTGCCAGGATGCTGTTAGGTCATGGCAACTCTTCTAAGCTGGCATAAATGCACCCCGTGCTGACATCCACAGCAGAGAGATAAGGATGATATATCCTAACATTTGCGGAACATATGCCTACATTGCAGTTCAGCTTGGAGGTTGTGCTGGACTGTCTATATTTCTTCTTAATTTGTTTGGTTTAGCTAGTTGAGAATGTTCCTTTTTTTGCCTACTACTGTGCTGAACTGAGGAGCCAAAAACCTTTCCTTGGAGTTGTGCTCTCTTGCACCAGGAGGGAATATGACTCCATTTATTTATTTATTTTTAATTAATTTTATCTGTTTTAGTACCCAATAAATTTGTTGTTTTTTCCAACTGGCACAACAAGGCTCTGGCTATTTTTAAAGAATATGGTTCATTTGATTTAATCTAATGAATGTTTAGTGCTGTTGAAAATAGCTGGAGTCAGAGCCAAGAATAATGTACTGAAATGTGCTGGTTGAGCAAGGACTGCTTCACTCTGCCAATCTGTTTCCCTCCAGTTGTTCAGATTTACCTGGTTTTGCAAGTAGCATTTGCAGGCAAGATGTATTGATCAAGGTGCTTTTTAATACTGATTCCAAAGGCCAATAGTGCCAGAGACATATTTTGTCACACTCATTTCTAGACACAGCTAACAATGACAGCTCCTTCTTGTTGTTCAGTGTACGATGCCTAATCTGTTTCAGACCACTTTAAAGGGAATGTGAAATGCTGATATCCTTTTATTTCACATAGGAAAACTGAGGCACGAAATGGTAATTTTTTTCCCCTAAAGTCACCCAGAAAGCAAGTGACAGAATGAGTAATAAAATCAGCATCTACTGGGCTCCTGAAGCTGCAATGTAAGTCCTGATTTCTCCATGAACTGAAGCAAGACATAATCGAAAAAGAAGTTCTGCTAAATCCTGGTGGTTTGCACTGGTTTTCAGAACATCCATGTCCTGCCTGCACCCTCTGAATTGCTCTGTAGAGGTATCTAAATGTCCCTATTAACAAAACCTAAATTTCATGCATCTCTTTGCACTATCTGAATTTGACACTGCAAGGCACACCAAATATTTAAATTATGTTTTTGAAACTGTACAAATCCATCTTCCTTTTGCCATCCATCAGTTATTTCTGTTAGATAGTTGGTTTGCTATTCCTCCCTAAGAAAGGAGTGGCTAATACTTAAGCTTCATTGGATTAAAAAAATAAATCAACCATAGTACATCTTATTCTGTGATAGTGATGTCCATAGGGAGGGATTTTCTGCAGAGATCACTTTACACCCTAAAGCACAATGTAGGATTGACTTGCATAAGTAATGAACAGATGCTCCTGACAGCTATTACATTATTCATCTCCCTGTGCATGTGATGGGGAGAAGGAAACAGCACCTGTTACTATGGGAGAAATATTGTCACTGCTGTTCTGCATTACAGACCTCCAGGGCAATCTGGGCCAGACGTGTTTCACAGCATTTGTGTTGACCCAAAATGAAGCCATGCCAGTTTACATCCCCTCGCTATTTTGTCCTTTGTTTCCCTCAGATAGGTCCCTCAGTTTATAAATTAAGAAAATAAAATTGCTGCTGAAGGTGTGACGGAGCACTGAAAGCAGTGAAAAAATTTGTTTTCCATCTTTCATCCCAAATTTTTCTCAGGAAAGCTGGGTAAAACTATTAGAACTTATTTCCCCTCTACAACAACAGTACTTTTTACAGATCATCTCAGATTTCATATGGAAGTAACTCATATGCCTGGGGAATTTCTAAAGGAGTGTTTAAGAGTGGACAGAAGTATTTTCGTTGTCATCCTGACCTTGGATTGAGATGAGTTCCCGTTCATCATCGGTGTTGGGCAGGGCAGCACGCATGGCCCATGGTGCAGGCACACTGCTAATAGACTTAGCTTCAGATGCAGCCAGCCAGGGCCATAAAATTCTCTTGTTCACTCCACTGCAGGTAATGATTGGAGCATTTAGAGTGTGTTTCCAGGAGATGTTTCCTTAAAGAACTCCTGTGACTCAGTCTTCCAGTAAAGGGGGTTTATAGCAAAGAGGGAGGGTGCCTTTTTACACAGGCAGATAGTGATAAGACAAGGGGGAATGGTTTAAAGTAAAAAAAGGAGATATTTAAGTTAGATGTTGGGAAGAAATTCTTTGCTGTGATGGTGGTGAGGCATGGGAACAGACTGCCAGGAGACATTGTGGCTGCCAAGTGTTCAAGGCCAGGTTGGATGGGACTTTGAGCAACCTGATCAAGTGTAAGGTGCCCCTCCCTATGGCAGCAGGGTTGAAATAAGATGACCTTTAAGGTCCCTTCCAACCCAAACCATTCTGTGACTTTATTCTTTGATTCAGCCAAAGGTTAGAGCAGGGGCAGGGATCTTTTCTTTCTCAGGTGACGTGCTGATAATTCAGGGACCACAGCAACACATAAATTCATCCTGCCCAATAATCTTCTAGTCCCAGACAAGCAGCTCCTTGCCCTTCACCTCGGGCAAGTGGGCTGTACAGATTTCCATCCCCCACACAATGTCTGCAATATTTCTACATCCCAAAGGCTGAATTTCCTACTTGAAGCTAAAGAATCAGTGCAGTTGGCAGCATAGTGCCAATTTGCTGCTGCTGACAGATGTTTTTCCCAGCTAGGGCTGGAGCTGAACTAGACTGCCCACAGCATGTCTCCTCCTCTTCTTTATAGGAGCTAATTGATATGGTGTGGTTATTAGGAATATGGCTTTCAGCCTTATTTTGTGAAATATTTATTCCATGTATCATTCATTAGTGGTTATGTGTGGATGTTCATGTTTCTAAAGGGCAACTTTATAGAGATAATCTTCACAACACTGCTGGAGCTGTAGAGTGGGGAGGGGCAGAGCCTGCTTCCTCCCACAATAATTACTTCAATTCTGTTTTAATTAGGGAAGGAGGTTTTTTAAAGACCTGAAATTGCACCTTAATTATGTTTTAAAGTTTGGCTGCAATTACAAGAGTTGCAGCCTTGCTTCCCAACCCTCCTCACAGTCTCAAACTCCATGCCCATGTGCTGGTTTATTGAAGCTCATTCCCTTGCAGTGTTATTGTGGTGCCTCTGCTGGCACACTCTCCATGGTTTTCCACCACCCTGGCTCTCAGCTGATGGCTCTGATCAGCCCAGTTCCCCCTGCCTCCCCAAGCTCCCCCCAGCATGCCAGGCTCACACAGAATCACAGAACATGCTGAGCTGGAAGAGACCCACAAGGCTCCTCAGGGTGGACAACTCTTCCAGGAGTCATGGGAATTTAGAGGTGGAATGCTAGAGGTGAACAGATTAGGCTGTTTCCTAGTTTCTTAAATGAGGAATATTAAAGGTTTTCTTAAGATGATCTTTAAAACCAACCAAGAGCTGGGATCTGGCAAATTAGGCTCTCTGTATGGCCTGCTCCTGCCTCAGGTGCTGTATTGCAGGTCTGGGCAGATGCCACATGAGCAGTGAAATGCCAGCGAAGACCTTACTCCTTTTCTGTTTGCACAAAGGCTGAGATCAGGTGGGGGCAGCCGGCCCATGGGGCAAGAGGTGGGCATGCTGTGCAAGAGGGGGGTTAGAAAAGAGAGATGCAGTTCAAAGTAGAAAGCAGAGGAGGAGCTGCCTCCTCAGAAAAGCCCTGCTGCAAGTTTCCTGAATCACTCAGAGGATTTGAGCTGAGCTGCTGCCTGGAGAGCCATGGCAGGGACAAACACAAAGAGAGGTGCAGAAGGTGAAGGTGTCCCAGCTGGTTCCCAGCCCACCTTTTCCTTCTCTGGCTGCAGCTGGGCTTTCTGCTTCATGTGTGACATATTATCTCCCCACTACAGGCACAAGAGCCCTGAGTGCACCCTCCAGACATTCCCTTGCAGCTCCCAGATAGGCAAAGACCCAAGTCAAAGAAAGACACAACACACAGCAAATGGGAAACGGTTACAGAGCCCTTTGTTCTCGTGTACTGAAAACACCTTGGTGCTCAAGGGCATTGGCAAGAAAATGTGCATGCTTCAGGCGTGTGACAAGGTTGTCAGTCCTTTCAATGTGGCTGTAGTCAAAGAACAGTTCCTGCAGAGCAGCCAGAAGTGAAGCAGGAAGGTTTCATATTTGCCAGTGTGGTGGAGGGAGTTTCTCAGTTTCTCCTCTGTCCCTCTCCTGGCACCAGGTACTGGGGTCTTTCTGCCAGGAGTCCTTAGGGTCTGCATGATCGCACTCAATGGTTCCATGGAATCACTGAGTGCAGGCCTGCCCCTGGGCAAGAGCACCCTGAGGTGGGTTTGTGAGCACTCTGCCATGGCTCCAACCCTCTCCTCCTGTCCAGAAATGGCCTTTGCCCCCCTGGGAGTGGACTTACCCCAAAGCCATTGCCAAAAGCCTTAGGCCAGATCAGCAGCACAAGAGAGCTGTGCCTGCTCAAGCTGAAGCCCTGGCACAGAGTGGCACAAAGCGTGGCACATCTCCCCTCTGCTCTTCCCTCTCATACCTATGTCTGCCTGGGAGAAGGAGCTTGTTGGGTTTGTTCAGCTTTTGATGCAAGAGTGCAAAACTATGATGCTGTTGCTCTGGAATCCTGCCCGACCTCTCCTACCAGCTGCCTCTAGCAAGGTTCTGGATGTTTTTGGCAACTCCAATTTTCTGTGCTTTAGGTGGGAAATCCTAACACAACAGGCTGGCACCTTCCAAAGCACGCTGTGCCTCTGGATCTCGAGTGTCTGGGTCCGGGTGTCAGAAGGGGAGGCATTCCCTCTGCAGTGCTTCGGGCAGCTCTGCTGCTGCAGGAAGCAGGCAGAACCCTTGGGATCACCGCCGGCTGGGCAGTATTTTCAGCCAGTTGTAAAGAGTTTTAGCTGTCAGATGCTTAAGTTAAGGAATGGCACTGGGGGCGGGGAGGGAAGCCAAGAACATTGTGAAGTTTAAAAAAACCCCACGGCAATACAAGTTTTGCCTTTTAAAGGCTTTGGTGGAAACCCCCCATCCGCAACGTATCAAAGCTTTAGCAAACTTCCTCCCGGGCACTTTTTATTTCTCGCTCCCCATCTCGGATACCGCAGTTCTGCATTTCTTCCTCCCGAAAACTCTTTTTTTTTTTTTTTTTTTTTTTCCTTCCAAGCGTTGGCGGAGCCCGGTGCGGCCGCAGCCCCCCCGCCCCTCCCTGGCCGGGCCGGGCCGGGCGCGCTCCGCCCCCGCCGCAGGCGCCGCCCCCGAGGAGCGCGCCCGGCTCGGGGGGACCGGGGCTGCCGGCGCCGCGGGCAGCGGCTCTGCCGCGCTGCTCGCCTGCCCGCCAACAGCTTCCTGCCTTCTTTCTCTGCAGAGCCTTGTTTTTTAGTGTTAGTATTATAATTTCTTTCGTTGTTTTTCGCGAGCGGGCCGGTGGCTCCTTGCCATGAGCAGCCCGAAGGCAGCATGAAAGCGGGCAGGCGCGGCTATCCCGCCCGCTCCGGTGTAGGATGGCTCCTGGCGAAGTGCTGCTGCTGCTCCTGCACAGGTCGGTGGGGCCCGCGTGTGGGGAGCCTGGCCCGGGGCGCTGCGGGGGTCGGGGGCTCTGTGGGGTCCTCGGCAGGACAGCGTCCCTCCGGGGACAGCGGGGGACAGCGGGGACAGCGGTGCCCCCGGACCCGGGGACAGCGGGGACAGCGGTGCCCCCGGACCCGGGGACAGCGGGGACAGCGGGGACAGCGGTGCCCCCGGGCCCGGGGACAGCGGCGGGTGAGCCGGTAGCGAGCACCGCGAGCGAGAGGGCAGGAGTTGACACAGTTTTACAGTATGTATATATATACAGTTTTGCAGTATAGTTGTACATTTTAGCATTGCTCGTAGAAAACTCTCTGCGACTGTAGGGTCAATAGGGCGGGGAGAAATATTTGCTTAAATGATTATTTTTTTTCCTCTTTCCTTTCTGGTCTTTCTTGGGCTCCAGTACGAGCAAAATGCTTTGAGAACATCTGTTTCTCACAGTTCACAAATCTCTGAATGGTGGTGGGGGAAGGTCTGGGGAAGCTGGCTGAGCTGAAATGCTGAGAGAGATGTGGGAAAGCCAGGGCAGCTGAAGTGCCTTGTAAAAATAAAATCAAAATCTGGCTTTTATGTGGAGCAGCACAGCTCAGAAGCATTGACTGAAGGTTTCTCAGCCTGCAGTCTTTATGCTGTGATATGGCTCTTGGACTTGTTCTGGATAATGTGAGGTTTTTCAAAGATCTGCTTGTGGGATCTCAATGTTTCCTGTTCTCTGAATGGCCAAAGAAAATGTCTCGAACAAAACTTGGCTTTTGTTTTGTTCCTTTTTTTTTTTTTTAATAACTAAAGTTTTCACATGCAGTCTTTTGGTAACTGTGGAATCCAAATAAAGAGCAGATAAAGATGACATTGAGGATGGGTGGGCCTGCTGGTTTCTTGAGGCACACATTTGCAGTGCAGGAGCCCTCTTTCCCAAGTTACTGAATTAGTCACACTTATGTGGTGACAGCAGCAAACTAGTTGGTGATGGAGTTTGCCACTACTTTGTAAGATGTGATCTGTTTCAGCCTGGGGAGAACTCACGACTCACAACCTCATGCTAAGGAAGTGATTCTCGAGGTCAGTGCACAGCACCCCGCTGCTTTGCAGCCTTTAAGGAGGAACACGCAATCTGGTTTAGGGGTAGGGCTGCCTGTGGAAAGCTCGTGGTACTAAACCACTGGGAAAGCCAAGTCTCTTGGACAGCCCCTGCTTTAACGTGTTGGCCCATGCAGCAGGGGCTGGAGCAGCATTCAAGCTCTGTGAGAGAGCTCTGGTCTTGAAAATGTTGATTCTAAGGGATTAAAATCTCCCTGCTGCCTGTCCTGCCTACAGAGGTCTCTAGAAGGGGGAAGGGGTAACAGCTGGCTCTTCTCTCTCCAGTTGAAATGTTAACTGTGTTTGCAGTTCTAGATTACTGGGTTGGTAACAAAAGGTGTTTTGTGATACAGATTGATTTACTTCTTTCTTATCCTTGGTTGTAAACTTCAGGCAAAAAGTTCTAAAAGGCTGTCTGTCATGCTGTGTTTATTATAGAAAACCAGAGATGGTGGAAATACTCCCTGAATTTAAGCAGGTACCAAACCTGATATTTGAGAAGGGATTCAGGTGCCGCAGATGACAGCATCAGTGTGCCTTTGTTGGCAACTTCTCCCATTGAGCTTGGAGATGTTTTCATGTGGCAACCAGAGCTCTGAAGCTCTAACTTCATGTATTCTGTGTTGTCAGCAATCACCTGGGGGGCACACTGTTCATCCGAGGGCTCCTCACTGATCTCAGTCTTGCAGTGCAAATAGGTGAATGTAGTTTGTATTAAAGGTGGGTGTGAAGCATCTCAGTGCTGCCCCATAGGTGACCTTACCTTTTTCTTTGGAAATTCGACTCTGCTTTTTCCTGGTGCCAGTGCCTGATGTATCTTGATCTTTTGCAACTGCTCAGTAGGTTTGGTGTGTGAATAAGAACTGTCCAGAGAGAGAAATAGGGAAGATGAGCCTGCATTCTGTGTCAAACACAGGTTTTGTGCTCAAACAGTTGGTGTGAGCTGCATCATTGCTTTCCATGGAGCTTGGAAGTGATGTGGATGCTTGATCTCCTAAATAGCAGCAATAATGCAGAGCTGAAAAAACCCAAACCCGAGGTCCCCTGTGTATCATGAAATACGTAAGTTTTGTGTAACCGGGCATTTCTCTGAAGGATTTTGAAAGATGACTCAAACCCTTTTGCATTAGTATTCCACTGTCTATTGCAGCAGTAGAGATGCTGCTTTTTTGCCTGTTTCTCTTGGTGAGTTTCTGATCTTGTCAGCTTTGCCCATGTACAGAGCTGTTGGGATCCATCCAGAGAAAGCCAGTGACAATAGCATTTGCAATTTTGCTCTTACCCTGATAGTTGCCTGCAGGAACTAAATAAGGAGTACTTCTCTGTTCTGCAATATAGAGAGATATGAATCCTAATATAGGAGTGCTTCAGAGCAAGAGTCTGTCATTTGCTTTCAGCCATAAAAAGGGGTATGTGAGGAGCAGCACACTTGCATAGCCTTTAGGACAGTGGCTTTAGTGGCTAAGAGTGTGCAAGCAAGGCTTTTTGCAGGATCTCCTAAATGCAGAAGTGCAAAGTGAACTAGTGTAACAGAATGCTTCTTAAAGCTGCAAAACTGTCCCTGGTTAAGAGGGTTCAAATTCTGATGGTCTTTTCATAGCTAGAAAGTCATTGAACTCTCCTTAGAAATCAGCCCAGGATTTGCAATTGAATATACTTTTTTTTTTTACATGAAGTCTATCTCCTCAGTTATCTGTGTGGTTCAGATTAGAAATTATTTTCAAAGGGAAAAGAGGGAAAATAAAGACATGGGAGGGATTCCCTCTTTGTGAAATGTCTTTTCCAAAGCAAATGGGCAGCTGCATGCCGTGGGTGTGAGAAGATCAAAACTTTGCTGCCTTTAAGCGCAGAGCCAAGTCCAGTGTGTGAGTGCCATTCCTCTGCCCTACCTTCTGCACAGGGCTCTGAAGCTGATCAGTGAGTGGGAACATGGGCATTGGGTGAGACTAAATTCCAGGCTCTGATGCACAGGGAGCTGTAAACATTACCAGTGTCTCAGATTTAACCTGGAAATTAAATTCTACGTGCTGCCTTAAACTCAGGGCCTTATTTAGAGGACTTTTTTTTCAGTAGTTCAGCTCATTCAATTCTAGCCCAAACTGGAGCACGCTGGGATCTCACTGCCCTAAGGGACACCAGGAGGGTGGAAAGCACAAACAAGGTGTAGGAAATGCTTTTCTTTGAGCACAAGGAGACAGATGTTCCCATCTGCTGGGCTTGAGCTGGCTGTGACTGTACCAGGTACAGACAAAGAAAAGGGTCTGTGGTTAAAAGTAATCAATTGTCAGAGTAACTTTAGAGTTCAGATGGGTAACATTTTGCTGCAGTGTGGCTTCAGGTGAGAAAATAGTATGGTTTCTACTTGAGGGTAGCCAGAAACCAGGAGGAGGATTTAAAGGGATGCGCTGTGTTGGCTTTGATAAAGAGCACATCCTCTGCCTCCTTGAGAAGTTGTTCCTCTGAGTAGGCTGCTGGTTGTATGCAAACTTCTGATTTCAGAACAAGAAACTTAATCTGAATGTCAAACCTTAAATCTCACTGTGTTAAAGTTGAAAGGTTGAGTGGGTTTCTGTTTGTGCTAAGCTCCTAGTAAAGCTCTTATTTTAAATTTTCTGTCCCTCTAGCTGGTTCTATCTCCTACACTTTCAGTCTTCTTTCTGCAATTTTCTGTTTTACTGTCTTCTTTTTCTTTCTCTCCTTCCTTCCTTTCCCTCTTCTTGCCTAAATCTTTGGTTTGTTACTGGATCTTTGCTGTAAGATGAACAAAGAAAGCTTGTCCTGACAGAGTGGTGATGACTTCTGTGCAGTGAAGGGGGCTCAGCCAGCCACTCTGGTACATCTTTTCTAGCTGGGCAGAAACAGAGCCTTAACTGGAAGTTAAGAAAACCAGCATCATCACAAGGGCTGTCAACAGCACATTAATAAAAGTTATTTCTTCATTAGGTAAAAAGTGAGATCTGATGGTGCTTTTTATAGAAGGTGCTGACACTGTTACAGGGAGCTGCAGAGCTTTGCTAAGGGAACTGGTACCTTTGTGCTGAGTGGTAGCAAGAGAGTGATCTGCAGTAATATATTTAAGCCCATAACATTTCCTAATTTGAACATATTTTATTTAGTGCTTCAGGCTGAGCCCTGGTTGCACTGTGTAAAGCATAATGGAATGCATGGCCAAAGCAGCTCTGTCAAAATTGAGGCAGAGGAGAAAACAATAGTAAAATAAAGGGTGTCAACCAAAGCTTGCTTAGCTTCCTCCTGGTCCTTCTTGAATGAGAAATATGAGGAAACTCTTAGGTTTCCCAAATAATCTCCTTGGGTGATGTCCATCTGTTGCTCATTAGTTGTATCTCAGCAAAGTTAAGAGGATCAAGTGTACTGGTCCTCTGTAGGCAGTCTCCCTCCCTCTCATGCCAGAGTTGAGCTCTGCTCTTTGTCCTGGCAAATTCATGAGCAAATGGCTGTGGAGAGGTTTGCAAGAGTTGTTGTTATTTCCTTCCAGTTCTATTAAGAGAAAACTGGTTAGCCCATGACAGGAACGTCTCTTCCAAATTCTGTGTTTTCCCACCTCTGCAGGCTGAGTCAGGAGTCAGAATAGGTCATAGCAGAGAGTTATTGGAAGGGACAAAAGAGTTGATGAAAATGCTGCTCAGTTGAGCAAGCAGGATTAACGTGACAAGGTGAATACTGTTAGCAAAAAAAAAAAAAAAAACACTCTTTTTGTTGGTGTGAAACTGCTTTCTCACACCTGCTCTACACCTTCCTGACACACAGTTCTCAGTTAAGCATGTCCCTAAAGCATGACTGACAGTCCCCATGCCAGTGTTTTGTGGTAAATATTCTGAACCTCGCTAATCTGAACATCTTAGTATTTGTGTGGCAATGACACATAGGAGGAGTTCAGGAGAAGTCCTGGGGCTGATGAGTAACATCTGAGTATGGACAGTCAAAGGAGAAGCATGGACACTGCTCTGCTGGCAGGCTGTGAGTTCCTTGTAGGATTACTTAGTGTTGTTAAATCTTACCTGTTTGCAGGAGGGCTTCTTGAGGGTAGGAACCTTGTTCACAGATACAGCAGGTCACATTTTCAGTGGGTCTGTATTACTGTCGAAAATAAATGCCCAAGAGCACAGAATGTTTGAGCTTTTCAGAAGTGCTGGTTGCTGCACATGACACTGTGCTCACTGGTCTCATATGCCACCAGCCACTTTCTGTAAATCGAATGTTTATCATGTCAGTGCCAGTGTTGGGATGCTTTAGCAACTTTCTCTCAGTTTCCAAGATCCAAGCAATAACACTGTTATTATTTTCTCTCTTGAAAGTTACACGCACTGCTAGGCAGCTCTAACTCTCCTGATACAAGCTGGCTCCTCAGCCTCTGGCTTCATGTCTCCCTGTTGTGACTGATCTTGCAGCCTCTTTACATGTGGTTATGTACAAGATGCAACAGAAGTGGTAGAAAAAGGAAAACTTTCAGATACTAATTCATGTGTGAAAAAGAGGTAGCAAGAGCTTCTGTAAACATCAGCTTTCAGTTACTGGTCTGGGTGTGAATACGTGGTGGGGATCCTTATTATTCAGATTGCTACGTTGTTTTCAACTTTTATAAATTTGTCCAGCTTTAAAGAAACATGGGATTTGCTTTTATGCAGGCAAAGCTCCAAAACTTCCCCTTTACTCCAAGGAGTATAGAAGAACCCACAAGGCTTTATTCATCTTGTCAAAAACCTGAAGAAAGGAGACTTTATTCTTAGGAAAAGAGAGCAGATACTTGTGAAAAATATAGCTTGGATAACTCTCCCTGCTCAGTATGAAGACGTGGGGTAATTAAACATGCTGTTTTCCTATAAAATAAGTGCCAGATAGATGTATTGTTCAGGAATTCAATGCACGGATGCTGAAATAAAATCTCTCCATTTTGAAGTGAAACAAAAAGGGCAGTTATTTCACATGACCCCAGAAAGATTTTGTTTGGGTTTTTTCCCAAACTGTTATATTTCAGCACACACCTTGTTAAAACTTATGTGTGTATTAGGAAAACTAATCTATCATTTCAAACTCAAAACCTCCCAAAGTTCCAAAGTTGTCGTTCTAAAAATAGCATCAAGATACTTCTCAAGCACACCAGAGCACTGTTACATTTCAGTCTAATTCTTGTCTGTTAACAGACTTTATGAAAGTATTTTCATATTTGGCAAAAGTTGCAATTTCTTTTCAAAAGAGAGGAATTGGTTGGGCAGTTAGTGATTACAGCAGGGATCTACAGATCCTGTGGTTTTCAGTTCAGTAAGGAAATCCAATTTTCTGCCAGTTTAGCCACTGCATCAGTTGCTATTGCAGAAGAGTTCAATTGCTAATATTGCATCACACAATTCTGTGTCATATGAAGTTACTTTTTAATATAACTATAGAAGCACATCTGGATATTTTCTTTAAAAAGATGCATAGATCACAAGTAGGAGTTCAAGAATCATTAGAAAACAATGAGATTATCTCCAATGAGATAAGCTTGAAATCCTCTCCCTTGACCATTCTTTGCCATTGGAAAACCACAGCACAAAAATTAATGTGCTTGCTCTTAGCTCCTGTTGTTTGATGTGGCTGGTTATGCTGAAACACAAACCAGTCCTTGAGTTAAAGGTAGTTAGTGCACCCCATTGGGTCTCCTGTTGAGTTTGACTTGCCTTGCATTCCTTAGTTCTGGACCAGCCCCACAATGCTCTCCTGAGCAGGCTGAGAACTTGGGAATCACACACATCACCTGGGCTCCCTTCATATAATTAGGGCAAAATATGAAAATGTCTCCAGTGAAGTTCTAATGAGATGAAAACTAGAACCTGCAAGCTGAATTACAGCAGTTAATAATAGAAAAGCCATAGGGGTTCTTCTCTTTGATGGGGAGAAACCCATTATATGCACTTCAGTTTATGTATTTGTCATTTTTTTTTTTTTTTTATAATGTAGCACACATAAGATTATGTTGCAGAAGGTTCTGACTGGATTTTACTCCCTGACCTCCCAGTACTTCCCAGTGGTCGTGGGTGCTCCTTTACTGTATAGAAACCGTGGCTACTTCTGGGAAATGGAAAAAGTGTCTCAGGTTTTGTGTTGCCACATGATGAATCAGTAATTGCTATCCTGTTGCCCTTATTGCCCCCCAGTGCACTTGCTTGTCCCATGTGGTACAGCCATTGCAAGTCCTGGGACATCTCAACAGCTTTGAAATCTTGGATCCCCTGCAAAATGATATTCCAGGCTGTGAAGTTCCATAAGGGAGTGAAGCCTGGGAGCCAGACCTGCTGGGAACCCATTAGCAAACATCATCCTGAGGAATCAGTAGGTGGTTTCTTCTGGGGATTGTTATCTTTTGTATTGGAAGCGAGTTAAACATGGAAATTTAAAGTTGCTGTGTACAGGAAAGCACAAGTACAGTCTATGTGTGAGCTTTGAGCAAAGGTCTCATGTTCACTTACACAAGAAAACATTGAAGTAAACATTTGGGAAAAGTGATGGACTGTGATTCTAAGAGGCTGGATTTAGTGACCGTGGAGGTGTCTCTGCCATTTTCTGAGAATTTTTCCATGTTCATTTTTCACATGGAGCAAGTAGCCCAGAGCACAGAAGAAAGCTGGGAGTGGCACGTCCCCAGCTATAGCTAAATCTTTTGAGGACACTTTTTCATGCAGTTGAGGCTTGCTGACAATTACAGCTAGAGACTGTAGCAGCCAAGGACCTCTTAGACTCTGTTGGGTTTTCTCCTCATCCCTTCGTAAGGCACATGCAGCTTCGGTGAGCAGAGGTTCTCACATCCTCTAGACATGTGGTACAGCCGTAGCCTCTCTGAAAACACTTTACAGCTCAGTCAGCACTTAGAAACCAGTGACCAACTGAGCATCAGATCATCAGCAGTTAGAGCTTCCAGATTCATACTGACCAGTTGATTTCAGCCTCTTTGTGGGCCTGCATGTCCTGGGCAGCACATCATGCACGTACTCCAGATCACCTCGTTCCAGGGTGCTGGCTGATCGTGGCCAGAGCAGCAGCTCCTGCAGTGTGTGTCCCTGCTCATGGACTGCAGTCCTGAATCCACTCTGTCCGTGCTGAGCTCCCCTGATGATCAAGGCTCCAGCCCTCTGCTGCCATGGGAGCGTGAGCCAAGGCAGGCCATGGGAAGCGTTGCACAACCGGTATAATTTCACTGCATGCTGAATAAATACACTTTTGAGGACTCTTTTGAAGAGATGTTGCTTAATTAATCCTGCAGGGGGTATAATATGTATATTTTTGAAATCCAGTTTTAGCATCGTGCAATTAGCTTTTATGGCCTAGGGATTCTGATTTAAGACATTCTTTAGTTACTAATGGTAATCTGTTTTAATTAGAAATGCAAATGTATTTTAGATCCAAATGTGTCTGAGTGGTACAATGTAAAATGATGATTCACAGTGAATACCATTGAAGTGCCTCAAGTCTGGTATTCTTTGTGCCTTCTACAGTTTGAACTCTGAGGATCAACACAATGTTCAAACATCGCTGTCAGCTGAAGCATGTGGAGACTGAATAGATTTCTTTAGGAAATGAAATAAATATTAATCAACAGGGATTCTTTCTGGGACGGCAGAAGGAAAATCGTAGCTTTAGGCAAGAAGGAGTCAAATGCTTTGAATGTTGGCAGTAACTTCAGCTCCTCATTAGCAGAGCACAGCTCCTGCCAGGGTGCAGGTGCTGAGCAGAGGGCAGCATCTTAGTTGACTTTGTCTTAATATCAGAGAAATTACCCAGGCTTTAGCGTTCCAGGCTGCTCATAGCAGGATAGTAGCTGCTCAGAGCTGTGTTGCTGTAAAATTTGATCTGGCAGTGTGGCTAAGACAAGCCTACAGCAAGGCAAGCTCCAGACAAATATTGAAAGGCTGATGTTTGCTGAATATTCCCTGCAGTCACTTGTCCTGGAGATAATAAACTGTCAGGCAGGTGATGTCTGTGATCAGACATCTTAAAATGCACTAACAGGTCACCTGTATTCAACAAAGGCTTTGTAGAATCAAAGAGCCTCTGCTACTAATCCTTGCTGTTGTGTTCAAGTGTTTCTTTTCCTGCTTCCTTTGAAAGATGGAGCCAAAAGAAAGTAACCACCCAGCAATAGAGAAGATGGCTTTTGTAATGAAAGTTTATTAGACATGTTGCTTGGTAGAGCATTTTTACAGCTGTTTGTGATGAGACTCGGTGATGGAGAAGGGAATGAAGCACTTCATGCAGGGCATCTCTCCACATCTCTGCAAAGCTGGATGTAGGGGGTTTTTCCCATAAGGAGGCTGCTGGTAAGGAGCAATGATGTAGGCACCATAAAAGCTGTGGGTGGCTCTGTGTGGCCCTTCAGAAGTCACAATCTATTAGGTCCTTAGGACTAGCCTCACTGGGAAGGCTGGTGTCTGGGTCAAGGCACTGGCACAGCTTCAGAGGGCTGAGACCTTGGCAGGGTGCTGCAGAGAGCCAGCTCTCCTGTTCCCATGTAGCAGATGCTCTCTGAGACTTCACGTTCCTGTCCATCTTTCTTGCTGACGCAGATAGAGTGTAGTGGTGACTTTGTCACCTGAAATTTGATAAACTTGTTGACTGGCATCACGGGGAAGCTTCCTCACAGAGCTACTCCCTGCCGAGCTGTCAAACGGAAAACCAAGACGCAGATAGTGTGAGCCTGTTATATGGGACAGCAAGTGGTGTTCTGGTTTTGCTACTTAAGCTGAATGAATTAAAGCTTCCCACAAGCCTAACTGATAGTCTTGAGTGTGCAGTTAAAAGTCTCCGAGCTGCTTAGCCATCTCCCTGTGCTGTGTTCAAAGAGCAAAGTGTCACAAGCACCAGCAGTTCTTATCTGTGTGTTTTATTTCCAAACCGCTGTTTGCATTGACTGCATTCATTCCTCCTTTTAATTCATCCCAATCAGTACCTTTGCTGTGAGCTTGTATTTCCTGCTGGCATTTCTGGAGGACAAGGGTGTGGAGGAAGCTGCTTTGGGCTCCAGCCCTGGAGGCTGCAGCTGCAGTGTGTCTGTTGTCAAACACCCCAACCCCGTTGTTCTTGGTGGTTTCGTGGTGTCCGCTCCTGCCCTGCGCCACTTGCAACTTATCCTTATTCCGTTCTTTTCTTTTCAGGGGCTGTCAGAGCCTGAATAATTTAAGAGTGAACAAATGAGAGACGTTCATGGAGGACTGTTCTTACCTAGGCACAAATTGACAAGCTTGTAGATTGCCTTGGGTTTCCACTGCACCTACCACAACTTTACTAAGAGAAAAGTCCCCTTTCCTAGACATCTGTGTCACTCTTGCTTAGTAAAGTTATTCAAGATCAGCGCCTTTGGAATTGGTTGGTAAATGGACAAAGACTTTCTCTTTGCCCGGAGCTCCTCACAGCCTCCAAGTACCAAAGAGAACTCCACAGCACTAGAAAGCAAGAGGCAGCTGCTGAATGTTGGAAGCTACTGCATTTGGCAAAAGAAGCTGATGCAAAGATGCACACAGTTGTGTTTGTTTGTTCTGCTTGTTTTCTGTGCTTTCCGAGCCCTCTGTGTGCCTGGAAAGTTTAATAACCAATCCCTTCTTTCTCAACATGCAGTTTTTCTTCCTATCCCAAAAAGCTTTGGGTTCTGTTCTTGCTTTTTTTTTTATTTTTCCAATTCCAAGTTTGTCACTGATACTCTTCTGTTGTTTCCGTGGAGAATTGTTTGGGTACATAGCTACAGCTTCCTTTGAGATAGGGAGACCTAAATATGATACTCAAACATCATTGTCTTCTCTCCCCCCATTTAACAGAGTGGTCCACCTTGTCACAGAGGTTGCTGACTTCAACTATAAGGCAGAGTTGACCTTAGCAATGATGTCATTTAACTGAGAAATTACTTCAAAATTCTTACAGTAGCTCAATTTGGAAGCTGCTGAATGAAGCTGACCCTTGACACTTGACAAAAGAATAAGGCTTGTGTTTTACTAACAGCTGCTTGGAAACCATGTGTAATAAAGTTTGTTTTTGTGCCCAACATCCAGGATAAAAGATGGCATTTGCTGACTCTAGTACCCTTACGCTCCCAGAAGAGCAGAACTGCTTTGATCCAAGTTTAAAAGTCTGCTTCTATGTGGGTGTCTAAGCATTTCACAGTTCCTTATGCTAAAAGTAACAGTGTACTTGCAAAGGCCAGCAAATGCTGCTCTCGTTCAGCTTCAAACACATTACATTTTCCTCCTTGTCATCCCATATAGCTTTTCATAAAGTTTCAGGGTTAAAATTTTTTTATGGAACATGCAAAAATCTCCCATCAAAATATATCAAGTGGGATTTTTGCTTTGTGTTTGGGGCTTTGTTATTTTTGCTGCTAGCGACACTTATTCTGGAAACTTCAGGGTTGGAGATTATTTTATTTTTGTCACAGAATGAGGACAGTGTAAATACAAAATGTAAAGTAGAACTGAGAGAAGTGCTTCAACAAGTTGTTTCACTACATTGAAATAAATGTTGATTTGTTCAAAAAAAAAAAAAAGCATGCCCTTTCTGGATCTTGTTAGTCTTGACTTTTTATTTCATTTCTTTGCTGAAGAAATGCATGCCTCTTGACTTCAGCAATGAGCTCAGCCAGCTGTGAGGCATTACAGGAAGGCTGCTCCAATGTGCATTCCCAGCAGATGTGTGGGACTTGCTGTCACTGTGCTCAGGCTGGCCTGGGACCTGTGCTGGGCACAAATTCGAGGCAGGGGAATGGGTGAATGAAGTCAAATGCACACAGATACTGCATCTGGCCTCCAACTCTCCTTTGTGGGGCAACTGCTCTATTTCTGAGCTTTTCCACACCTTTTTATGCAGTAAAAGTGTGTTCTAAAAAGATGTTGCTTCAAGGTTCCCCTGAAGGTCTGTTGCTGCCCTGCCTTGCCTGTGTCTCACAGTGGTTTAGGATAGGAGCTGGCTAGGAGTATCTCACCAACAGGTTGGTGGATTCACTCTGAATATTTGTCCTCTTATTATTTTAATTGTGAATTCACAGCAGCTTATGTGGGGCTCAGATGGGACTCTGAAGCAGGAAGAATTAGGCTGGTACATGGAGACAAAAAGGCTCAAACCTCCAGCAAGAGAAGTTGTAGATACCCATAACAGTTTTAAGCTGTTCTGTGGAAACCCATTGCAAAGCAGGACACTCATAGGGAAGGACCTCAGGTGTTCCAGCTGCTCTTCAAGCACTTGGTGCCATGGGGCTGAGTTTAACACTTTCCTGAGGGTCTCTTTGGAGGCACAAACGTGTTCTGCCTTCATGTTTAGCCTTCTGCTTCAGCAGCAGCTCCTGACTGAAACTGGGTTTCCTTTCTGGAGGAAATGAGACCCTGCCCTATATTCACCTGAGGACTCATCTTGCTCTTTTCCCCTTGCCCTCCCTATGGTCACCTCTGATAAAAGCCTAGATCCACATGAAGCAGCAGATACAATAGAGAGCTTGTGCATTTGTTCCTCTCACTGGGCACTCTTGGACAGTACTGAAGTCATGTTTTATTTCAGCAGGCTTTCTCTCTCTGTGCCTTCCCTTTGTGCTGTTTCTCTCCCTGGAGACCCAGCTCACTCATTCAGCACGCTCTCAGGATTTCAGTAACTTTTCTTGCAAGGTCTCTGGGGACCATGCGCCTCTGTGCTGTTTCTCCAGGCTTTTGGTTTTATCTCACTCTTTGAAACTTTCCCAGAACTGCAGTGACTTTTCTCTGACCTCCAGGAACTGCAGCTCTTGAGCCCTGACACTCCGACTGGCACAATGAAGACCTGGAGACTACTTTGGGATGTCAGCTTTCCCAGCACATGTTGGATGGAAGCTGCATCTGAGCAACACCAGCTAAAAATAAAAGCTATTCAACTGAAGCTAATGGCAGGTTGCCACGAGTTATTGCTCATTAAAGTGAATTGACAGATGCTTAACTTCAGCTAATCATTCCCTGCTGCGAGATCGGCCTGGTATGGAACGTACTCAGATGTGGGAAGGGGATTCACAATAACTAAATTTAGCTGAGGGTATAATTTCCTTGGACTCCCTCTGTAGTTAATGGAAAGAGAGAGGCTCCTAGGGGGTGTGTTCCTCTCTGCAGCGCCCTTGGGCAGAGCCTGCACAGCTCCTTGACTGCGGAGAGCAGCAGATGAAGCTGCTGCCTGCCTCGGAAATGAGTGGCTCCAAGTGACAGTGTTTACTCACCCCAGCTGGGTGAGTGCTTGTTTTCCTCACATTAGGTTTCAACCTGAAGTAATGATCAGAAAGCTGAATATTGAAGCCAACAGGTTGGTGACTGTTTCCCGAAGACCAAACCCATATGCAAAATCCCTCTGGAGCATCCCCTGCTTTGCAGTGTGGTTAAAGGGAATTTTGCAGGTCATTCTCAAAGCAGCTCTTACATATTTCCAAGAAATGAGAGCTATTCAATAGCAAAACAGTGTGTTCTAAATGTTGTGTGATTAATTCAGATTCTAGTCCTTTTTTCCCCTGTTCTTTGGAAGTAAGTCATGTTTGCATGCTTGGCAATGAAACAGAAAGTCAGATTTTGAGGTTTTACATTACAGTGATCAGAAAGTTTGTCCAATATGTCTGCTGCTTCCTCTATTGGACTAGAAACTTTTTTTGTAAAATATTTAACTCCATGCCGTTATTCTTGAGTTTGGACAGAAGTCATTTCATCCATATAAGTGGAGCTGTGAGAGTCCTGCCAGATTGATTTTTACCTTTTGATGCTACTTCCAGCTTGAAGCTTCAAATGATAAACAGAAAATTCAATTGAACCTTCTCATTTTGCTCATTTCCAGGGGGTTATGAATTTAGGGAGAGCATTTGAATCTCTGAACAAAATCTGCATTTAGATTTCAGTGGCATAGTTTGAACATGTCTGTAGCCTCTGGTGTGAAGTTCTTTCCTACATGGTCCCATCTCATTTTTAGCTTGAGCTGAGGCACAGGGCAGGTCTGTGGTGGGACACGTGTGGAGCTGCTGAGCAGAGCTGGGAGAGGATGGAAGTCTCCAGGGCACGTTTTGCAATTCCATCGCGAAAGTTTGATGTACTTCTAATCTAAAGGGCTTTTCAAGCCAGTTGTCCTCTGTCTTTGTCTGACACGGCCACTGAAAATTTGCTTGTGTTCACTTATATTCTTCACTAGAGCCTTTTTCAGAGGATGTGTCTGAGGAGACAACTTATTTGTTGACATTAGATGTTGTAAGATACATTATTTACACTGTTAACACCTAGTGTTTTTACTAAAGGAATAGCCGTAAAGTGCCTTTGTATTATCCAAATATTGTTGCCTCCCAGACTTTTGCAAATCCATGCCAGGTTTTACAGGCAGAATGGGCTCTAACACTAAAACCAGGACCAGTACTGTCATCTGCCTAAGCCACAAAGTTTTGTAACCCTGACTTGTGCCAATAAAAATGTTTCACTGAGCATGTTTTGGACATTCAGTACAAAAGCGCAGAAGAGACCAAAGGAGCAGTGTTCATACCTCATTCTGCCATCTTTGCATCCCTTAGGTAGAGCTTTAGTCCCAAATCCCTTGAGCAGATCCAAGGGGACTCAAAGCAGCATTTCCCAAGGGAGAGTATAAAGCTTCAAAGGGCTGAGAACTGCGAACTGGAACCTGCAGCCTGGATGATCATGGAGGTGCTCTTGGAAAGGGCAGGAGAAGGTGCATTTTGATGGTTTACATGGTTCTTTTTGTTTAGTGTGAAATACTAACACAGAGGCTTTGTTTGTGCACAGGATGAGTCTAGATGATTCCTGCTGTCCAAGATTTTCTGGGATGGAGATTCCCATTCTTTAGGAAATTTACTCGAGTATAGACTGAGTTAGTATTTTACCCACATCTGATTAAATTTTGTCTTTGTCATAAGTGGTGACAGGAACCACTGAATGTAGAAAATGGGCTCTATTTATCACAGCAGAGCTGATTTATGTGTTCATCAATCAGATTGTCATTATTGGCTTTCATTCACAAGTGGCATTAACTCTGTAAAATAAAATTTGTTGATTTAAATGCACATGCTAGTAGGACTTAAGAGTTCCCATTCTGGCTCATTTTCTTTGACTTTTGTAGAAAAATCCTTTTCTCTCAGGCTGGGATGTAAATGGAGCCATAGATAAATCAGAAAAGGATTCATGTCACTTAAAGCAAGCCTGTGCCCTACTCTAGTCTCCTATTTTTATAGCTATATTCTTAATTTTCTTCTAGTTATGGATATTTCATTCCTATTCTTTATGATCTGTAATTATTATGTATCAAATAGAGTAGACTGATGTTTTCTTCTGAGTTGCTCTGAGAAGCCTTTTCCTTCCCCTGTTAGAGATCTGAGGTCCTGCAAAGGAGTCTGGTACTGCCTGAGCCTGATCAGACAAACCTCCCCTCCCATGTGTGCTCTGGGGAACAGGGAGGTAAAAATAAAATGCCTTGTGTTTATGCTCCAACAGGAATTCCTACTGACTCAAATGAGAATATTACTGTGCCTCTAAAACCAGGTCTATGAGATTTTAGTTTTTCTTTTCACCCGAGGTTGCACGGAACTGAAACCTTCTATTTTCCAAGTACAAGAGCTGTGCTTTTACAGATGTCTGTTCATTTGACCAACAATAACAAACATTTCATGGCTGCAGCAGGGCAGAAGCTCTGAATGTTAAAGCCCTTTGGTCTGGCTGAGTATCTCTCACAGTCCTCTTGCCAGAAGTTTCTTGGAGGTTTGCTTTAGGAGTGTTTTGGAAACCATCATTTCTTCTGTCTGAATGAATGGTTTGGCCAGGAAATCAATCTAGCCACATGAGTCTGCTGACCTTCCTACACCCTTTTTGCTTCACCAAATACCTTTTTTTAGACGTGTGTCCTGGAACGTTGGTGGGAGGAGAGCTCCTCAAGGCAGACCTGCTGCAGTGCAGGACAGCCGCTGCTGCGCTGGTGCTTGCGGGCAGCAGCAGCTGCCTTGCTTATCATGCACTGAGCTGCTACATCTTTCCCAAAAGCTCCCTGGCTTTTCTTAAACAAACTGTCTCCAAAGAGCTCTACTAATGCAGTTTGCAAAGCACATATGTGCTAGTGCTTTGCAAGAAGAGCATGGTAACGAGTCCTGCTCTTCCGCTCGATCCACCTGGTGTCTGGGTCTCGGGCCAGTATCGAGTGTCATGATTAATGTGTTTGTAGCCATGTGTGCCGCAGAGCAGAGCTCACGTGGCTCAGGAGGTTGTCTGCAAGGTCTTTCCTGGCAGATTTTTTTTTGTGCTTCTTGTTTCTTTCTCTCATTTTGTGAGCTCTGCTCTTCCTTCAGCTCCAGTCCTGCCTCTGCAACCATGTTGATGTGACCTGCTTTATGTGCAAAGGAGATTATTCTCACCAGGGCCGGCAAACTGCAAATGTGACTCACTCATAAATGTACCCAAATTTGCAGTTCCTTTGAAAAAGAAAAAAAAAAGGTTATGAACATTGTATGTGGATTCTTGGTGTGGCATGTTTGGTAGCAGTGGGAATTGGGATGGTGAGATGGAAGTGCTTTGTACCAGTGTAGGGCGTGGGCAGAGATAAAAGTCACCCAACGTCAAAGGACTCTCATGGTGGCTGGGGAGAAGGGAAATTCATGCCAGCCTTTCTCTCCCACCTCCCTGCCTATTCCTCAGCCAGCAGAGACTGCCTTACCAGGCAAAATAAGGCCATGTTTCCAGTCTTGGGTTGCATGGGCCAGGCAAAGTGTGGGCTTTGTCCCAGATGCCTTACTGTGCTCAGCCAGAGCAGTTCAGTTAACAAGGAGAAAGAGAGGGACTTCACATCTGACGGGGTTGCATGGCACGACCAGCATGCAGTAACCCTTTGGTGAACAGCCTTTTTCATCACCAAAGGCATGACCTTGAGCAGGAAAATCCAGAGCCTTTTCCGGTGGGATCATTGAACAGTGTTAACAGCCTCCCTCTGGAAAACTGTGGGTTGACTTTTGTTATGGCTGGTGACTCTGAAACTCTGATGTTCAATCTGCAGAGGGTTCCTGGATCTGGGTGTCAAAATTATTACAAGCAGGCAGGGTGGGCTGTGGGCCAGCTTGGGACTGGGACTGGTTCTGCCCATGTGCTGCCTTCCTGGGAGTGCCAGGATTACTGACCATCACTTCCCCGGGACAGCTGAGCAGAGTGCCATGGCAGGAGAGGTGCTGTGTGTCTGTCCGTGCTCCAGCTGTGGCTGTGCTGCTGGGCAAAGGAGAGGGAGGCAGCAAGGCTGGGGCCTGACCTTGCTGGTAAATTCTGGGGTGTTTCCCTCTGGGAAGAGAGGTTCCTGCCCCTTCACAGGCATCAGGGTTCCTGGACTTGGCCCTGCCTCAAGCCCACTGGACTGAGATAGGATTGGCATCTCAGTAACAAACTCTTGGGGTTGTCTCAGGCTTCATTAGCCTCCCTTCCCTTACCAAAAGTTAAATTGGCAAATTTAACTTTTGGTAAGGGAAGGGAGGCTAATGAATGGAATTTAACCAATTTTACCAATTTAACTTTTGGTAAGGGAAGGGAGGCTAACTTTAAGTCCAGTTGCTGTGGACTGGAGGTGGGGGTTGGACTGTGTTACTTACAAGGTGTAGTAAAAACCTCTCTGTTCATCAGCTGAGATGTGGTGGGATCAGTTCATCCTTGGTTCTCCTCTGCCTCCCACTGAGCCCAGTCCCCAGCAAAGGCAGCGAGTCTGTGATACATCTTCTCACCCCAAATCATCTCTGGAGTAGCAGCCCCGCAGCATTTCTCGTTCTGACTGCAGCCCAGCTCCCTTTGCTGCAGGAATTCCCAAAGTTCATCCTCCTGCAGCAGCAGTAGGAGTAAGGGCACCTTTGGGCACCAAGCAAAGCCCTTTGGCCAAGAACCCTCCAGCTTCCCCCACTGCCTGTGGGGCTTTCAGTGCCGCCAGGGCCACGAGGGCGCTTGGAAAATCAAACCCACCATGGTGAAACCCTGCATTTTGCTGACGCAAGGGCACTGATAAACTCGCAGAGCATCACGTGGAGCCTGCAGGGAGAGCTATCCAGAGCCTGTTGAGTGGAAGATAAGCTGGCCCCTGACAAACATTATCTGTCACTCGTTGATTTAGCGCTACTTCGTGTACATGAAATAACATCAGCAGGAGCTGGCTAAACCCCAGGCCTTTTGGAGATAAGACTGCTACTTTGCCCTTACAGAGGAATGCCACAAAATCCCCAGCAGCTCCACCTGGGATCAGCTCCACCTGGAACCTGTCCTCCTCTCAGTTCCTCTTGCACTCAGTCCTTTTGTCAAAAAACAGATGATTGAGATTTTCTTCTTGTCTGGGAAGTGAACTTTGACTTTCTCTAGCTTGTTAAAATTATTTCTGTATGTTCTAAAATTTAACCTTTGACCTCAGGTATGTAATAACTTACTGGTTCAACTTCTGACTGATGCTGTGTATGGCTGTAAAACATTCTGACTCTCCTGGTCTGCATTGTGCAAACTGGCAGACAAGGCAGGATGCAATCTCTGCTCCGTGCACAGACAGCTGCAAGCAGCAGCTCTGCCCAAAGGGAGTATGATCTCTTCATGCAGGTAGCAGGAACTGGCTGCTAAAACAATAGAGGTAGTGATTCTCTGCAAGAGTAGCTCTCCCTCAGCATGTGTACAACCCAGCATCTCTAGTGGTATTTATTGCTGAACTGAGAATATCTGGGTGCAGCAGTTTATTTTCATGTGTTGTAACTTAGGATTTTGGTTTCTGCTGGGACAGATAAAAGATTCAGAGATAACAATGTAAAAAATGTTTAATCACATTAGTTGGCTCTTTTATGATGTACAGCCTGAGATGCTTCTTAAAGGAGTGTCACAGTGTCTGAATTTTGTAAAGCATCTTCATCTTAAACTGTGTGGGGATTAAACATCTCAGACCCTGATAGGGAGGGGAGGGAGTTGCCTTAACATGGTTTCAGAAAATTGAAAGCAGAGCACTTATTCCTGAAGGGCAATTGGGAAATCTTTGAGCAACTTGTTTGTTGCTGACATTGGTACATCTTTGGTCTGTTGCATTTGGGGGGAGTAAGGAAGGTTGCAGCCCTTTCTAAGGTGCCAGTCTGAACATGTGTATCAGTAACTGAGGTTGGATGCAGTTCAGCAGAACCTCCTGCTTCCGTATAATGAAACTATTTTTTAATTTTAAACCTTATTGAGAGTTTCCTTTGGTTTGAACAATTTGTCATCTTTTGTAATTCCAGTTTCTTAGTTCTAGCGAATTTGTGAACTCTTCTGGCAGGTTGCTTTCAAAGGCAAAGGAGATAATTTTAAGGTGCTTCAAAGTTAATAAGTAGTCTAACTAAATCATGTCATTGGGGCCAGGAAACAGCTGAGAAACAATTATGGAACCTGACAATGTGTTGGTGGCTGTCAGGTCTCCTGTAGTAGGTCTCTTTTTTTGTGCTTATTTTCTTCCTGGCAATTCACAATGAAATTGTAGGAAGAAGCTGAGAAATTCAGCACTTAGCATGAAAATCAGGCTTCCATAAAAAAACCTGAATAAAACCCTGCATATAAAAGCCTCGGCTGTCTGCGATCTTTCATAAGGACAGATAGCGTGGTAGGAAATGAGAGAGGCGTGTGAGATTGTGGGAAATGCCCATTGCAGGGCATATTCCTCTCTCTGGCGTGCAATAAAGTTTGCATAAAGTCCATAGGTCACGAAGCCTTTCCCCAAGGCAGGCAGTACTGTGGTGCTGGGTGCCGTGGGAGCAGAGGGCTGCTGGGATGAGGTCTCACCTGCGCCGTCTCCTTGCAGACGCGTACTCAGTCTCTGCCAACGACAACGGGGGCAAGTCTGACTCCGTGGCCAACCTACAGCCTCAGCCATCCCTCAACTCCATCCAGAGCTCTCCGGGCCCCAAGCGCTCGACCAACACCCTGAAGAAATGGTTGACCAGCCCCGTGCGCCGCCTGAACAGCGGCAAGACCGAGAGCCACATCAAGAAACAGAAGAAGGTGCGAGATGGCAGGAAAAGCTTTGACCTCGGCTCACCAAAGACTGGAGATGAAACTACTCCTCAGGGAGACAGCGCAGATGAGGTGTGTGCCGGTGTTTGTTGGTTTTTGTTACGGGAAATACCATCTCCTCCGTGGGGTGTGAGTCATGCTTGAGTAAATGCAGCTCCCTTAGGGTCTGCAGGGAGCAGCGAATCATACATAAAATTTCATTGGTGCAAAACAGCTTTATCATCCAAAGGGAAATGGAATTTATAAGGAATAGTGCTTCATAGTTTGCATATATTGTTGTCCTTTGATTAAGTTTTTTAATAGCCTACTAGAAAGCTGCCATGGAGAGAAATGAAGTTATTCTTGAGCAGCTGTTATCAGTTTCTGCTGAGGTTCATATCCCCTTTATGCTACCATGGCACTGTAATTCCTTATTGAATGAAAATACTCCGAGAAATAGCCATGTTTCTGTTAAATCTGCTGTGTAGCTGTACCTGCAGTTTTTCTGCAGGCATGTTCTCCACCAGAATGGCACTTTCCTGATAAAGTGAATGAGGACTTAAAAACCAAAAATGCAGAAGGTACTAACTGAACTCAAATAAGAGGAACACATTTTTAAAAATGTACATTAAACCATTTTTATTTAAATGAAAAAACTACTATTCTGTCAGCATACAGACAGATGTAGTTGCCTTAGCTGTATGAATGACCTATAAACTGTATTTCTGTAAGCTTTAGAATGCACCAGGATTAACCAGCAAAACCTTATGTCTTTACTGCTTCTCTTCCATTACCTGTAATTCCCTCCTTCCAACACGATACTGAACTGAAAAGATAAAAGGATCCTGTCCCTGTTTCTAATTGTATTTAACTTTTCTTCAGAAGAGCAAGAAAGGTTGGGGAGAAGATGAAGCAGATGAAGAGTCTCACACTCCTCTTCCTCCTCCCATGAAGATTTTTGACAATGATCCAACCCAAGATGATATGGTAAGGCTTCCCTTACTATAGTTTTTCTGTTTGAGTGCATTTCTTGCATAGCTATATCCAGTGGTTTCTAGTGGTCTCCTGGTATCAAGGGCCTAGACTTGTGGTTATAAGAGTCACCTGTGTACAAATCATAATCTAATACCTTTTTCCAAGTGAATTTACAAACAGTGCTAGATAAGCAATTTAGCCCTGTTTCATGGCAGGTGGATGGTGTGCTGTGCTGTGTGTGGGCAGAAACTCCCTTCAGATCAATAATTTGTGTTTGCTACGTCTGTTTGAAAAGTGCTGCTAGTGTCTGGCTGTAGCAGTGGAAATGGTGCTTGGTGGCACCATGCTGGTGGTGGTAGTTCTCTGACATTAAGTCAGGATTTGCTGTGGTAACTGGCCCTGTGGCTTGCAGAGTCCTGTGTTGGACTCAGGGTGAGAGCCTGTGAATGTGGCTGAGACAGTGGTTTGCATTCAGAGCCAGTTTTGTCTGTACATGTCCCCCCAGCCTTTCCTGGTGCTGTCATCTCCCTTGTAGAAAACCATCCTTCTGTTTTTCAGTTTCCTGCTTTCCTGCTGGCATCTGTTTTTAGCTCTGCCACTTCTGTATTGCTGTCCTCTGATTGTAATTGCTGCAGGCAAAGAGGCAAGGATAGGGGAGATTAATAAATTGTCAGGAAAGAAAAACCAAAACAACCCAGAATGTTCTTGGGGAAGGTTCAAGCCGAAGTTTGGAAATACAGAGAGAGGAGGATGTAAATATTTCTGGGACTCAAGGAGCAGAATGATGGAGTAAAGGATTTGGGGGCTTGCTGCTAATCTGTCAGGAAATGTTATGACATTGTGGTGGCAGCAGGAGCAGAAGGAAGCAGCTGGAGCTGTGGACTCCTGCCCTCGGAGCGCTCTGTGTGCTCATGGCTCTCTGGTGAGGGGCAGAGGCGAAAGGTCAGCAGAGCAGAGCCCTGGTGGATCCATGCCCAGCACAATTGCTCCTGCCTTGTTCCCCATGGTGTTTAGCTAAATGTTTGGGGCTTAGTTTGCTTTTTGGTTTTGGGGAGATGGTTTTATTTTGTTGGGTTTTTTTTTTTTTTTAAGAAAAACAGAAGTGCTGCAGCTCAGGTCACTGTTTTTGGTGTCCAACATGCCATGTGATTTCAGGATTTCTTAAATATGTTTCTGACAGCATAAATGTCATGGAACTAAGCTGTTTTCTGCTTCAGATGTCTGAGCTTTACAGAGTGTTTTGGCATCCTTTTTCTTCACCCACTCCTAAAACAGAAAATTAAATAGAGCAAGATGCATCTGAACCCCCTTTTTTATCCTCTTGTTTTTCTTGCCCTATCCAACCTTTGCACAAAGGGGTAAAAAACTTAAGCCCATAGGGTCCTGAATTTCCTGGCACAGGAGCACCATATTAGCAATGTTTGAGCCATGCTGGAGCTGAAAGCTCTTTAATGGTGTTGATTTGAGCACAGTGTCCTGCTCATGTCCTCCCTCTGTGCTTACAGGCATGCGCTTAGGCTGGACCAGCAGCAGCAGTGTGGGGCAGTAGCTGTGGTAGGTAGGAGATGTCTGCATGTATGGGAGGTGACACTTTTTCCCTGAGTCCATCTGCCAGGCAGCAGTAATTGTGCCTCACTGCTCCTGGAGGCTCTCATAAAGACACATTGCGAGATCTTTTCATATTAGAAATTCATAATTTTGTTCCTGAAGAATAGAAGTACCGTATTTCTATTTTTCTTACTCAAAGCAGACTCTTGTTGATCACAGAAGTTTTATTTAACCCTGGGATTCTTGTAGGCAGCAAATATTTTCATGCTTCCTTTAGAATCCTGCAGTTATTTACTTTTCAGAGATATTGAGCAATTTCAGTTAAAATAAGTGACAGCAACAGCTGTTTAATGCCTCCAAAAATTGGACTCCTCCTGCTAGAATGGCTGTGTTTGGCACTTATCATCAATGTATTTGTCCAGTATCTCTTCAAAGTCCTTATTTTCAGTCTTTTTGTTTTTCCTAAACACATCCGTCTGCATTGCAGGTGAAACAGGCAGGCTGAGTTTTTACATTAGTATGAGATTCCTTCATTACCAGCCTAATTCCTCAATTACCAGCCTGATTACCTGTAGTTTTTGTTGTTGTTGCAATTAGAACTGTTGATTAGATGTATCATTTGTGAAAGACAACTTGATAAGTAGCAGTGTGTTCATGTTTCTGTTCTGTCACAAGGCTTCTGGTTAGGATTAATCTCCTTTGCTTTTTTTTTTCGTTGTACTGGGCACGTGTCACTCAAAGGGAGCAGCCTCCCCAAAGGGCTGCTGAAAAAGGGTGGCCAGCTGCCTAATTCCTGCCATCCCATTCCCCATCTCCCTCCCCAGCACTGCTGAATCTCAGATGGGTGTTTGCTGGCACCTGCACAGTGACTTCACTGAAATAGCTGCCCTCCACAATACTTTCATTAAGCAGCTGAGGGATGAATAAGCTTCTTCATGATTTATAAAAATTTAGCCATGCTTTAGTCTGTGTCAGCCTGACAACAAAAGGAGGTTGTCCAAGGGCTTGTGGTTTTAGTCAGGGCTTTAGTTTGAGTCAGGAAGAAATGTATATGCAGGTGAGCTAATAAATCCCAATTCCCATAGCTATCAAGTGGGTTTGGGTGTTCATACTGAGGTTTCTTAGGACAGCAGTCAAGGGATGATTTTGCCCTTGTAGAGCAAAAACCTTAAATTAAAACAGAGTTTTTCTGCCCTCCTGTGCCAGGTACCCAGGAGGGGTGGGGTGTGTAGAGGTGTTTTGCCTCCAGTGGTTGCAGAGAGGGGACAGAAGAGTTTTAGGTGACTGAAATTGCATGAGTGGAAGATGTCATCTTAAGTTGCAGTTGATCTCTGAGGAAAGGATGGGGGATGATTTGTTCCCCCCTGCCTCCCTCCCCTACTGCCTGAAATGCCATGTGTACCTTGTGCTTAACTGCTTTTATCAAATATGCATGTATGGGGGAGGGGGTAATTTCTTACATTTGCAGTAAGAAAATCAATTTTCTGGAGCCTGTAAGACTGTAGATGGCCTTAGAATGAGGAACCAACTTTAAGAGAATTGTAACCTGTTTGTAAATGAACTTCAGTTCTTTGATGCTGTTCCCTGGTTCCAGTCTTGGAGCTGCTGCAGGGAGATGTGCAGCCAGAAGTGGATGGCAATTCCATGCTTGTCTCACACAGCAGCACTCGCTCACCTGACCTGCATGCGTCCCTCTCGCCCTCCAGCTCCCCTTCCACATTCCTTCTCCTGTCTCAGAAGCTTCTTCACTTGACCACCTGGTTTCCTTCTCCCTTCTCATCCTGCTAACTTGCTTTTCCTTTGCCACCTGGTGTCTTGCAGTCCTCTTCTTTGCTAGCTGCTCGACAGAGCTCCTCCGATGTCCCAACTGCTGCGGATCTTGTCAGTGCAATAGAAAAGTTGGTCAAAACTAAGCTGGTAAGTTTAGTGTTGTGAAAACTGTGTACACAACAGGCCCAGTGTGATCTAAGGAAGGGCTTTAAAGGCTTCCTCTTGTTCTGGTTTCCTTGCTTTCTACCTTCATCTGCTCTGCTTTTATTAACCCTCTGTGCTCTGCTTCCCAGTAGCGTCCAATATTTTGCTCCCCTGTGAGATGAAGCCTGCATCTCACATAGGCTCTGCACTGCATGGTCAAAAGTCACTTCTGGAGTGGGCTTTGCAGAGCATGAGATACTGTACTCTACAGTGTCTGGGGTCTTGTTAGTATTCAAATATTTTACACAGTGGGATGTTTTGTTTGTTTTAAAGTGTGTTCTGAGGCACAGGGGTTTTACTACCCAACGTGAATTTGTTTGGTGTTCTGGTTTTGATGAAAAGACTCTCTAAAGAGTAGAACTGCTTGAAGTATCACAGCTGTGCTTTAATTTTACAAAGATTCATGTGTCACTTTTAATCTGCCTTGTCAACTCTTTCTTGCAGGGAGTGGAATAAGCAATAAAAATGCTCTGGGATTAATTTGTTCAAAAATTTCATATCGTGTGTTCTCACTGTCTGATCCCCATGTCTGGTGGACAAGGAGTAAATCCTGTGTCATATCCTGGCTCCTTTTAAGTTTTCCCAGTGCAGTTCAAAAATGTTAATATCAAAGCTACAGTTTTTTCTACATGTCCCAGGACCTCTAAAATTAGCTAAATGCTTTATCTAACAAGTTCAACATAATTAACAAGCAGGGATATGATGAGCCTACAAAGGTTCATTTCCTTACATCTACTGGAATGATGAAGAGAGTAAAAAAAATCGAAAAATCCCCACAGTGATCATTAAATTACTGAAACTCTGAGCAAGCATCTTTACCTAGTGAATAATTTCAGAAGACTTTGGTATTTTCTCAGTTTGAGATGTGGTACATGAAAGAGTCAGTGTTTACAGCGCGCTTGATAAGGCATGAGTGGTAAAGGAGCTCTTTGTGGCATGGGAAGCCAAGAAGACTATTCCCAGAAAATTCACTTAAAATAGTTTTATTCCATTGAGGGACTAACAAACTGAAAAGTATTTCATTAATCCAGTCAGACATATTTTTTTGATGATATTTTATTTTCTCTCCCCCCCATGCAGTCTATTAGACTATTACAACTACTTTCAAGGGATTTGGGGCAAACATTTATTATTGTGGAACCTTACTATGTGTCCATCTATTTCTATTTCATGTTTTATTTTACTACAAGCATCCCTCATCCAGCTTTTGGCAGAGGAGCTTTTAACCACATGTAGCCTAACAATGGTCCTGATTGAGACATCAGGATATTTCCAGGTTGATTTGAAATAACTTGGAAGAAGTTTTTTTTCTCAGATCTACTGGAACGTCTTTTTCTACCTTCTAACAAGAGGATGACAACTCCACTTTTTTTTGTGGAGTCCTACATCAACCTAAAACTAGTTTGGTTATGAAATTCTGCAGGAGAGTATTTCTGAGTACTTTGTAGTGTTGGTTGCAGAACTGACTTGAATACTGATGCTGAAGTTCAAGGAGAATGTTTATTTTTATTCTATTGTTCTTTGGGGTTTTTTTAGACCCTTGAAGGAGGATCTTACCGAGGAGGCTTAAAAGATGCCACTGGCTGCTTGAATGAAGGAATGACGCCTTCAACTCCCCCACGAAACCTTGAAGAGGAACAAAAAGCCAAAGCAATGAGAGGCAGGATGTAAGTTGTGTTACTGGTTCTTTCCAAAATATGTACCCCAGGAGGACACACAGCAGCACTCCAGGAGTACTTTGTAGTCAGTGAATGACTATGGAACTGGGAGTAAAACCGTGTTCTGCTTGATTCCTGTTTTTCTTAACGTGTAAAAACACTTCATAAAAGCACTTCCACACACAGGAACTTCATCATCATTCTAAAATGTACAGCTTTTGCACCAGATAGCAAATATCTATTGCTGCAAAAGCCTCTGAAGAGCTCAACAGGTATTACTGAGATGTTTGCATTGGTAATTACAGCATTGCCAGAGGTGAAATCAGCTCTCAGAGGGGGGATATGTGTTGACCTTATTAGCTATCTTTGAGAAAAAGAAAAATCTCCCTAGGATTTTTTGAAAGAGATATTTTTTGCCCTTATTATTAGCAAAGGAAGGGACAAGATTCAGATGCATCTGATGCATGTGGTGGAAACATGCCACTGCAAAGAAAGTTCCATTTGGGAAACTCTCATGTTCATGGTAATGGGAGAAAAAAGAAGTGGTGACAGCTCATGAAAGTTGTTTTTTAAAATTAGCTGTACACCCCCTTAAATTTAAGAAAAATAATGATTTTTCCTTCAAAGCCTATAATGATTAAAGCATTTCTTAAATGTGTGCTCAGCTGAAGAACACAGAGAATTTGAGCAACAGGATCAACAATTATATGAAAGAAAGCTGAGGTGGCTGTTTCCTTTGTATCACCTCTTACACTAACAACAGCAACTGCAATGATCTAATCAAATGGTAGATTGAGGAGAAAAGTGATGTTCCATACAGCTCTCAGGGGAGTGTGGTAAGGTCAGAGGTGGAAGAAGAGCACCCCATTTGGGAAAGGTGCCAAGTGAGGAAGAACAAGGAGGTGGTTAAGAGTAGAAGATGAAGTAGGAGCAAAGTGTCACAGGTCTGTGAAAGCCATCATTTGCTTCTGCAGTTTGTTTCAGGAAACCAGAGAAGGGATACAGTGAGGGACTGGAGCAACTCCCAGCAGCTGACAAGGACATGACAGTCCTGGATGTGTTCCTGAATGGCAGAAGTTTTCTAAAAGGCAGCTGTCAGCCTTCCTGCAGGGAACCTCTGCCCATGACTGTCTCCTAGACACTCCTCAGTATTGCAGGATCTGGAGTTCCTCTGGTAGCAATTCATTAATTGGGTGGCTGGCAGCTAAGTGCAGGTTGCAGTTTTAGTGCAGAGACCTCTGCCACTGTAAGCTCAGCTACAGGAACGCTTCTGGCAGGGAACTGGCAGCCCATTATGGGCAATTAGTAGCTGCCAGAATTCCTAAACACCAGGATGTTTAGGAGCACCTGCTAGTGACTTTCAGCACAAGACATCTGTCTCCCCTCCAGCTCCTTTGTGTCTGTGTTCTGTGTCCCTGCAGCTTGCTGGGTTTAATTCCATAGTCATGTGAGGCAGCTGATCTCCCAGCTCGAGCTGTGACCCTCCAATCCCCACAAAACAGCAGCTGAACCCTTGCACAGGCATGGGCAGCAATGTCCTCTGTTCCTGGCTGCACATCCAGTAGTTAGCCTGGTTTGAGGAAGCTCCTTATTCCATCAGGCTTGATTGCTGCGTTTCTGTGAGGAGTAGGACAATAGTCTTATTGAGTGTCATTGTTCAGTATAGGTCTAATACAGAGTTTCCAAGATATCCAGCTATTCAGACTCAGTCAGAAATCCTGTTCCTGTCAGTTTAAATACAGCTGTGTAGTCAATACCTACTGGTGACCAGGGCACTTTGCAAATAGCTCCCTGCCCTTGCTCCCTGTTATCAGAGCAGGAAACGAGGGAACTTGAATTTTTGCCTACGTGCAACTTAGAAACCTTAAATTTGGGAGTAGCTCTAAGGTGCTGCATCAGATAGGCTTCAGAGAATCTTTGTAGAGATGGTCAAGGCTGATTTTCCTGCTTGTTGGGAAGAGAGGAGCTGAATTTAAAGTAAGCAGTGGAGGTGCAGACCCTGAATCATAGTAGAGGTGTGAATTGGCAGGTTTTGTCTGTACACCAGAAACCTGATTTTTAATAAACACACACCTGCCTGCATGTCCTGCAGTGTTATATACTAGAAGTACCTGCTGCTTCATTTTTAGAGCAGAACTTGGCAGGGTGATCCTTGCAGTAACCCTGTAGTGGGAGAGGTTCTCCCGTTCCCTCCGCAGCTCTCTGTGCCTGTTGGGAACAGTGCAAACAGGGGTGGTGCCAGCTGGAAGGTCCCCTCCTGGCCTTCCTCTCTGGGCAGAGGGGACAGTGGAGCCTGTCCCAAGGGCACAGTGAGTCAGGCAGCCCGAGGGGCTGTGCAGCACACGCCTGCTCAGGCCATGTTCTCTGGGAGCAGCTCTTGCCTCACACGTGTTTGCTGCCCAGGCACAACTTGGCACGGTGCTCCAGAGAGCACAAGGGTCTGGTGTGGCTGCTGCCAGCCCTGCCTGCTGCCAAGGGGGCTGGATTTCACTCTCAAACCAACAAGAAGCTGTTTGACTTTTTTCTGCCACATGGCCAAAGTATTGCCTCTGCTTTGTCTGAGCAAGGAACACGTTGCAAGCACAGCAGGAGCAGGATTTATTTTCTCAGTAGCCTCTCATAACTAAGTCTCTCCTTGCAATGCCAGTATGGTTGGATTTTTCCTCCCAGGCTTTATCTTAGCACTGTTAGCCCTCAGCCCTATCACTTCAAGTGGGTCAGTCTGGTGTTTGATGTGGACAGAGCAATATCAGACATGAAAGCACTCCTGTCTTGTTAGCCTTGTTACTGCCATACCAAACTTGAGGATGGATGGAGTTTATTTGTCATATGCCAAATCTATGTATTGGCATAATTGAGAGCCAAAGTCTGCAGCAAGCTGTAACTTTTTTTAATTATCCTCAAAAGAACATTATGTGATTAGTCAGTTTGAGTTACAAAGGAGGGGCTTTTTTTAGCTTGCTGTTGTTTGCGTGCATCAAGGCCTTCATCAGACGACTCCCCTACCTGGGGTTATTAGCTCTGAAATCAGAGTTAAAACATTTGACACCCACACATAGATTACCTGCTCCAAAAGATTAAGCTCTTAGCTATGGTAGGAGAGGGGATTTCTTTTCCAAGTGTTTGAAACTTCCAGATTGATACTTAATTGATGAATCTTGGGTGAAGCTAGAAGGACTGGGACAAGGAATCCACTCCTGCTTGCTGGAAAATGGGTCAGGACATGTGTCCATCATTCTAGGGGAGCTGTGTAGGGGACGGGGAGAGGAGATCAGGGAGGGGTAGTTTAAGGTACAGGCAGCTGTTTGTGCTGCTGCTCTTGCACCATCCTGGGATGTGGGGGAAGAGGGATAGCAGGAAAGAATGGTTAAGAGATTTGAAACTGCTCTGAGCTGACATGTGATGTTTTTGTCTGTTACATTCCACTGAGCTCTGAGTGAAGGGTGAGTTGTGTTATGTGATCTGGATGATGATGGGGTTTTATGGTGAGGTTGTATGTGGTAAAGGAGCAAATGGTAACATCAAGGAATATGGTCAAATACTTGTGTGTTCTGTTTTATTTAGGTTTGTCCTAAATGAGCTGGTGCAGACTGAAAAAGACTACGTCAAAGACTTGGGAATTGTTGTGGAGGTGAGCTGAAGCAAACCCTGCTATGCAAAATGTTTTCCCACTAAAAAGCACCATGCTGACAAGTGACAACAAAAAATACAGCAGGAGAAACAAACTGCTTTATTTTGCAGTCTGCTTCCATGGTCCCCTTCTCATGTTGACAGAAACAAGAAGAAATGCCTTTGGAAACTATTTTTGTTTCCATCTAGCAAATGTTGTATTTTAGGTTCAATTCCAGTGTGCAGAGGTTTTTCTTGGCTACCCTACTTGTGACAAACTCTTTTTGCTGTAATGCAGCTTTGGAGGCATTGGTGGAAAATTAACTTATGACCCTACCACTTTTTCAATGTTTTTCTTCCCATCATACTGGGTAATGGTAACACATACTTTCCTTGAATTTGCACCTGGACTTATGTCCTGTGTCTGAGTACCTTTCCAGAAGCTGGGCCTGGAACTGTGTTGAGGTGCATGTGTGTCCTGTAGATTATTGTTTTGCAAAAAAGCCTGAGATAAAAGAGAGTTTGAGGGATTTTTGCATTAAAAACAAGTCTTCTTTTTTAAGCTTCAACTTGCAAAGATTTGGCTGATCCCTAGGGATCACCTGTCACATCTAACTCAGTGCAGGGTTCAGGTTTTTTCCCAGCAAGAACTCAGAACTGGAGACATGTGACTCACTAGTGGCATTCACTGGTCCAGAGAGAATTATCAGTCTATCTAACAGTGATTTTCAATAGCTTCCAAACTTGAAAACATTTGTGTTATGTATGCACCACTGGCAAACCTGACAGGGCTGTCATGCTCCAAAGACTTACAAAAGAAACTCTCAGGAGGTGTGAGGAATCCTGTTCTTGTGACTCTAAACTTACTGCTTGGCTCCCACAAGATGCTCATGGTGATGAACAGAAGAACTTTATACAGATAAAGAACTTTATACAGATAAAGAACTTTATACAGATAAAGTTCTATCCATAGACTGTATAGACTCTATATAGAGTCTGATTTCCTCCTCTTACCAGAGAAGCCAAGAGCTTGACAAACTACTTTGTTTAACTTTTATCTTAAAATTGCACTTGTCACTTCAATTAAATCTAATAATGTTTTCTGTAAGTGTTGCAGGTACTCTAAACAGATCATTTAAAGTTTTCTTTTAAGCAAACTGTGTAATTTAAAGTATCTACTTAGGTTTCTGGTTTGAAATTGTATGAAAGATATTTTCAGCATTTTCAATGTAAAAAAATCCTGGCATTAAACTTTTCCTTCTTTAAAAAAGAAAAAGGGTGTAATTGTGCTCCCCCTTCAAATGAGTCCTTTGCTGAATCAGTGATCCTTAATCCTAAAGGGCTTCATGAAGAGGATGGAAGAAAAAGGAGTTTCTGAAGATATGAAAGGGAAAGACAAGATTGTATTTGGCAATATTCATCAGATCTATGACTGGCACAAAGAGTAAGTTTTTCATTTAGTTCCTCTTTAAGATGTGTCTCAGCAACATCTTCACATGCAGCTGATGGGATCACAAAGGCTAACAATACCAGTGGTATGTGGCTAGAAGGGTGATAAAATGCAAATTGCTTCTAGGTCCTTCTCACCTGAAAGCCCTGGCATACTTTGGCCAAGTTGATGCTTTTAGCTCTGAGTTGGGAACTACATTCCTTAGAAGTATATTTTGAAAAGCTGCTGGAAACACAAGCCCTGGGCCATTTGCCATGTAGCTTTGTGAACAATGTCTTGCTTATGGACAGTATGGTCATCATTTCAATTCTGCCACTCAGAAATTCTCTGCTGCTCCAACTAACTAAACTTTGAGCATGCATGTACAGACTTGAACAATGGGCATTGGGATGGATCTTCCTTCAGCTCTGGACATTTCCCTCACCCTGGAAGCACAGTATCCTTCCTGTCATGTGTCCCATAGGTGCTCATCCCATGGTCTGTGCCTGTCCTTGTGTTCTGACAGATGACCTTGTGATCACAAACTAAAAAATGTCAGAGAAAGCTTCACTTTAAGTTGGTACCAGAAAATGGAATGTGTTTACCAGTGCCATTCCTTGATTAAGTGTGAGGATAGGAGTTTTCTGTAACACAAATGGAAAGATTCCCTATTTTTAGCTCTGTATATCTGGGTCAAGAAGTCTATTTAAATGCAGATTAATGTAGCATTTATAGAGGATTGGGTTATGGAAGCAGCTGTATCTAATGGTAGCAATGGAGATTTTTAATTGGGACATCTGTCCAATTTGCATCATTTTTTGAAGTTCTGGGATTTCTTGGGATCAGAAAGTGTGTCCTCTCACAAAATCTGGCTACTGTTGCAAATCTGTGGAGGCATTTGAGACTGAAATCCTGAAATGAAAAAGAGGAAGATAGTGGACAGGATGATTGTCTGGATTTGCCTACCAGATAGAAAAATCTAGCAGTGTTTCTGAAGTTTTTAGCTCACTTAGAGGCATTCCAGAATATTCTTGATAAGGGCATTTGAGCTAGAATGAATGACCTCCCTGAAGATGCAAGTCAAGATGGAGATGGTGTTTATGAATTGCTGTGACTATTATGAATTAGATATTGTGATTTATTATGAAATTAAAACCAGTGGGAAATAGAACATACCATAACTCCACCAGAAAATCATGTTGATTCATTTAGTCAGGTGGAAACATAGAGCAATCTCTTTCATGTTGACCAGTGCTCCAAATCTTCTCATGGAACTGAGAATTCCTGGTAAAACTGGAGTTTTCATAAGCTGAGTTTTCACAAGCATTGTGGTATATGGAAGGGTTTTACTTTGGTACTTCTCAGTGAAGAAAGCAAATCATGCAATTAGATAGTGATCAGCACTTTCTGAAAATTGAAACCACTGTCAGAGTAAAGAAGAGAAGACAGTTTGCAAAACAAGACCTCCACATTTCACAGCTCTCATCTAATGATTTAGAAATCCCACCATTAGGGCTGAAGCCAAGCTTACCTTTTAATTTATTATTGAATCCTGGAGTTAAAATGTCACTGTTACATCTGAAGGATGACTAGTTTGCTGCTGGGATGACCTGAAGAAGTGTTCTGAAGTGTTCATATGCTTTCTTTTAGCTTTTTCCTGGGTGAACTGGAAAAATGTCTTCAAGAACCTGAGCGTTTAGCACAGCTTTTTATTAAGCATGTAAGTTTTGTTTTGTTTCCTATACCTACTACAATTGCCTTTAGGGTGTGATGGCTCCTTTTCAAAAACATCTGTTTGTGTTGACTCCATACTTTTATGTGTCTAAACTGAATTTAAACATAAAGTTTCCCTATAGTTACACATTTCCAGTGGGCAGCTGGATTGCACAAAGGCATTAATCATTGTCTTCTTGCAGACAATTTACTTTGGGGGGCAAAATTGATGTGGTCAAGGACATCTGCCAAAATACAATTATGGCAGGTACTTGCCAACTGCTACAATTTACATGTTCATGTGATGTTAGCCAAAGCTTAACTCTAGAGGAAATTTCAGACCTGTCAGTCTGGGTATAACATCTCTCACTGGCCACAACCCAGAAAGCTCCCCTTGCCTAAGTGCAGATGTGAACAGAACCAGTTACCGATTTTATTTCCTGCTTTAGCAAACTAAATCTTTGATTAAACTAAAAATAAGGAAGACCAAGTGGAATATCATAGCAACTTTCTGCCACCTTTTAATAGCAGAAGGGTAGCCATTATCTCACTGGGTGCTGTGCCTCTTGCCTCCACAGGAGCGGCGATTGCACATGTACGTGGTGTATTGCCAAAACAAGCCCCGCTCTGAGTATATAGTAGCTGAGTATGAAACCTACTTTGAGGTAAGCACAGCTCAGTGTACATTATCACTGCTTACAGCTCTGAGTCCAGGTCAAGGAGACTGTTCTGTAACCTGTGGGCTTTGCCTAAAACAAACTCCTGAAGATTTTGATACTGCACGGGGTGCTGAGGTCTCTGCCGTTCGGAGAAAGTGTAATTATTTAACTGCTTTCAAATTCTCATATTGTGAATTTCTAATAAATATTTAATTCAGTGCTAACTGTGTGTGGCCCTCAGAGTACCACGAATGCACTAATTTCTGTTCCAAGTAAAACAAGACTTTTAAATCAGTAGTGTACAAACAACAGGGGAGGTAAAAGCTGTTGGAGCTGGATGGTGCCTCTCATAAATCCCCAGTAACTCTGTCTGTTTCAAGAAGCCTTTGGGACTAGACACATTTCGATAGCAATGTGAAAGCAGCTTGTTTAACAAGGGAAGGATGTTCTGCAGGACTCACTGGTGAGCTAATCCCCACTGCAGTGGGGAGAGTGACCCTCAGCCCTCGCTGGGCTGCTGGCTCAGCTCAGAGCAGGAGGGATCCAGAGCTTCCCAACGCCTCCCAGCTCGGTCACAGCTTCTAGCCAGGCCTTGCCTAAATAGGGTATGCCACATTTTTAAATCCTCAGAAATTCCCTCTTGCAAACACAAGATTAAGAACTGACCAACTTGCAGTGGAAATAAGTCTCTGCTGAGACGTTTTATCGTGTTGTCTGTCTCACTCTGTGATTGTTTGCAATTGTTTTTAATCCTCTTTTTTTTAGGAGGTTCAGCAGGAAATAAGCCAACGGCTGACCATCAGTGACTTTTTGATTAAACCCATTCAAAGAATAACTAAATACCAGCTTCTTCTCAAGGTGAGTGAAAAAATACAGTTTGGATTTAACTCTAGTCTGCATGTTGCATTAGATGCTGTTATTTTAAATCAGCCTTAGACTTAACTGAGGAATAAATACATCAAATTAGGAGAAAAGAGGTTTGCTCTCTGGGCATGCAGTGACAGAGGCCTGTGGAAAGTGTCCAGAGAGCAGGAGGCCACATCTGTGTGAGTGGTTTGTAATTTAGGATAGTAAACAGATTTTTTTTTAACTTTCTTTTGAAATTTTTTTTTATAGAAGACTACACTTCAAATAGGACTTTTCTTCCTCTGAAGTTTCAGAGCAAACTTTCAATTTTTTTTTAATTGGAACAAAGATACACAAGTGTGCTGCTAAAGTCTGTCTTAGGTGCTGAATGGCATGCTTCTAGTAAATGCTATACCTCCATTTCTGAATATCTGCCTTCAAATTAGCTGAAGAAACTTATTTTCAAAATAATCTGTCATCTTAAAATTTTGGGAGCTTGCCACAATTTTTTCCCCAAGGAGCCTGACCACTCTGGTTTATGGTGACTTATCCATAATGACAATTACTCAGCACTTTTGAAAATTCATCCCGAGGGGTCTGAAGCCAATATCTAAAATCAGGCATGTCTGAACCCACCCTGTAATCGCCAGCAGCACCAGGGCTCTGAGCTGGTTTCTCCTCTTTTTTGAGCTAGACCCCAGCAGGCTGCCATCAGCCCAGGTTTGGGAATTGAGCACTAGCAAAGGCACAGCAGTGTGTTCCCCAAAATGCCAAAAGGAAAAGAAGAATCTTCATGTGTGTGTTTGTGTGGTCTTGTGGCTTAAGACAGGGACCAAATAAGCAATCCCAAGGTCTAACCCCAGCTTTGCCTTTTTTTCTTTGATCTTCTCCAGAACCATCCACACCCCTTTTCCATATTTCTAAAGTGGTTATGACATTCAGCAATCTCTGAAGATGAATTTATGAATATTAGCTATTAGTTTCTTCTCAGAAAATCACATACTGAATATGCTTTTTCCTTTTCAAACTGGTGCCTTTTGTTCTCTCTTTCCTGAAGTGCCTTAATGCAAACCTTTCTGCTTTCTCCAGGACTTCCTGAGGTACAGTGAAAAAGCTGGTCTGGAGTGCTCCGAGATAGAGGTACTTTTTCATGCCCTGGACAATAGGGCTAATGGGACTCTGTGTGGAGAAATGAAAACCCCAGTATTCCTTTGACAGTAGCTGAAGATCCTGCTGGTATTCTAAATGTGGTATTTCTCTTAGATAAATCAGAACTAAAAGATGACGGTGCAGTCCTGCATTTCAGTCCTGCACCATCCTCTTTTAGACATCTATTCATCAGGGCCTTGCCATGAGCACAGCAATCGTGCTATTGAACTTCATTATTTGACACTGTGCTTTCAGGAGCCCTCTGGTTCTCTTGTAATAATGCAACATCCCTTTTCCTCAACAGAAAGCAGTGGAATTAATGTGCCTTGTACCAAAACGTTGCAATGACATGATGAACCTGGGTCGCCTCCAAGGCTTTGAGGTATGCATTTGCATTCTTCTTACAATAATTACTAGGCAAGGAAAATTACTTTCTCTTTATATGATTGTCTCTACAATCTACCCAAGCAACTTATCTAAGGCTTGTTCTTCTGCAATGCTGAGCTCTATGCTTTGGTGAGGTGTCAAAGCTCTCACTCTAAACTTGTGACAATTTATATTGTTTCTTCAAAATGTGAGGTCTGTAAAAGCTTCTGCAAGCTTTAATGACACTTATTATACCTATTACCAGAGCAAAATAAGTGATGAACCAACCTGCCCTGCCTATTAGTAAGGTCACCTGGCATTATTAACATGTTAACAGCTCCTGCCGAGCTCCCGACGAATTCAACAACATCCAAGAGGAGACTTGGGAGTTACAACCCCACAGGGTACACCTTGTGGCTTGTAAATAAGCCAGTGTAGGCTTTGGGGAGAAGTCTTATCTCCAAAATGAATTAAGATTTGTCTTAGTGTCTTATGCACTGCAAACAGGTGGGTACTGGCCTTTGCACATTCAGAGGTGCTGTGTCAGTGACTGCTGGCTTAGGGCATGACGGAGAGCTCTTGGCTGGAGCACTACAGCAGCATAATGGGAACAGGATTTGGAATTAAGTGTACAAAACTGTCTGCTTGAGACCTCTTGCTGTTGGTTTTATATACTCAGTGGCAGTGAGAGCAAGGAAAACCTATGTTGTTTGTCTTCAGCTGAGGTCAAGATCGCTGCTTTGGTAACTCAGAGGGGATATGATGTGTCTCACATGAATGCAGGTCCCTGGAAAACTTCAGCTGCATAAAATAGAGCATATCACCTTGTGGGATCACAGTGGGTCAGGGTTTGTAATGTTGCTGCCTTGTCTGCTTCCCAGGGCAAACTGACAGCTCAAGGCAAGCTGCTACAGCAGGACACCTTCTACGTGACGGAGCAGGATTCCGGGGTGCAGTCGCGGCCCAAGGAGCGCAGGGTGTTTCTCTTTGAGCAAATAGTTATCTTCAGTGAACTCCTTCGAAAAGGGTCTCTAACGCCAGGCTACATGTTCAAGAAGAGCATAAAGGTAAGAAATGCAGAAGGAGAAGCATGGTCTGTTTGATGGCCATGTAAGGTTCATCCTGTCATAGGGGACAGCAATGTGCAGAAAACATTTGCATTTACCTTTCAGTGGATCAGAAGCTGCTTAAGACCATCTCAAAGTAGACCACTGGCTGTCTAAATTTATTGGGTCATTTTTACAAGGAACACAGCCAGAGCAGATCCTCTATCATTCATAGCTGTGAATTAGCAAATATTGCTACAAAGCCTGCAGTAGTCAAAGGACGTTTACAATAGTTGCTTTTATGCATGATTATAAAAGGTAAACGAAGGTACAGTACCCAGACAGTTATTTTAGGCCAAACTATAAGTCAGTACCAAGCCTTTAATATGATATTTCTGGAAATACTCTCCCTAATTTGGGTGAGTGCTCTTAGTACAAATTTGGATGTTGCAAGAATATTTCAAAGACAAATAAACCCACACATAATTCTAAAAATACAGCTGTGAGGAATTACAAACCAGATAAACTATAAAGAGAGTTTTGAGAAATTCATTTTGGTTTTAAATAATCTGTCTAGATTATGGGGCTGGGGCTAAAAAAGCTGAAAGCTGAAGTAACCAGTGGAAATACTTCTTTGTTTAACAAATGCAAAGTTAACCTGTGAAATGGTCAGTGAAAGTGAATAAGTGCTGCACATCTCCTGGTAGAACAGCCTTTGCTGTGCCTGCAGAAAGAGAAAAATCACTGATTCATTTGAATTTCTGGGTCATTCAAAGCTGATTGATTTCAAAGATACAGGTTAAGAGACATGGGGTAATGCATTGTGTTTGCTCTAAGTCTTAAATGATGCATTAATATGAAATAGAAGAGAACACTATCAGCTGAAATAATGCATATTAACATATATAACTAAACAAATTGATGGTAAACAGCATATTTACTGAAATGAGGTTGTCTTCTTGGCTGATGGAAACAGCAGCATTTACTGAAAAGCCTATATCCATTTGCAAGTCAGTGTATTTTATAGTTTCTAACCAAATAATAGGCCATAAAGGGAAAACCCAAAGTGTACAAATAAACAATCATCTTCATTTAGATGATCAGCTTTGATTTTATCTTTTTTGCTGATTTAAATCATTATTAAAATTGGAGATGGAAATAGTATGAATCATTTTTACTTCAGTTTATTGTATATATAACAATGAGGCTTTTATCTGCAGGAAACAATTCCTGAGTTGTATATTGTAGATAAAGAGAGAAAAATAAATCTCTGCTAATGTCAATAAAATTAGCTTGCCTCAAGGGTATGAGTTGCTTTTCTAGTTACACGGCCTACGAAAGAAATGCTGTTCCCACTGCCTGAGTTTAAAATTTTTGTATGATAATTTTCCAGCCCCTTTTCTTCTGCTTGGCAAACAGCTCATTCCCTTGTTGAGTGTCTCCTGCAAGTGTGGGATCCCCTGTGGCTCCATGTGTGTCTCCCCCACCTCAGCATGGAGTTTGTGTGCTGGCAGCTCTCACACCACCCCCCCAGCCCCCACCTGAACTTCTCAGTGCTTTGCATTTCTCTGTTTCCCAGAGGGAAGAGCTGTGGCTCTGAGAGGAGCACGACCTTCCCCTGCCTCCCTGGGCCCTGAGCATCCCCACCTTGCAGTGGGGCCTCCACCTGAGCCAGCACCACAGATCCCATTTCTTTCCTCTGTCACAGCCACAGAGCAAAGAGTGCATATGACTTCAAATGCAGCTGTTCTGGTCTGTCAGAGAGATGGGACTCCCAGATATTGTTCTCCAAGGTCTGTCACACTCAAACTGTGACAGAAGCTTCAGCATCTTGTCCTGCATTAGCGAAGAACCCTTTTTTACACAATCAGGTCCTTAGTGTTGAGAAATTTCACATCCCTTCTCAGATACTGCTCAGTTGGACACCTTCTAGGCTCTCAAAATACCAAAGTGGAAGCCTTGATGAATGCATCTCCCTGAGACACAAATAGGGGGTTAGGGGACTCTACACATCTGTTATCTGGAGTCATACCAGGATTGGTTTGGCTATCAACCAGAGGAAAATGAGCTCAGATCAGGAGCAAGAGCACTGTCCATGTTCATCTGTCTGTCCTTGTCCTTGTCCTTTCCATGTCCTCATGTCAGGGGAGTTCCTCCTTGTCACTGAACTTCACAGGGACCCTCAGGAGCAAAGGCAGATGCTAATTCCATCTTGCAACTTGAATGCTGGACAGTATTCTGATGTGGAGTGGATTTCCATACCCTGACAGATAATCAGAGCAATTAGAGATGGATTTCTTCTAGGGGACATTACTGCCTTAGTCTGCTTTTGTCTGTCTGCTTTTGAAGACACTCCCTCTCTTGTTTTTTTTGGGAGGCTATGCCAACTTATTCTTGTTTACTACTCTAAGTATCTCAGGAAAAGCTAAAGTTATGAGTACACTTAAAACAGAAGCCTCCCAAGGGCAGGACAGCAGCCAAAATTCCCATCCATATGATTTCCAGAAAGAGTATCTGTGACTACAGTCAAGTGAAGTGATTACACACAGATGACTCTAATCTGCTAGAAATAAGATCTGCTGGAGCATCATGGGAGAATTGCTCTTTTTTTCATTATATCCCTGTGCACAGTCCATTCCATTTTTAAAATGCTATAATGACTGAGACTTTCTTATCAGACAACAAGAAATATAAACACTTATTTAAATTGGAGGGATGATAGACTTTATTAACATATTAATAGGAACATTTTTGTCTATTTATGGGTTTCAGTAAATTTAAAGGACATCAGTCAGGTTCTGTGTTGCTTAAAATAGAAGTTGTAATTCAAGACAAGGCGGGTGGATGTCTGGTACATCTGTCAGAGCTTTATTAAGCACCATATTTAAGATTTAGATTTATCTGGGTATATCTAGATGAGACAAATTCTTCTTATTATGATCTAACAGTTTGTTACTGCACTTAATTACTTTCAGGAACATTTCGCAATAGTTTTGATTATTGTGTAATGTTTGCTCGTGCTCCCTGTAAAATGCTTACCTTGGCTTGTTTCAGATGAACTACCTTATCATTGAAGAAAATGTGGATAATGATCCCTGCAAGTTTGCTCTAATGAGCCGGGAAACATCAGAGAGAGTCATTTTGCAGGCAGCTAATCCAGAAATTAAACAAGCTTGGGTACAGGACATCAACCAGGTCCTGGACACACAGCGCGATTTCCTAAACGGTATGTACACGGTCTTTGCTCTGTTTCCCAAACTTTAATGCTAAATGGGATTTAGAATGTTCATGTCCTTGTTTCCTCTGTGAGAAAATCATTGAGCCACTTCTGCATGTGTCAGTTGGGCTCGTGTTCCTCAGGTCCCTCCGTGGGTGGTGCTTTTGTACTGGGGTTTGCAGGGCTCTGTCACCTGTTGCTTTCCATTGTACAGTGAGATTTTAAATCTGAAGCCAGGTTACTACTGTGTCTACACAGCATGTCTCATTTACTCAGAGCAAGGTTTATCCCCAGGAGCCTCCTGTTAGACATCCCTGTGTGCTACCAGCTGAGGATTTGAGGTGGGATGAAGGCTGCCCCGCCATGCACTCTGCAGGGCTGCAGCAGCTTTCAATTAAAAAAAAAACACCAAAGGAAAGAGCAAGGAAACAAGGGCAAGGGCATGTTTCCCTAGGAACCATGGGAGCTGTGCATGAAAAGGGGCCTTTCCAAGGTATCAGCTTTGCTGTAAAAATTGATCTGAGGTGGTCTGAAATAATATTTCAAATTAAAGCTATGTTTCAAAAAAAAAACCTCTCAAAAATGAGACGCACAACCAACAAAAGTGTGTCATTTGAAAATACAGAGGAATCAAATTCAGATAACAATTTCAGTTGTTCCTGGTCCTGAGTGGTTAAGGGTAAGAGAAGGGAACAGAACTAGACAAAGAATCGAAAAATAGTATCTCTTTTGTTTGTTTGGAAGCAGCAAAGTAGCTCTGGATGCCTCCAAGATTGCTTTGCACTAGTCATTGCATAACAGCTTATTTTATAGAACTTATATTAGGGTTCTATATTTAATAGCTTAATACATGTTCAATAATAAAACATACTTGCTTGAATCAAGATGTTTGGGCTTGGCACAATATGTTAGGTTTTGTGGGTTTTTTAGGGGAGCGAGTTTGTTATTTGGTTTTGTGGATTTTTTTTGCCACAAAATAGAAAGAGGTTCTTTCAGTTCACATCAAAGGTCCCCTTTTCTTCAGTGTGGAGGTTTTAAAAATTTTAATTCAGCTTAATTTTACTTTTCAGAACTTAACTGGGAAGGGGTTACATGCAAAAGTTGTTTGTGACAGTTCAGAATCTATGGCTGAGCTGAGAAGGGAAATGTGTTTCACCCATGATGCCACAACTTGATACTGGGTTTTTGTGACTTGGAATAAAAATGGCCTCATACAACCATGGCAAAATGATTCCTTAAATACACTGGTGAGATGAAGAGTCCAAGTGCTTCATTTGGACCAGTTGGTATCAAAACTTGATGGGTTTATGACAGTGCAGTTTGCTTTGGAATTATTGGAATAAAAATAAGTTCCACTAACAGTTAGCTGCAGACTTTTTTTTTTAAAGCCTTGTGAGAGCTCTGCAGGCACTAATGCAGGGTTTTTCTGTCCCTTCCATATCTTTCTTGCTTGCTCTTTTTATTTTTTAAGTATTTCATCTTATTTTCAGAGGACTAACTGCCCTGTGAGCCTCTCTTTCTACTGAGACATTTTCACAGCCCCTATTCAGCCTATCTTCTATGAGGCCAGCAAGCAATTTGATGAGTTAGGAACATAATCATCACTATCTCTAAAGCAAAAGTAAAAATAGATTTCTATTAAAACACAAGCTGAAGGATTTACCTTAAAACTATAAATCAGATCCAAGAAAATGATACTGTATCTAGTAGAGCCTGCCCAGTCCAGAATATTTTAAGTGGCTTTTAGAATGTAATCTTGTTGAGGCTGACTAATCTTTAAATATGTTCTTTAGCTTTGCATTTCATTAAAGCAGATGTTTTCTGTCCTTAAAATCATATTAAATCCACACTGAGCCAATGCTGTGTAAACTTAATAACAAAATATTCCCCTGAGTTCTTGCCCAAGCTGTCTCTGATTTTTCTCTCTTCACCAGGGAAGTACTAAAGAGTAGGGGCTCTGTACAAAGCAGAGGATTTGCATCCAAACTTCATTAATGTAAAAATGTTAAATTCAAGTTTTTCATTTTTTTCAATGGAAAAGTAAAAGCTGCTAAATTTGAGAAACAGGCTGTGCATGAAATGATGGGCTGTTGTGATTGTTCTTTAAGAAGCAGGCTGTAATGAAAGTCTGTCACTGCTGGACATGTTTCATAAGGAAAATTCCATCCATCTGTACCTTCTTTTAATCATGTTTTAATTTGAAAGAGAAAGAGAGAACATGCAAGTAGATGGACACTGACTTTTGCCAGAGGCTTCTAAGAATACTGACAGATGTTTAACAGGAGGCTGGAAGCCAGGCATCACTGTGATAGTTCATGGTGGAATTAGCAGTCAGAAATGGACCCTCAGCTAAATACCCTTTAGAAGTACTGAGTACAATAGGTTGTTTCAAGAGAGATTGAGAAGTATCCATTCAGATCTTACTGCTAACTACCTTGCAGCCTTATTTACTGTATACAGGAGAAAAATGTCACTGTTAAAATCATTGTCAAAGTTCTCCCCAGCCTTCCTTGCCCTCTTTGGCTGGTCTGCAGCAGGACCAAACCATTTTCAGCTGCAGCTGAGGTAAGCAAGTGAAACTGGCAGTCACTGTGGCATAAATACAGCCTGCTTTTGTGACAAGGGTCAGGTTTTAGAGACAAGTAATCTTCCAGATTGCTACAGATCAGTGTCTGTGTCCTTTTGAAGATAATGGTGATCTGGCATCCTCCTTGATTGATTATTTTCCAGTCATTTGTTCTTTAGTGATTTCTTGAGTTGTCCTGCCTTTCTCTGGAAGGGGAATGCTAGAGTGTGCGCTGTATGGTGCTGAGCTTTTCTGTTTTTCTTTCCTTTTCATTTTGTTGGGAAAGACATTCCTTCTGTTGCGGTTCCCTGGTGGGGCTGATGCTGTGACATTATGTCCTCTGTCTGCCCCTTGCTAGACAAGTCTCTCTGCATTCCAGTAGGTTTAGTCTGATGCATGTACACAGTATTAACCAACTATAAATCATCTGTTAAAGCCACATGACATGCAAAAAACCAAGCCCATAGGTCTAGGGCTGGTAGCCTGAGCCCAACAAATCTGCTCACTGTGAGTCCCAGCCCTGATCCCTTCTCCTCCAAACATAACAGATTATTTATTTCTTTATGGTCTGAAATTTTTGTCCTACCATTTCCCAGTGCAAGCTCTCTCCATGACTATAAAATCTACTCTCACAAGCAAACTTTATTTTTTATGGCTTATGAAGCTGTTTAGTGTTGCCTGTTGGGTGTTTTCTGGAGAGGTTTGGACTGCTGGGATGAATGTCTTGGTGCCATCTATACTTCCTGACTTGCTGGCCAGTTGCAGCAGTTTCCTTGAACCAAAGCAGTTCATGTAGAAAGCACATTGAGAGCCAAGTTGCAGTGCATCACGTCCAAAGAGTATTTAATAGTCACACTTTCTTGGCAATATGCAAATGAGACTTAGAGGTCTTGACCTGTGTTTTCTGATGTTAGCAAAATTCACTGAAAATGTGCTGTGCACCTCTTAGTCAGGCTTTCATTTATTTTGACTACAGGATGTGATGAATTTGTGCGATTTCAAAGAAAATGAATGCAATTATGTGTACTATAAATGGCAAACATTTTAGCCTCCTTCCTGTGTAGGTCAGAGAAGCTGTTCTTCACATCAGCATGGAGTGCTGTGTTCAGTCCATGCACAGCACAGTGTGAAGTGCTTGTGTCCTGTCTGGCCATGAACACGCCATGTGCTTCCATGGGCAGCATCTCCTGTTCCTCTTTGGTTTGCAGCGTATGAGTCTGTTGTGTTTGAACCATGCCAGCTGCTGGAACTCCTCTGCAGCCCCTGGCAGTGCTGCTGGGAGCAGGTGGCTGACTCCTGTCCTCTCTTGCAGCGCTGCAGTCGCCCATCGAGTACCAGCGCAAGGAGAACAGCTCGGCGGTGCTGCGGCCCCAGGCCGGCAGGGTCCCCCAGCCCAACGCCAGGCCCCATTCCTCTATTCCAGTAGGGTCTGAGAAGCCTTTGAAGGCTACGAGCCGTAACCCGTCTCTCCCACCCCTGAAGATATCTACCTCCAATGGCAGCACAGGGTATGAGCACTCACAGCCCGGAGACAAGTATGAACAAAGCAAGGTACTGAGCTCATCTAATAAAACATGATCTCACAGCCCATTTCTTGTGCCACAGGTGATCCATGATGTTATCTTTAATTAGCAGCTAATCAGGTCAGCAGGAATCGACATACTGAAGCAATGGGGTAACATGTGATTTGGGATTAAACAGCAAAAGCCCTGGCATCCACATGGATGACACTTCATCTGGGAAACAGAGACAGAGCCTGACCCTTAAGCACTGATCTCGATGTTTTTCAGGGCACTGTGCTTGCAGATCTGGTGAACTAGATATCCATTTCCAGTACTGGCAGAAGTAATATTCAGGCTTCTCTGATAACCATTAACCACCTATTCCTGAAAAAGTCTGTGGTAGGGAAGAGCTTAGACCTTTTCCCACATAACAGCTCGCAGGGTGCCAGCTAAAGGTATAATTGGGGTACCTGTGCACTGCACACAAACCACTAAAGAGTCAGTGGCCACCAACCGTGTTTGGACCCTGCTGCTGTCTGAGGTTGACCAAAGCCACTTTCCATCTGACCTATATTTAACTGTGAGTATTCACTCAACTTCATTTGTCTTTCTCCCCATTTGGCTCAGCACAGACCATTCATCTGTGACAACCCTGCAGATGAGAACACCCAGGGACACAGTCGTTAGCAGCTTTGAAGTCTGATGTGAAATAGGAGACTGGTTTGTATTAGGTTACTGCCACCTTTCAGATCTTTAAAATCTTTTTCTGCCAATGTGAACTTCCAAGTGTTTTGTGTCCTTTTCCCTGGTCTGGTTAGGCTGGACATGAAGTAGTGGGACTGCTGCCAGAAAGGGCAGGTTCCTCCACGCCGGCCGCTCACGGGTTTGTGTTGTGTCCGTTTGCAGACTGATTTGGGAGGGTGCAATGGGACCTCTTCCATGGTGGTGATTAAAGATTACTATGCACTGAAGGAGGATGAGATCTGTGTGAATCAAGGAGAGGTGGTTCAGATCCTTGCTATCAACCAGCAGAACATGTTCCTGGTGTACCAGCCTGCAAACGACCACTCTCCAGCTGCTGAAGGATGGATCCCTGGCAGTATCTTGGCTCCCCTCCCTAAATCCACTACAGATAATAGCGATGGAAGCATCAAGTAAGTGCCCTATTGGCTTCACTGGGAGCACTATGTGGATTTTTTGAGGAAAATGAAATAAATGAATAAAAATAAACAAACCCAAATGGTAGGGAAATCCTGCTGATTTTTGTCTACAGTGCCATTGGAACAAGCTGAGTGGTCAATCCGCAGCGTCGGGCAGCCATGGTGGATAGCTCGGGTTTTGCTTATTTTCATTTTGTGGGATTTTGTTTATACTTTGGAGAGAAATAAAACCATAGACGGTTAAAGATATGCTTTACGTGACACCATTTTACACCAACATGGACCTGCTTGGACTGGACTTATATTTATGTTGTAGTAAGTTACTAATCTATATATTGGTTATAACAGCATCTAGATTTAAAAAAAACAACAAACACAAAAATCCAGGCTCTGTGTTGGACTGAGGTTTGCTTCTCAAGGAGGAGAGATTTTGTTGTCTATGGCAATTTCCTTGTACAGCTTGTATCTTCTTTTTTTTTTTTTTTTTCATTTGTTTTGGGTTTTTTTCTGTTTGCAGTAACTTTTGTAATATATTTTTTGGTTTGCAAGACCCCCATCCAAGTACATTCCTGTAAAAAGTATTTTGCACTATTTAAAAAAAAAAAAAGAAACAAACTCACATTGATGAAGTCAGGTTGTGCAATATAATGAATAGTCGCAATGTTCATCATTGTACCTGTAATGTAACTAATTTTAAATGTACTATTTTAAATATGTAAAATAAATTTTCACTATGAGCATGTTTTAATGAGGTAAAAGAATTAGTTTGACCCTTTTTTTGTTTGATTTTGTTTTGTTTTGATTTTAATTTTGTTTATAATATTTTGTTGCTTATTTAACAAATGTGTGGATATATATTTTTCTTTTCTGATTTTTAGAAATTTGTCAGTCTGAAATGACTAATGCAAGGAAGTGGTTTTTTGGTATTAAATACAGAAGGTACAACCCTCTTTTCAGTAATACCTGTTGATTTCTTTTAACATCTAAAATGACTAGATGGTAATGCATGATGTATGCTACAAATTGTGTTACCTTACACAAATATCTCGAGGCGCAGAATTGAACACGAGGAAAGATTTTGTGACAGATTCACTAAAAATAATAACTTGATCTCTGCTGCCGTTTCAGTTAAGAGAAATGATGACTTTACCTGTCAGTCAGTAATGAATGCTACCTGGAATTGCATGTTAAGCCAAAGGAATTGCTTGGCACATCTCTTGCACATCTGCCACGGCCATTCCCGGGTTCCTCTCTAGCCGCAATTTGCAACCACGTGCCCTTAGAATCATCCACGGTACCAGACTCCTGGTGAAGACTGATTTCATGGCAGCTGTACAGTAAAATTCCGCATCAAATTCTGTGGGCAGATGAATTGTGGCCAGGAAGGTGTAACAAAATTGAAAGACACATGAATTGCACTTCTTTCTCACTGCAGTGAGATTTAAAGTCCTAAATGATGTTTTTGAGAATCAAACAGCTAAAACAACCCTTAAAACAAAAAGATGCTTGAATAATAGGAGTCCTATGAGTAAAAAACAACGTGGAGCTGTGCTATCTTCAACCCTATCTGGTCTGCCAGATCACAGTGACTACTTTGATTAAGTAATGCTGTTTCTTCTGTGACGAATACTGTACACAAAATATACGGTCGATCCAGCAGTGTTGGCACCATGAATTATTCACCTATATTCATTATATAGATCAGGGAGCCCCATCTGCCACATTCTTGCTTCTTATATATCCTAAAGGAAAACATACCAGTCCTGAAGTGTTGGATAACTTCCCCTGCTGTGCAGTTCACATTTGGACCTTATCCAGAAACACCCAAACACAGTCAGCACTCAGTGCCTGTCTGAGCTGTGCAGGGTGCTCTGGTGCTCTCTGTGCTCAGACACGACTGCCTGTACAGGCTGAGTTAGTGCAGACTCTTATCCTGGTTGCAAAAACAGTTGTCATGACCCAGTTCAGTCTTGTGGCTGTGGCAGGGTTTGCTTGTTCTTTACCTGAGCTATTGTACAGCTCCCATCAGGTGCTGAGGGAAGAGCAGGAAGCGTGTAGGAGGCAGCCGCAGTCTTCATGGGGGAGCATCGGCTGTGTGGGGCATCCTTTGGGTCCTACCTTGCTAACATACTGCGTTTTATTGGCATCACAGGTGATCCCTGGATTTCATACAACTTCCTTTGTAAAATGTGTCAAGGTACTGTAGACGTGACATGTGCCAAACATTGGGCTTAAACATGCAAATCAAATTTGCATGACTTAAAGGTGGGCAGATGCTTTGAACCTGGATCCCAGCTCATCACACTGCTGTTTTGGGAGCTTTATGCTTTGGACAACATACCCCTCCCCAAATTCCCCCCCAACCTGTCCACTATTTTAACCAAATGAAACCCATATCAAGAACTGGTTTGATTTTTTTCTTATGTCTGCTTTGATATGCAATTCTCTTGTCAACACAGCATTGCTCTTACAATGGTTGATACTGTTCTTTTTTAATTTTTTTCCAAGAATAAGGTCATAGGAGCAGTAATAAAGGGTGAAAAATTTACTGGAAATGGTGCCTGCTGTAATTGCTGTAATGCTAGCCAAAACCCATGGCTGACTGATGTCCTCTTTAACTTGATTGGCAAAGTCAAATGGAAATTCTTGGTCTTGAGAGACACAGCAGAGCTTGTCATTCTAGGAAATTACTTATCTCTTGGAAAATTAATAACACAGTTCCTATTTATTGAGTTGTCTGTGTTCTGAGCAACATGTAGTTAGCAACAAGTTGAATTTCTTAATTTTTTTAAGTTTATTACACTGACTAATCTATTAAAACCATCCCTACATATTTATATTTGTTACACTACTTTCAACCAACAAGACTAAGGACTAGGTTGGTCTTCTAAATGTAGCAAAATTAAAATAAATTTCTGTTTGTGGCAATGCAAGACAAAGTCCCTGAAACCAGATGACCAAATTTGAGTTGCCTGTGCTTCCATCATGGACATTTTTTTCCTGCTCCATGCATTTAAACAGCAAGTGTGGCACAACATCTGCTTTGCAGAACTCTTTGATTTGGTTTTTAACTTCAGCTCTCATTGCTGAGATTGAGACAGGCATATTGCCTGCCAGTGGCTTTCACCTTCTAGGGAATTGCAGTAGTTGCAAATGTGGATGCTGGTTCCCCTTTCCAAAACCTTTCTTCCTGTTATGATTTGCCATTTGATTGCTGCGTTTTTTGGTACAACAGGAAGTCATGTTCATGGCATACCCTGCGCATGAGAAAGCGGGCGGAAAAGGAGAGCAGTGGCAAAAATGAAGCCAATGGGCCTCGTAAATCCAAGGATATTCTGGGGAACAAAGTCTCTGTTAAAGTGAGTAAGGCCATCTGAAAGCTCTGTGCTGCTCTCCTGCTTCCCATCCTTTCCACCCCCTGTAGCATCCTCTCCTCAGAGAGGGAGGGGGCAGTAATTTTGAGTTTGGGTTTTGGTTTTTTTGTTGTTTAGTTTTGATTTTTTTTTTTTCAACTTGAGTTATTTTTTTTTATTCTTTTTTGTAGTATCCATTTTAGCAGGATTTTTGCATGCAAGATAAAATGCAGTCTTTGTTTTTTGTTTTCTTTTTCCTGGCATCCCACATGCAAGTAAGTAATCCTCATTAAGAAACCTAACTATATACAGAGTTAAATAACTTAAAATTGGGACACTTGTGATTTACTGACCTCTGATCTGCTTCATCAGAGCAGCTGCAGCAGTGAGAAAGCCACTGGGTGAACCAGTGGCCTTGCTGATGAGTTTTCTTTAGGTCAATATTTCACCAGATGTTAAGATAAGGGGTTCCCAGCCTGGGGATTCTTAAGGTTTCTGGTCTAGGGAGATGGTCTCAATGACCTTTTTCTTTCCATGTTATCAGACAGGGCAGAGATGCTGACTCTGTCTTGCCAGGAGAAGGTCTCGTGTGTGTGTGTGTGTGCGTCTGTGTGTGTCTGTGTGTCTGCGTCTCTCTCTCTTTCTCTGAGATCTCCCAGTATGGAAAAGTTTGAGAACTGTGGGGTTAAGCTCCATCTTCTGCTCTGGGTGCCTGACTACTGTGCTCCAACTCAGAGGATCCACCCCTATAAACCGACCATGAGGCCTGCTCAGGACTAATCTGGGGCTTTCCCTCCCAACAGAGGCAAGCAAACACTTGTTGTGATTTTGACACAACTAAAGCCCAGCCTTGATGCAGGAAAGCACTTGAGCATGTCCTTTGGATCCACCCCTTTCCAGGAGAGTCCATGATGAAGTGTTTTCCTTTGCAGAGGCTTTCTGCCTTACAAGCCTGGTGCAATAGCCCTGGCATGTGCAAAGGGAGGAGCCCTGGCACTGCATCCCTCCGGATGAGGAAGCACTGGGTCCAAGGGAAGCGCTGCTCCAGCATGGTGGCACAGTTCTTCCTCCTCTTGCTTCCTCCTTGTTTTCACTACCTGAATGAATTGCAGAATCACTGCTGCTTCTCTGGCAAAAGCATGTCTTTGCCTTTGCTTCCCTTGTTTTGTTGTCAGTTTGTTTTTTGTTTGTGTTTCAGGAGCATTTTCCCTACCGTTACCCATTTCCATGCTGCTCACAAATGTGCTGCTCTGCCCTGACTAACCAATCTCTTTTCTAATCTCTTGTTCTCTTTCTTCCTCTTCATGCTGCCAAACAAGGAGACAAACAGCTCAGAGGAATCAGAGTGTGATGACCTTGACCCCAATACTAGTATGGAGGTAGAGACAATCATCCTTGTGATTATTTTTTCCCAAAAACATGTGTCTGTTTTGAAATGCCTTTGCTGCACGGGGAGTTGATGGGTCTGTATTGCTTGCAGACATGTGTGTCAATTTAGTGTGAGTCACAAAAAGTGTCAATTCTGGTTTTGCCAAGCCTTGAACTGGAGTTTGGCCTTCCTTTGTAGTGGGAGCAGTGGAGGAAGCTCAGTAACAAGCTCCTACTGAGCTGGAGGCTCACGCAGCCACCCTCAGTCTCTGCTTCCCACCTGAGACCTCATTCCAACAGTATTGCAAGTGTGTCAGCTGCTGATAAATGTAGTATCTTTCTATATTAAAAACACCCTTTGCCCTGGCAATATACACTTGAGCTGCCAGTCAGGCCAAATGTTGATGTACCACAACCAGCATTTTGTCTAGAAAATCAGAAAAGACAACATTTCCCTTTTCTCTTAGCAGAGTGGGAATTGCATTTCTGTCAAGGTGTACTGAAGGAGAGTGGTAAAACCAGTTGTGTGAATGTACCTGTGTCTCAGGAAAGGCTGATGCAGATCGGTGGGCCCAAATTATGCTACGTTATGCCACTGTTTTTCCATTGTGAAACCACCAGTTCTAGTGGAGTGCCTTGTTGAGAGAGCCTGAGAGAGCCTAAAATCATGAAGAGCTATGTGTCTGATTCTCCTCAGTTAAGATCGAGCAGAATCCTTGGGGTTTTTTTTTATCCTGTTTATAGTGACCACACAAAGCATTTCTATACATTTTTCCAAGGCTGAAAGAGGTTCCTGCTGAAAAGGCAGGGACATGGTGCAGAGAGATGGTGATTTTGTGGTGATGACAGGACAGGTCCCTGGAGAACAGAGATACCTGTGTCCTAGCAGATCTCCCGGATGCTGTCAGCCAGGCTGCACTATAAACATCCTGCAAAAGAAAGCTGATCTTCCTCCTGAAGGGAAAATAAGAGAGAGAAGTGTATCGAGGTGCACCACCTAGGCAGTTAACCTGCTTTTATTTTAAAAAGCTTGCTTTTATTTTAATTGTGTTGGGATTAATTGTGTACAAAAGGAAAGCTTTTGACCCAGCTGACATCCTGGAGACTGAATGGTCCTCACCTCTAAAGGTGCATTATTCTCAGGAGTGTTTACATTTTCAAAGAGTGTGTGTATTTGTTATAAGGCAGTGCCCATTATTACACAGAAGTCTGTGTAATTTTCATTCACTGAAAATTGTCCTGTGGACCAACAGGTGGCTGAAACAAGGGTGATAGTGCAGAGCTGGGTGAAAATCACTGTTCTTTTGCAGAGGATTTCTGTGTTTTGACTTTGTTCAACAGGAGGAAAACCAGATGGTTTAGAATTTCCAGTGGGAGGTGTCTGAATCCTTGCCTTGTCAGCATTTCTAGTCTTTCTGATGGTTTGATTTGGGTTTTTACCATGGTATAGTCTACTGTTCTGAAGTTCAGGAGAAAAAAAAGCCTTTCTATTTAAACCAGAAGACACCAATGTGAAGTCTCAGCTCTGGTGTCAGTCTGCTCTTGGGGGAGTAACTGTGCCTTCTGTGTGACTTTTTACACTCAGAAAGCCCCGTCCTGCATCTCCCAGGTCACTTACTGGAGGTGACAGTGCCACTGCACTGCAGTCCCCAGCAGCCACAGTATTCCTCATGGCTTGGAAAGCTCAAGTTTGCTTCTGGCAAAACTCTGGGGCTGAGCAAATATTTAAAACAGCAGAGAAAGAGAAAATAAGAGAACAATTGTGGGGTGACTTAGTAAGGTCACACTGCCCTGCAAGGAACAGCACAGCCCTTGCTTTGTGCTGGTTTTAGTACATCTGCAGCCAGGACTGAGTGTGGTCATCTTGTTGGTCTGGCTAAGAAATACTGGGGGAAGGGATCTCTGGAACCCAGTATAAACTAAATAAAGTCACCTGGAGGGAGCAGAGCAAGGGCAGCCTCATAAAATGCTGGTAAAATCCTAGAAGAGGCCATGGGGAAGCCTGGTCTGTAAAGGTCTGAGGTATTCACCCACTGGAAACCACAACTGCTCTCCCTTTTCTTTCATTTGAGTGTTTTGATTCTCCTTTCCAAACGTGTTATAATAAATGGGCTGCATTAGAGCCCAGGAGGCCAAAGCCTTTTCTCATTAAATCAGAGGCAAAACAAGCTAATTCCAACACCAGAGCCTCATTCAGGGCTTCATTGACCTTCTAGGCCTTGTGTGCTGGGCTTCGATAACTTAGACAGCTGTGCTACCCCTCCAGCCCAACTGTGTGTGCAGTGAACATCTGCATCTCTCCTGGTTTTGCTTTCCCTGCTCTGTGTGGAATGTCCACTGATGAGTGCCCAGGGCAGCTGGGGACAACGTGACAGCCCAAGAAGAGGGAACCCCTTGTCTTCACAGCTGGCCAGGCTCGTGAGGGGTTTCACAGATGCTGGGAGTGGTGACAGCAGAGCTGTGTCCTGGCCAGCAACACCCAGAGGTGCCTTTCCTGTGTCATTAAGGTGGAGTCATCACTACAGGCAGGTAATGACAGGGCCAGTGACCTGGCTTCTCGTGTGGCACTGTCACCCCAACATCCCTCCTCTTCCCCTTGTGCGTGAGAACGTGCACCCAGTGCTAGGACAGAGAGAGCAGTCTCTGCATGCAAAGCAGCATATTAACATATTAATTACCTGGAAATGTGGGTGCAGTTTATCTCCACCCTACTTCCTGCACAAGAGATCAGTAAGCTGGTCACAGTATCCATGAAGTCCCACAGCTACTGTGGGACTTTCAGATCTGGCTTTGTTTGCTGCTTACCACAGTGGAGTCCATTCAGTAGATTCCAGGTTTCTGGAAGCACTTTGCCTTTGTTTCAAGGGAGCACAAAGAAAGAAGTGTGGAAAACATATATTGTCAGAGCAGGAAACAAATTCTAGGTGATTGTTTAAAAGAGCTAAAATCCCACTAGTGGGTTTTTGTTCACACAGGCCTTGGAGAATTTCCTATTCATTGTAGCTTTGACTAGAAACAGCATCTCTTGGGGACTGGTTTTTTTCCCTCTTTCTTTATTAATGTGTAATGAAAGTGCATAAAGATGGAAATGAAGTTTGATTTTTTTCCCCCCTGGTTTTCTGCTTTGTGCTATAGTTTCATCAAACAGAAGGCACAAACTTGCCCATTAAGTGTGTGAGTGTAGGAGCAGGCACTTAAGGGCCACATGAGTGGCAGGAGTAACCTGCACTTAAGGATCATCAGGGACTCTTTCCACATGTCTGTAGTAACTGCACAGGGACAGGCAACTCCACTTCTGGGAAGGTGTATGCCCTTGTGAATCAGTATCCACACCCAAGGCTGGGGTCCTGGACAATGACACAACTAATTGTCCTACAGTTCTGTGTTGTAACATCTCATGGGGTTGCAGTATTGCTGAAGGGGTCACAAGGCAGCTGTGCAGATGCCATCAGGATACCTCTCTTGTCTAAGGGAATGCTCTTGGAGCAGTCAGAAGATCTGACTGAGCTAAACCTCACTAAATCCAGCAGCAGCTCCTCCCAGCTTTGGGGTGGACCCTCAGGTGCAGGGTTCTGAGATGGCTTCAGACATTTTGCACAACTCCAGCTGCAGAGTTACAAGTGCTGTTGGTGACACACGTCTGTCACTGAGCTCTGGTGTCTGTTCCAGTGTCTCTGCTGTGCAGAGCAGAGATGAAGCCCAGGCCAAGTCACTGCAAGTGCCATCCTTAGATTAGAGAGCTGAGCTGTTGCCAAGGTACGTACGTTGGGCTTCTTAATCTGTTTTTTTTCAGCTGTGACATCTTAGCATGTCAAGAACTACTCAGAGACACCTAGACAAAGATAAGCACTAGGAAACAGGCACTGTGGAAGAAATACTGTGTTAGCAACCCCACACTCCACGTGGTTGAGTAAGTAATGTTTTGGTGGATACAGCACTCTCTCCAAGTCACCACTCAGCTCAGGCCAAGAATTCCCAAGTGCTTTATGCCTTCACCCCCTGCCTGAGGTTGTCCACCTCCAGAGTAGATCTAACACTCTCTTGGCAAAATCTTCTTACAATACTGTAAGAAAGCCTTTCCTGGCCTGTTGCCACAGTGTGAATGAGTACAATCCTGGGAATTTCCCTGGGTTTCCCTGGAGTAGCCTCCCTGGGCAACACCACTGTCCTGCTGCCCTGAGTGGCCAGGGCTTGCTGAGACAGAGCAGGAAGGTGGCTCATCAGGTGTGCCATAGCCTGAGCCAGCAGCACAGACATGGGGGATTAGCTTTTGGAAAAGCAAGAAGTGACCTACTTCATCTGCAGGAAGGTGTAGGGTGCTACAACACAGGGCCAGGGACATCCCACAGGTTCAGCCATGGAAGCCACCAGCCATTAGGGCCAGGCAGCAAGAACATGAGGCAAGAGGGCTTCTGCTCTGCACAGATGCAGTACAGCATCCCTTGTGCCTTCCCCATCAGTCCCAAAGGCAGCTAAGCCCATCCACACTGGTGTCAGAGGGCATCCCCCATCCCTGACAAAAGGCTGATGGCATGGGATGCTTCATCAGATGCCATTTTAAATTTTCCCTTTGGTAGCCTCTGTCCATCTGTGGTGGAATCTGCTCATTTTATCAAGAAATTCTCTACTTAATTTGTTTATTTTTGGTGGAGGGGAGGCTGGTGACACTGTGAGCCTGTCACCCTGAAGGTCTCAAAGTAAAGTTGACCTAGCCATGGGTGGTAGATATTTTCCTAAAAATTAGAGTTCAGCTAGCTTCTCTCTAATTAATTTCATTTTTTTCTGAGTGAGGTAGCGAGGAACATGCTGTGACTCTGCTACCAGTATGAGCAAAGGTGTCAGTATTGTGTTCTAACTCAGTTACCAAGAGGTGCCATGAAATGGTTTACAAAAAGCTCAGCTGCTTGTCTTGGAGTAAACATGCCCTCTGCTGTTTAGGTGAAGCACCGACCTTGTTACAGAGGGCTTGGTTTGCAGACTATTCTTATGCTTTGGGGGAAAAATAATATTCTCACTCCTGGTTTTGATATGTTCCCTTAAAATGGGATTGAAACACAGCACTGGAAAAATCTGGGCATCTGCTGGGCCCTTCTGTGCACTGGTGTGTCTGGGCTGGGTGTAATGCCTCCAAGGAAGTGGGGTAGGCACGGCAAGGACTCCCCTGCACTGGAGAAACAAACCCTGGCCAAGGTGAGAACCCTCCCAGGCAGCTGAGCTGTGTTTGCAGAGCTTTTTGGGACTGGCCACTGGCGTGGCAGGATGGCTTCTCCCTCCCCACCAGATAAAGCATGTGTGCACAAGTGAAAGATAAGGTTGTGCTAAGAATTAGGGCAGTCAGAGTCACTTTGCAAATGGGCTTTGCAGCTACTGATGCAGATGCCTTTCTTATCCCTATAAGCTTAACAGACCAGGAAAAATACTGCAAAATACTGAGATTCTGGAGAGGCCCCCATGCTACTTTTCTAAAGCTTGACTGTTAAGTTACAGTTAATTGACCTAGGTGTAAGTCACTTAGATCCCTGCAGGCCCCCAAAGGCATTCAAGTGTGTGCCTTATGTGCCTGTCTTGGTCTGAGTCCTAAAACAGTGCAGGCTGGAGGAGGGACAAGCAGCAAGATCTATTTCTGCCTTTTTATTGAATAGCTCTGACCTGTCCTCCCACTCCTTTATCTCAACCCCCCCCCTCCAGCTACCTGGCTTTGCCTGGTCAGTGTTAGACCCCACATTACTTGAGCAGAGGCCATTTCATGTTCTGCCTTTTGTTACCTTGCGTAGGATTTCCATTTTCAGCTGTCACCATATGGGAAACAAACTCTGCTGGCCACAGTGGGGAGAAATTTTAACCTGCTCTGGGCCATGCAACAGGTATTTCATTCAATTAGAAAAAAAAAACCTACCTCATCTCAATTAAAATTATGTTTCAAGGAAAAAGAGCACATCTGTGTTTCTTACATGCAGTGCAAACTGAGTTTGATCCCCTTAGGGTTTGTATTTGCATGGTGTGGACTGACACTGAAGATGGAGTGAGAGCTTCTTGTGTTGGGTGCTTCCATCCCCATGAGTTTGTCCTCTCACAGCCACACTGGTGCAGGGGTTTGTGCTGGGATTTCTTCACGTTGCCCTTGTCAGCACAAAACCCTGGGCCACCTTCCCCTGCTCATGGCCACTGTGGCCACAGGTGCTCAGCTGAGGGCTGGGCTGTGAGATCCTCATTCAAACTGCTGCAGAAGGAGTGGGCAGGTGTATCCATGAGGAGATCCAGCCCTGGCAGCAGCAGGAGGCTGTGTGGAGAAGCAGCACATGAGCTCCCATCCTCTGAGGCAGTGAGGACACGCTCTGGAGCTCCCCTTCTCCACCCCTGGGGATTACAGACCTATTTGGCAGATGAAGAAATTGTCTCCAAAGATCTTGCACTTTATCTGGAAGGACTCTGTGGAGGCTGCCACGTCCTGCCATCCAGCCAGAGCCCAGGACCCTGGCCAGCCTGCAGGGAGAGGCAGCAGAACCCCAGGGCCTGGGAGCAGATGTGTGAACCACCGAGCCGGCCCCTGGATGCACATCTGGCTGTGAACCTTTGCTTTCCCATTTCTGCCCTTCTCACCCCATCATCTGACACCCTCCTTCAAAGCAGAAGAAATCCCATTCCCTAATAAGGTGCTGTATTAAATCACTTTAATGTTTTCATGCAGACAGACTTTTATTTTTGTCTAAGCTTACAGCAAGCTAAAGCTGTGCTGTGGCTGTGGGGGTGTTGTTAGGTACCATTTGATTAATTAACAGATGAATCTTTGGGAAAGAAAATGTAAATTTTACCCACAGACTCTTCCAATAGTACATTGCAGAGATAATTTTCTTTCTGCTATTCCCATGGTGAGGCAATGAAAAAAAATGGTTAGGCAATTATTATAAATTATTGTACCTTGGAAGTCACTAGAAATGTAGAATTATTTCTTTATATGGATATCTATTACATTCATCATTGTAGTTGCATCTTCTAATGAATCCTTTAGAGTAATAAAATTAATATAAAGTGTTAACTAGTGTTTCTTTCTCCTGATCTCTAATCCTGCAGGGATGGAGATCAGTGAATAAGAAGGGAATTTAGTGCATGCTGCAGGGAAGGAAGGGGAGAGCTTTGGAGAAAGGATATTTCAGTTAAGCCAAACAGCACAAAAAATGAAGATGTATGTGCAAATGAGCCAATGCCTGGGGTTATTCAGCTGAAAAGTAGATGGTGTCTGTGAGTGAAAGTGGCAAGCAATGGTTATCCACAAAACAGCTTTTTCTTCCTTTGCTGTGTTGTGTGAGAGATACAGCTTAATCACAAAGATCCATCTCTCTTTTTTTCACCTGCACAGACAGGACAGAGGATGTTTTCCATCCAGTACTCCATTGTGCCACAGTTTCTTCCTGCCTGCAGGGTCCAGGGGCTGTGTGTGGGTCCTGGAGCTGCTCCCCACACCCTGGGCTGGCAGGTCCATGTGCTGTGGCAGGGCCCAGCTGCACCCTTCAGAGGGACTCTGTGCTTTCCCTGTTATGCCTGGTTCATTTGGGCTTTGTGGTGGTGGCAGGGGAAAGCAGACCCTGAGGTCTCGGTGCTGGTACCAAGCTTTGCCTGGAGCTGCAAAGAAAGGCTGCAAAGAAACCAAAATGAACCTGAATGTGCCCAAATGCCTCCTTGAATGGCACCCTGAGCCATCGACCTTGGAAAACTATATATAAAGCCAAAATGTAAATATAAATCTTGAAGATGTATCTACTTTATTTTGAAGGGTTATTGCTTCTGTTTTGTGGCCTGGTTTCTGAGCCTCTGCAAAAACCTCCTATCAGCTTGCCATGAATTAGGTCACTGCTTCATTGGTATCTTCCAAAATAGCTCTGAAATAAATAGCAACAGAAATATTTAAGGCAAGATAAACCACATTGGTGTTTATGGTTGAGCATGAAATGGCTTGAACATGAAATTATTAGATTGAATTTGAATAAAAAGGCCTTATGAGATTATTAAAACAGTTAATGAGGCTAAAACCTCTATACTCTTGTATACTACAATGTAGTTAGGATCAATTCTGTAAGAACTCAGTGGAATTGTCTTTGCTTTTTCCACCTTTGCTTCCAGAGTTGCATTGGCACATAGAGACCACAGAGTAACAGTAGCTTTTCAAGTCTTTGCTAACTTGGTCAATTAACTAGTTAGATAAAATAACTCCTAGCTGTCCAAACCTAGTTTCAAGCTGGAAAGTTTCCAACAGTCCAATAGTAAATTTTCACTCATGTTAATAGACCAAGAATTGTTGCAGGACTGATGCTTGACAGTGGGCAAAATGAAGTATTTATGGTCTAGTGCTTTACCTTTTTTCTCCTGAAGCTCAGCACAAGTTAAAAGACATTTCCTCAGACCTGGTTAGTGGGCAGAGTGCTGGTGACATGCCCCAGGTGTGTGGTGACTGCAGGTGCTGTGTGACACAGGTCTGGAGCCAGGCACAGGGGGTGCACAAACCACCTCTGGGAAGTTAATGGCTTCATCATTATCACATAGACAAAGAGCATGTCCACCCTCCTCAGCCTTGGTGCTGTGCCTGTTGCCTTTGATGCTTTTCCAGGGTTCAAGAAGCCATAGCTTTCATTTACTTTCCCATGTGTGTTATCACTACACTTGCTGCACCTGCTGGTTGTTAGAAGGTGCCACTTGTTACCACTGCAGCACTTCTGCAGTTCTGGTCAGAGTCACCATGGTACCTTGTGAAAACAGATGCTTCTTTGTCACTGTCTAGGAAATAAATGCTTGTGTCTCTTTGTATTTTTCAGATAATCAACCCCAATTTCATCCAAGAAGGTGAGTTGAGGACAGCTGTTTGGCAGTTGTGATTTACTTGGTGCCACAGCATGCTCTGCACCTGGCAGCATTTGAGCTCAGGCAGCTGTGTGCTGCTCAGACCCCAGGCAAAGCAGGCGTGCTGCTGGGCTCAGCCAGCCTGGGGCCACAGGCCAGCCTGAACCCCCCAAACAGTAACATCCCCAAACGTGCCCTCTCAAACCTCATCCACCTGCCAGAGCTCAGGGCTGGGGGATGGAAGCTCCCCTCTACCTCCTTCTCTGAGCTGTAGAGAGCTGGCTTTTACTGGAGGGCAATTTCAAGGACACAATCCCAGGACTCCCAGCTGTTTGGGACCCAGATCCCATAGTTCATCCTATAATGTATTCTCTAGCCTTGTATGACTCTAGACAGCCTCACCTGAAGATTAAAAGTGGTGTTTGTGTGTCCCCATGTTTTTTTTTTACAGTGGCTCCAGAGTTTCTTGTGCCATTAGTGGACATCACCTGCCTGCTTGGGGACACAGTGATGCTGCAGTGCAAAGTCTGTGGGCGACCCAAACCAACTATAACCTGGAAGGGACCAGACCAAAACATTCTTGACAATGACAACAGCACAGCCACATACACCATGTCATCCTGGTAAGGTCCTGCCTGTGGATCCCAACATAGCTGGTCCTGATGGTTGTGTTACCCTCAAATATGGCACCAGCCTGCCTACAAGACTCATTAGGATGCAGTTAATTAAGTGTGGCATGGCTTGTCAGCACATCAGTGTGTCAAACATTGGCTGGCTGGAAAGGGTCAGGCTTTAGGGCTGGGGTGGCTGTATTTGTTTCCCAGGCTGGTGTAGGGTATATCCACAAAGTGCTGCTGGCAGATGTGGGCTTGCTCCCGTTGACTTCCTGAGTCAGTGGCAAGCCAGAAGCCGGAATGTTTACAAGCCATTCGTTTGGCTGGCATTGCCTCTGCTGGGGCTTCTCTGCTTCAGTTTGATGCCTTGATCTCCTGTGAGAGTCAAGCAGAGCAGGCCCTCACCAGCTTGCAATACTCCTGTCACTGGGCATTTTCTCATCTTATTGGCAGTGGTGGGGTTGCAGTTTTCCTGAGCCTTTCCTCAGCTGTTCCTAAAAAAGCCCAGATGTGCTCTGGGAAGGCTACATCTGGCTTGGACAGAAAGATGCTTGTCATAATGTTCCTGGCTTGGCTAGCAGAGAGGAAAACTATCTTTACAACTGGGAAGATTCAGAAAGATCTGGAGTTGAATTCAGGTCAGGTAACAGCCTGCTGCTGGATGCTCATCTGCAGCTTATATAAGAAATTTGGGCCAAACTGCAGTGGAAATCTCCAGGAGGCAATCTTTCATTTCAACTTTTCAGCACTTCTGGCACAGGCTGAAATGAATCCAGGGAGTACAAAGTCACTGAAAGTGAAAAAAGAACAGTAAGAGAGAAGGGATTTTACATGTTCAATAAAAGAACCCCTTACATCTGATCAAGAGCTTCCTTCAGAGACCATTGGCTTGTGCAGCTGCCCCAGAGCATCCAAAATTGTCTTTAGCTATTGCTCAGTAGATCTCCTAGTGCCTTATCTTCAGCCTCTGTCTGGGCTTGGGATGGGGGGATATTTCCATACAGGGTTCTGGTTTTCATCACAGTCTTCTTCCTGTTGGCTCCCCGTGCACTATCAGCACTTGCATTGTCTTGTTACTCAAATAATCCTCCCAGTGAAGACACTGCCTGCCAAGCAGAGGCCCAGCGGATCAGTGGCTCTTACAAATCTTGCTGGCACGAGTGTGTGGGTTTCAGGGAGAGGGGATATTTCTGTCCTGTTTTAAACCAGCACTGTCAGACCAGCAGAAGCTGCAGAGTCCAGACAGTTATCCCAGCAATCATGTCTTTCTGCAGTACCCAACAGATTAAGCATTCAAGAGCTAGCCTAGTTTTGCCATCAAGGGAACTTATTGTTGGCTCTAAGCTGGGTCTCCAGTTACACAAGCAAAATCCTTTAATTCAGGCCAGCTCCCTCAAATTGCATATTGGAGACTGAAGTGTGCAAACAGCAGTGACTGTGAACAGACCTGCTGTAAATTCATAAGACTGCACAGAGCTGTTTATTTTCTCAGATTGGCCCAAAGACTGAGTGTGTCTCATGAACTCAGTGTTGTGCTCTTTATCCCTGGCTGCTATGAGATATTCAGTCTTCCAACTGGGGCCCTGGCAGCAGTGTCAGATCAATGGCACATGCTCCAGGGCTCTGAAGCTCCCTGGAAATGTCACCCTGTGCTGTGTGACTGCTTCCTGCATCTGTGGGAAGCCCAGTTTGTCTGGTGTGTGTTGGACTTCACTGCAGAGGCACAGCAGCTCACCATCTCCCATGACAGGAAAGATCTTCATGGGCAAATCTTTCCAGATATACCAAGTCTAAGCATCCAGCTCTGGACAGGCAGTGTTTAACTCCTGGACTGCTTGCTGCTTCAGTGATCCTTCACATCTCTTCCTAGACCACAACAGACATGAGGATTTGCCTGGCAGGCAATTTGGACCAAAGGTTTGCTCAAGGGTTTCATTAACAGCCAGACCCTGACATATGAAGGGGTTGTACTTGGGCATCAAATTGCTGGAGGGATGTTCCTTCAAATGAGTTAACAGGACTTGTGTGTATGTCTGTTTGCAGTGAGGCAGGGCAGGAACTGTATAAAAACCATTAGCAAGTGAAGCAGTGTTTTATAACTTGGGCTTCCTGCATCCACAGTGACTCAGGAGAGCTCACCTTGAAGATCTGCAACCTGATGCCTCAGGACAGCGGCATCTACACCTGTGTGGCCACCAATGAACATGGAACTGCATCAACCTCTGCAACCATCAAAGTCCAAGGTAGCACATCTGACCTTAACACATGGGATTTTCCTCTGTGTGGTCCCTTGGGGGTGGCAGCACACAGGAACAGCCCATGCAGAGGCAGGCAGATGTGGAGCTGTGCCAGGTGAATTGACACGTTAAAGTCATACCACCATTCCTCAGCCACAACTCCCGCTGATGGCTGAAGGCTTTGCATACTCCTTGTGCTTGATTAAGTCATCTGACCATAAACATCACATTTGGGAAGTGAAAATGCACTGGCAAGGGTTCAGCTCCTGCATCCTGCTCCTAGTGCTGCTTCCCAGGAGCTCAGCCAGGTCAGCCAGGGGAAGCTCAGCTCCCTTGGGCAGCTGAGTCCCTGGGGGAATGATGCCCCAACTGACTGCAGGAAGCTCTGGGCTTCAGAATCTGCCTGGAGTGGGAGGAACTGGGATCCAGTGACACCGATTTTCTGCCTCCCCTTCTCTTTAGGGTACAAAGGAGGTGAGAGTAAGAATTAGCCTGGGTGAAACTGTTCTTCAGGGATTCAACTTGGTGACATGTCTCCAAGCCTGAATTCTCAGCACTGTAATTAGTGACCCATCTAATTGGAATGAACAGGAAATGATGAGTTCATGCTCACTGCCTCCAGCTCTGAGAAGGGATTTGTTAGCACTAGAGATGAGGTGCCAGCTGTGTTGAAGGGGATGGTCCAGAGATGAATGTCGAACTGGAGAGTTACAGATGCAGCAATGTCACAAGCATTTAAAAGTTGATTTATTTGGTCTCACAAACCACCCTGGAGATCCAATTTCCCCAATTTATCCAAGCAAGTCACTTGGCTTGCTGCACTAACTACTCCTGTGCTGAAGGGAGCCCTAAGCAAAGCACAGAAGGATTACTGGTTGTTTGTCAGTCTGGTCCCAAGCACACAAAGCACCCTACGCACAGAAGAATTCTGAATGCCTTGCCTGTGTCATCTTTGGGCATTCCATGGTAGCTGACTCCTCACCTGCTGCTTAGTTAAGCCCCTCTACAAGGTGCTGCTCTCCTGTAGTGACCTGATGCACCTGATAACCTGATCTTCAGAATAAAGCACTAGCACTTACTGATGAGATGCTGGATTTGATATTGTTTCCTCTTCCCAAGGTGTGCCAGCTGCCCCAAACCGCCCCATTGCTCAGGAGAGAAGCTGCACCTCTGTGATCCTGCGCTGGCTACCCCCTACCAGTACAGGCAATTGCACCATTTCAGGCTACACTGTGGAGTACAGAGAAGAAGGTAAGTGTGGGAGCTGGGCTTGCTGGCTGTGAGACTGAGAACAAGGTAAGTTTCCTTTATGACACAACAGGTCCCAAAAGCATTCTTGTCACCACTGGTGTGCCACTAATTGTAGCTAACAGATCTCAAAGTCTAAGGCAGAAAGAAGCCCTTCTATCATCCAGTCCAGCCTCTCATATATTACAGACCTTTCTTTTTATTTTGGTCCCTTACAACAAGTAAAGTGTGCTAAGGTAAAACATATCCATCACTAAGGCATCTTTTTATCATCTACATTTTACCACCATCCTTTCTGGTGGGTGCTTCCCAGAAATGCAAAACCAAATCACCCTCATTATTTTTTTGATCTGGATAAAGTTGCAGATCCCTGCATACTTTTCAAGCTCAGCTCTGAAATCCATTTTTTCTTAAATCCAACCATCCATTTCCCCTAAAGAATTAGCTAGATATTAAATGCACTGTTTTCCCAATATGCACAGGCATATGCTCTTGAAAAGGGCCTTTGAAATTATTCACATCCCTTTTTTACCATTCTTCCTGCAAAGGTGTGAGGGTCCCTGGCAGTAAACCTTGCCTTAGGCATATGGCCTCTGTTTTTCCCCCTTTATCCTTCAAAAAATCCTACCCCATTTTAGTAAGTGTGCAAACCTAATGCCTTCTCTTAGTGAAGATTTTATCTTGACCCTCACTGTGCCATCAGTGACTGGCATTTTTGTAAAAGAACAAAAATTCCTTTATTAAGAACAACCACCAAAATTAAAAAAAAAAAAAAAACAAAAAACCAAAAAAAACCAAAAACCCAGCAGTGTTTTCAGAACTCCTCCTACTTCAAAGGTAAAACTGACTCTTGTAAAACCAGCCATGACTTTGTAAAACCTGGAAATTAGAATCTGTCCACAGGACACACAAAATAATTGGGTCATGTTAAATAACATAGGGGTAAAATGCCCTGAACTTACTAAAATAAGATAAAATGTTACATATTCTTGAAGAAATCTCCATCTGTGACAGGGCTCTGTGTTCCAGGGGTCATTTTCTGTTCTCTGATCCTGTACAGATGAGTAAGTACTGGTCCTTTGGTTGTCACAGGTTAGGCAGTGGCTGGGTTTGACATGAGCAGAAACACATGACAGAGTCACACATTTCTTTGCTGCAGTTCTGCTCACCTGCAAGCTGCCTGTGTTAAGTGTCAGAAAGCTGGTTCTCCTCCTGCAGCTGCAGCTTTCACTGTAGCTGCCACATCTTCATCTGCAAAAGCATTTGGATTGCACTGATGCCCTGTCTCAGTTTTATCTCCCTTGCCCATGGTTTTGGGGTTTCTTGCAGTATTTCTGCTACTGTTTCTTTCATAACAGAGCTGTCATCTAACCAGCCCTCCCCTTCTGTCTTATCACACTGCCCTGAGACATCACTTGTAGCTCACAGCCACAGCTACAGTGCTGGAGAGATCAGCTTGTCCCTGGGCTGAGCTTTTTCCATCATTATCCTGAGTCAACTGAGGGACATTTCCTTCTTTTCTCATTTAGCCAGATGGGAAGGTGGCTGCAACACAAAATAGCTTCTTGTGATCCATTTCTGGTTTAACAGTCTGCTGTACCACCCTTAAAAAGCCTGTAGATTTTACCCTCCCAGGGTACTGCCTAAGCTGGGCAGAGAAAGCCTCAGCCCTGAGCTCCCACAGTGAGTGCTTCCCTCAGCTCCCCTTCTCTCCCTGTGTCCAACAGGCTCGCAGGTCTGGCAGCAGTCAGTAGCCTCAACTCTGGACACATACCTGGTCATTGAGGACCTGTCCCCAGGCTGCCAGTACCAGTTCCGAGTGAGTGCCAGCAACCCCTGGGGGATCAGCTTGCCCAGCGAGCCCTCCGAGTTCGTGCGGCTCCCGGAGTACGGTGAGTGCGGCTGCAGGGGGCTGAGGCACACGGGAACCCACCTGTGCTCTGGAGGGCTTGTTTGGATGGGTCCTGATAAAAGCAGGGATCCTGGACCAACTAGGGATGTAAGAAAAAGCCTGGGAGGTGCTCAGAGCTAGCTCCTGGCCCCAGAAAGGATTTTCATGTCCTTACCTCCGTCCAGGCTCAGAGCCTGCCTCTGCAACAGAGGCTATTGCAGATTCTAAACAGGTTCCTCCTTTTTATACCAAACTATTTCTTGTCTTTATCTCTGCCCAGTGGGCTGCATGTCCTGGCTGGTGTCTCTCCTGCCTTTCCAGCAATGTTAGCAACAGTTGCAGCTTCTGGTGGGCAGCCCAGATGGGGGCTGCAATTCCACTTGCTAAATATTTCCCCTTGAGCAATGCAGCTGGAATGGGAATGCTGTGATGGAGGCAATTCCCAAGCACTCAGTGCTGCAGGAATTTGGGGCACAGCTCACTCTCAAGTGCTGTGAGCAGAGCCCACTTTTCCCAATGTTTTAGCAGCCCTGGTGTGAAGCTAGGTCTGTGACTGGCTTGGACAGCTGGTGCTGTAAGGAGCAAGAGCTCACACAACATAGCTCTACCCCGTCTCTGTGACCCTTTTCAGCCCAAAACTGCAAGGACAGTTTTGTGTCCCCCTTTTCCATACCTTCCCCTGGGGAGCTCTGGCATTTAGTGGTCCAGCACACTGGAACAGTAGGAAACTGGACTCCTAGTGATAATGTTTCCTGTGTTAATAATAAAGTCTCACATGATTTTCAAATACGCTGTTTATAGTCCACAGCAAACTGTCTTTATACCTTCTTCCATATTCTTTGTTCTCTCAAAGACTCTGCTGCTGATGGTGCCACTATTTCATGGAAGGAAAACTTTGACCTTGCCTATGCAGAGCTGCATGAGATTGGGAGGTAATGCTAACTCTGCTTATCACTGCAATAAAACACTCAAACAGTGGCTTGAAGCTTTTTCCTTGGTGAGGAGTTTAGGTTACTTTTGTAGTTAGCTTGGAAACTGCTGCTCTTGTCAAAGAGCATTGCATATCAGATACTGATGAAAATACTGAATAAATTATGTTTTTCAAGATAAGTTCTGATTTGAGAATTGCAGATTGGCAAACTGGTGAGCAATTAGGCAGTTGGTATCTTCTCTGTCATCTCAGATTTGAGGTCCTGTTTTGAAGTGATGACAATTTACTGGTTCTGGATAAGCTTAACCTTGACTGAATTTGCCAAAACACTTGGGCGTGTGACTGACTTATCTCTGCTGATTGGGAGGGTGAGTTGAACAGAGCCTAAATAGGAGCTGCACATGTTGTCAGCCCTTCGCGCTGTCCACAGATAACAGATAAGGGGCATGCAAATAATTCAGGTTAATGCAATTATTTCTTCAGCTCAGATGTCAGAGACAATTCTGGGGCTGAAAGGACAGGAGTCCCTCTGGTTCTGTAGAAAAATGGGATGTATTACTAAGAGCTCAAGTTCACCACATGGTTTCACTGGGTAGTTTTACTTTCAGGAATGGTACTATGGTCTGTAGGAGTTTCCTAAATGCTTTCCTGATAGCTTTTTTCTTTATTTCTTACTGTGTTTCTGAAAAAATGAGACAAAATGGTAGGTTGGTGATTATTTAACATGGGTTTTCTTTTAGTTGTTTGAGAAGGTTTGGTCTCTTTAATAAAACAGCTGGAGAAGGGAGACCCACAGCTAAAATAAAAGGAGATAGAACCTGTAAAAGTGGCAGCAAATTGAACCCAGGGGAGGTTGTTAGAGGATATCAGTGTGGCTGCACAAAGCAAAGTGACACCGTTTGCTCTCAGTGTTTGCTAATCCCCAAAGAATCTCTACACCCAGGGTAAGAGACAGAGGGCCTTTGTTGGAAAAGGTTATGAACAACTTGTTAAATCTGATGCCTTGTGAAATATTAATGTGATGAATCAAAAAAACCACTTCAAAAATCACTGTGTTATTGTGCTAAAAACTAGGCATGATTTATTCACGAAGCCACCTCAGTATTTTGTTTTCTTTATAATTTCAGGGGTCGATTCTCCATAGTAAAGAAATGTGTCCACAAAGCCACCCGGAAAGATGTTGCTGTAAAATTCATTAGTAAAAAAATGAAAAAGAAAGAGCAGGCAGCACATGAAGCAGCTTTGTTACAACACTTACAGCATCCTCAGTACATCACTATCCACGATACCTACGAGTCTCCTACTTCTTACATCTTAGTTTTGGAACTGTAAGTACACAGAGCTTGGATTTAAGATTTGGGTAGGAATCCTATTAAAGCCAAGCATAAAGATCACCCTGAGTTCAGCAGGAACAAGATTTTATGGATTCAGATGTCAAATGAAATAGCCATTTTCTGCAGAGCTTGCACTGCCTTTTCTTTACAGGAAGTAAGATTAAGAGGGACAAATAAAACTGCTTTCTACTTGGGTGAAGCTTGGGTAATTTGTGCCACTGAAAAGCATCAGATCTACTTGGGCAGTTTTGTCCACTTTTTACATTTGAGTAAAATTGTTTACTAGCTAGATCAAAGCTTTCATCATTCTAATGCTTTTTGGTGAAAAGACCTGTTTAGCAGCCGTGCTTGTCCCATAAGAAGAAACAGCAACCAAACTCCAAAATGCTTTGATATGGTATCCAACAAAGTATATCTGGGCTATTTCATTGTTTGTTTGTACAGATAAATAAACTAGGTGAAAAACTTTTATTGGGTTAGTTTTCCCACAGAAAATATTATCAGCTGAAAATATCAGTGATTTTTTTTGCAATTATGTAACCAACTCTATAAATAAATAGATGGATCCAAATAATTAATACGTTCTGCTTCCAAAGGGACTGTCTCTGTCTATTGAATCTATCCTTAAGCAAATGAGTTTACTTTATGACTGTTGCTAAATTTGTCAAGGACTGGAGATAACAATTGAGGATTAATCATTCTACCACTTCATGGCCTGCAGTACCTTGAGATATCATTAAATACTTGTCAGATCTTGCACTTTATTTTCCTCCCTTTTTTAGGTCACAAAATTTCTGCTGCAATTTTGTTTTCAGATATTAACTGTTCCTAGAGGTGCCATGTGATGTTTCATGCACAGGGTTTGGTTTGTTTGCAGGATGGATGATGGCCGTCTCTTAGATTATCTGATGAACCACGATGAGCTTATGGAGGAGAAGGTGGCCTTCTATATAAGAGACACAATGGAAGCCTTGCAGTACCTCCACAACTGCAGAGTGGCTCACTTGGACATAAAGGTAGGAACAAATGAGAATGATGCTGTTCTTCTGTGTCCTGGAACAGAGAGTTCCCAGCTGTACAGACAGGGAGGAGGTGCAGCCCATACCCCACGGAGATGATCACTAAATGGACAAGCTGCTGATCAGAGAAAGGAGTTACTGACCTGCAGCACCAGGTCTCTGCCTTCAGACAAGAAATGCACCTTTTCCCTTGATTCACTGGTTTGTCCCCAAGAGCTTTCTGGACTTAATTAATGATGGAGAAGGAGGATGTCAGAGAGACAAGAGTGAGATGTCACTAGCACCTGTCTGAAGGGAAACTATGGATAATTCTATGGAGTATGGTTTGGGCTCACATTGTGCCAACTCAGCCACCAATGTTCCAGGGCAGAGCTGGCTTGTGCCAGGCTGGCAGGGGCAAAGGAAAAGGAAAGCAGCACACTACACTGTGCTGGACAGCGTGAGAGGGGAACTGGGTGGGAAATACACCAGGGAATGGTTCAGAGGAGGAACAAAGGACAGGTTGCACTGTGGAGAAGAAATTGGGGTATTCTCTAACATCACACTCAGACCAGTACAGCTTGTACCTGCTTTTGTGAGCACACATGGCAGGAGGCACTGTACTATCCTGGATTTAGCATTGTACTCCTGTCCTCCCCAGCATCCCAGTTACCTTGGATGACAGAGAATTAGCCATTGAAATTGTGATCAAGTGTTTCAAGTTTTGTGATCTGCAACATTGATTCTGGTAGCCAGGGATAACAGATAATCTATAACACTTTGTAGACTTAAATGACAATTAAAAATGGGGAATGAGAAATGAATTTAACTTCCTTATCTAGTGGACAATCCAGCTTCAGGGAGATTTATTCTCATCTCTCTAAGCCCCAGGCATGTCAGATGAAACGACACATTCATTCTTCTGCTGCCTCCACCCCTACAAAAAAATTCCATTTGTACAGGACCTTATATGAGAATTAGACATAAAAGGCTAAGTCATCTTGGTCTCTTTCTATGCATTGTTTGTATTTTTTGCTCTATTTATATGACCTGTCAAAAAGTAGGTTTTACTGAGGTAAGAAACTGCAATGAATTCTCTGTTTGATCATAAACAAAGAAACAAGGTAGAAAGCTAATTTTCTGTGACCTCTCTGCAGTTCCCCTGAATGAGGGATGCTAAATAAAGCACGTTCTGTTGCTAAGTTGGAAGCAGGAGATGCACTGGTAGTGACAGCAGACCTGTCCATGGATTAGTATTGTCCCAGGATCCTGCTCAAGGATGTGTTGATTTTGTCAATAGAGACTGCACAAGAGAAGAGCAAGTGAAGAGACTGGAACAGCCATGTAGATAACTTTGCTTTTTATATATATATATGTATGCCATGAGGTAGCAGTAAAATATGCATGAGGATAAGGGAGAGATAAAAACATCTAGAAGGGTGCAAGAAGTAAATTCAGCAATCATCTCAGAGCCAACAAAGGAAGGATAACCCATGTTAAGTCCCCAGAAGAGTGTGTACAGGCAATGCTCAGTATCTCTCACTGAGAGACCTTAAATACTGAGAGCTGCTAAAACAGAGAAAACTAATTGGGATTAAATAATTTTACTCTGTCTTGGAAAGCATGACTGTGTCCTGGTGTTTTTAGGGGAACACTGGCAGCTCCATGTCAATTGACAGCAACAGTAAATGGCACATAGCAGTCCCTCCCAGGGTAGTGGGTGCAAAATTGAACACTTACTTCATGAGGAACATTTCTGCTGCAAATTATGCACACTTACTTAGCCAGCTGTTAGCTGAACAAATGGAATCTAAATAAACTGATCAGATATATATATCTTATTAAAATTTAAAAATCTGTCAGTGCTCTTAATCTGTAGAGATTTGTTTGGAAAAATAAATTGTAAGTATTTAGGACAAAGTGCAAAATCCCAGTGTGTTGCCCTCGTGCAAAGGAGGATCTTGTCATTGTGACTGCAGCATTGATGTGAATTTAGAGCAAACAGCAGCTGAGCTGGTTCCTTATCATTCACTCTCCTGATCTCTCCCTTGCACATCTGATTAAATGCAAGTTTTGATTAGCTGTTAAGCCTACATCCTACACGAATCATACACATTTTATTTGCCAAAAGATAGTTATGATTAAGTTTATTTCATTGTCTTTTCAACAGCCAGAAAATCTGCTCATAGATTTGAGAATCCCAGTGCCTCGTGTCAAGATCATTGATTTGGAAGATGCAGTTCAGATCACAGGTCATTACCATGTCCACCACCTCCTTGGAAACCCGGAGTTCGCAGCCCCTGAAGTTATCCAAGGCCTTCCTGTCTCCCTGAGCACGGATATCTGGAGCATTGGGGTCCTCACCTACGTCATGTTAAGCGGTGTCTCTCCGTTCCTGGATGAAAGCAAAGAGGAGACTTGCATCAATGTGTGTAGAGTGGATTTCAGCTTCCCACACGAATACTTCTCCGATGTGAGCCACGCCGCCAGGGATTTCATCAACGTTATCCTCCAGGAAGACTTCAGGAGAAGGCCAACAGCAGCCACTTGTTTACAGCATCCGTGGCTGCAGCCGCACAATGGCAGCTATTCCAAGATCCCACTGGACACCTCCCGCTTGGCGTCCTTCATCGAGCGCCGCAGGCACCAGTACGACGTGCTCCCGGTGCCCAGTGTCAAGAGCTTCCTGCTGAGCAGGATGAGCCCGGGCACGTAGTGCCTCCATCCATGGCATCCTCCGCTGCTGCTCCTGAGCCCGTGCCGGGAGCGCCGCCGGGAGCGCGCGGATCCGTCTGTACATATCCTGTGTTCGGCGTGTGCATTTCACCAACTGCAGGGTGGGAATCACTGCAGACGTGGCAATGGGACCCAGGCAAAGGGGGTGACAGCAGCAGGGACACGCTCCCTCTCTCGGGACATGTGAGGGACACATCCACTGCCAAAAAAGGACTGCAGGAAGCAAACACCAACTTGGAATGAGAGCCAAAATTGCAGTTGCCTTAATCTTTGTGAGGCAGCCTTATAAGAAATCCTCTTGATCTTGCTGAACTGAATTCAAAATGTACAAAAGACTAGAAGTAGGATAGTGGGGGAGAGTGAGACCAGGCTGACCTTAGCACGTACTGTAGAACTGGACTGGTCAGTTTTTGCTGAAATCATTGCAAGCCTGCTCCAGGTTATCAGTCAGATTTCTCATGCCCCATCTGCCCAGGTCTGCCATGATCTCAGTGGGGACTTTGCCTGCATAGGACATGCAGGATCAGGCTCCAGTCACTGCTGGATCAGCTCCCATGGTGGCGTGGCTTAGGGAACACTCGTGTTGCGTGGTAGTGCTCAGACCAAAATCCTCCATGAAGCCCCTCCTTGGGCTTTCTGCTGTGTTAAGTCAACATGCAGCACCTTTCAGAGCTACGATTAAGGCAATGAATTCACTGGAGCATACAGCTGGTTCTGATTAAGCACAATGGGACTACGGTGGGTTTTTTAAAAGCATTTTATACACATTGTACAGAAATCTTTTGCAAAACCTGTGCATTGAGAAAAGGCAGAGTCCAATTTTTGCAGTATCTGTAAACTAGATGATGATGGTGATGAAGACAATTTTTTCTATCACAGGTTTTCAGTATACATATATTGTATCATAGATATAAATATATATAAATATAAAGGATCCTGCTCCATTTCTAGCTTCAGAATTGCTTGGCCCAAAGTCCATCTAAGCCTTTCAGAGTGCAGTAGGAGTGGTGAGTTCATTCTTGTGCTTACATCTTGAAAATCGTTTTCAGTGTTTAAAGCATGTCATTTGTTTCATTTCCAAACTTGTAAATATCTCTCAGCCACCATTAGCACCTCATAACCAAAGCATTCATAAGGATATTTTTATGTCCAAAGCCTAATTTGTAATAAAAAAATAATATTCACAATTAAAACATTTCTTTCTTGCAAGCCAAGTTGCAACATCATCATATTGATGTTACAGTGACGGAGCCAGCCTTAAGTATAACCAACATAGGGAGTCTGCAGTGACAAATCAGCAATTTGTAGGTTGGCCAAATCTTCCTTTCTAGAAATGGGACTGGAAGGGGAAACCATCTGGGGCTTCCCCATCCTACTGCCACACCACGAAGCTCTACAGCCTTGTGGGGTTATAATCAAAGAGATTTTTTCCCCTGGCATGTAGGGACTTTGTCTTGGTGCTGAGTAGCATTTGTGTATCTGTAATGGGAAATGGCAGTTGTTACCAAAGGTTTTCCTAAGGAAAAGGGCTTGATCTGACCACGTGTGCTCATACAGACTCTCTGGCAAGGGAGAGAGTCAAATCTCATTTACCATCTGAGTAACTGCACTGTGAGACTGCAGGAGCAAGTGCTGTCTCTGCCAGTGGGGGGTGGAGATACCCTGTAAGTACTGTTAAATTCTCAGTGCTCTGATAGCCCTTTTTTGATCCACCTCCAACCTCCCTTTCACAGCAGGGAGGAGACCTGGCCCTTCTCTTTGTGCTCGCTCTATCACTACACCAGAGTGGTCAGTATTTTGTTAGTGGAGAAGAGGCACAGCAAAAACCCTCAGTGCTCAACACTGAGTGTGCAACAAAGAAAAGCCCTTGAGATGGGGAAGCCACGGGCAGAAGGGTGAGCCCAGGCACCTCAGCAGGGTCAGCAGCAGTTCTGTGAGAGATCTAACACAGGGAGGGAGTGTGGAAAGGTTTGAAAGAGACAAGTGTTCACAGAAGGTTAAGCTTTTTGAAAATCATCTAGAACCTATCTCAGTTCCTCTCTAGAGCAGCAGCTGATTTTCTAAGCAATCCAGCAGCACCTCTTAGATAAAGACCAGACTCTCATCCTGAGCAACAGTGCAAAGTATGCAATTTCTTAGCAACTGAATACAGACAGCAGTCAAGGGGGGGTCTCTAATTACCACCAGCCTCAGGTACTTTCTCACTACAGGACTGACTGTAATTCTTCCTATTTGTCAAAGCTGGCTCTTTGTGCTGTGATTGTGCTGCCCTTAAAAAAATGTTAGTGGAAGTGTGGTCTGTAAAACCCACAGTTTTTATTAGGCCCATGGGTACAGTTTGAACCACAGGCTTTCTGCTTGGCATTAATACAAACAAATTCTCGTGTATCACATGAAATTTGGAGTTATTTAACATTTTGTTTTCCTACATCCTGCATTCATATGTCAAATTACAACAGCAGACCCTTTGAATGCACAGGGGGAAAAAGCTGGACTGTTTAAGGTAATATTTAAGCCTCTCATTGGTATCAAGTAACAGAAAAGAAAACCCAAAGGGCTGAAAGAGAGACGATATATGATTAGGTACTGGTACTCAAATTCAAAAAAGACTCCTTGTTGAGAGAGCTGGAGGTGCTGAATTCTGAAGATATTGAATGTTCTAGGGTTACTTTCTTTTGTGGTTTTGCTTTTACCATATTCATGTTAGAAAACCTCTTCCTGGACACCATTCTTCTTACAGCCCATTCAGGAATACTTGAACCAGTTAAAACTTCCATAAAACATTTGTGATTACCAACCATTCTTGCCTTTGCCTGAATAATACCAAGCTGACATGCAATATTGCCATTTGATAAATGCAGAGAAGTATCCTGACTTTGCTCTTTCAAAGTCTTTTTCAGCCAACCTGTGGTGCCTCTGCAGATACAACAGGTCCTGTAACTCTTGTCGAAAACTATAACTGCATTGTAAAGAGATTACAGAAGCTGAGTAAGTAGGCCTGGAGTGCCCCTGCTGAGTGAGAAGCCCCACAGCCAACCCTCTGTGGAGCATTCTCCACTGACTGGATTTTTTTGGTGCATGAAATACTGTCTGTAACAAACACAGTTTCTCAGTGAAGCTCCCCAGAGAATATCTGACCCCAAGGGGAAGATTTCCACCTGCAGCTGTGTACCACTCAGGGTGCTCCCAAGATGGCTTGAAGGTGTGGCGGTAGCTGCACCCTTTTGCTTCTGCAGCAGCTTCCAACTATCCAGGATGACCAGCAGGAATCCTGACAGCAGTGCACCACAAGCTCTGTGTGGAGTGGCACTGTGCACACAGCCACTGCCATCAGACATCTCCACAGTGCTCTTACCCTGCTCTGACATCAAAGTGTGGCTCACAGTGTCCTCAGGTGCTGGGTGACAGGAGGGCAACAGCAATGGTGCTGGTGACACAGAGCCCAGAGGACGTGGTGACATGGGGGGCTCCTTATTTAAGATGGCTTCATTTAATGAATGTGCAATGAGCAATTAACTCACCTCTCTCTCTGCTCCACTTGGAGCAGCCAGGCCAGGGCAGGAATTCTGCTGGCTGGTGTAAAGTGCCAGCCCCCATCAGGTGTGGCTGCCCTGGGGGAGGCCCCACACACCCTCAGGATGCCAAGCCCCCTGTGCATGGCACTACTGGGGTGACACACAGCCAGCCCAGGGCCGAAGACTTCAGTATTTTAAAGCAATCCAGGCTTTAAAATTTATAATATGTCTCTCTCTTCTCAGTGATGCCAACAAGTTTCATTTAGTCTTACTGCCCTTTCTTTTTAAAAGACTATGGATTGGGTTTTTTCAGTAGCATGTATCTTTTTACTTCTAAGTTAATGCTGAGACAAAGTCTGTGCCCTCAACTGCCCCTGAGGCTGTGGCTTCAGTGGAGGCCATTGGCATTTCTGACAATGCCATTAGGCCTGTGCTACAGATACTGTGCATAAAGGCTGAATGCAGAACCACACATTATAACCTGACTATATATAACCCTATTTGAATCCCCTTGCCATGAGGGGACTGTGTCAAGTAACCTAGGATAATATAAACTTCAGAGACAGATGTAAAGTCTTCTCTGTGCACATAAAGGTCTAGCAGAAAATTTACATGCACAGGGGCTCACCACCTTTTTTTGTTCTTGTTCCTTTCCCAGCAGAGGTGGATTCTCCTCTAACACAGGGCTTGGGTTTATTTTTGAGGTCATTCACTCATGTCCCATCAGAAAATGGTGCTTTCCCAAGGAAACAAAGTCAAATCCCATTTTACTAGGCTGACTGCACACTGCCATCAAGTGATGTACTCTCGTTCTGGGATCTGTATAGTGCTGAGTGTTTCCATAGCGTCAGGATGCTGAATGTTTGCTGTAACTGTAGTCTTTATTATGGAGCTAGTGAAAAACCAACATCTTCTCTACTCAAGCCATATTTCACCTTCATGTCCAACTTCTGATGCTGGTGCTTTTACTTCTCTTTCTACCAAACTGTTCAACACTGCTCTGCCACTGGGGTCAATTTGCTGATAACTTTTGGAAAGCAAATGCAATAGCAAGTGCAAAAAAAAAGATCAATCTCAGACTTAGTCACCAAGATAAGAGCAAACAGTTGGAACGTATTGATGCTTTTCAATCCTAGCAACAATCCACTGAAGGAGGAAAAAAGAAACAGTATTGCTAACAGCTCAGCATTTTCAAGGTGCAAAGTAATTCCACAGCCTTAATTATTTCAGTGTATTGCTGGTCTGCCTTAAATGTATCTTCAGTTTTATTGCGGAATTCATTTTGTATGCACACAGTGTTGGTTTGTAAAGGCAGGTTTGTAAATATTTCCTTTGTAAGTCTAACCACTCATGTGTACTGTTGTGAGGTGACTACTTGCTGTCCCATGTTGTTGTTACTATTCTGCAGTATATATGATCATCTACAGATGTAGCTTCAACCTGTACATCTCCTGTCCTTGCATTCCCATAAATAGAGTATACTCAAGACTCCATTTCTGGGCTTTTTTGATTAAATAAAATTATTCAGAGAAGACCGGGTCAGACTTATTTCACACATGTGGCATTCTTTCTGAGTGAGGCCTTGCAGACTCGGGCAGGCTGAGGGCTTTATTCAGCCCATGTTTTCGGGGGGATCTCTCAGGGACGCAGCCCGCGGGATTGCCACCCTGGCTGCATCCACCGAGCGGCCTTTGGGAACCACCCGGGGAGCCGGCACGGCGAGAAACCCTCGGGTCACACCAAACCCTCTGCACCGGCGGCTTCTGCTTCCCGGAGAATGGGGTGACGAGAGAACGGGGAATCGTGGAGGGGACAGCGGGCCTCAGGGAGCAGGGCCGGGATGGGGCAGGGGCTGCCGCCTCAGGGAGGGGAAGCGGGACGGGCACAGGGACCCCGGGATGGCGCAGGGGCTGCCGCCTCAGGGAGGGGATGCGGGACGGGCACAGGGACCCCGGGATGGCGCTGCTGGGGTTCCCGCCGCAGGGAGGGCATGCGGGACGGCCACACCGACCGCCTCCCGCGTGTCACACGTGTGCCCGCCCCGCGCCCCTCCCGCTCCGCATCATCTCCGTGCGCCGGGCCCGGCGATGGCGGCGGGGCCCGCGGGGGCCGTGGCGGCGACGCTGAGCGGGGCGGGCGCGCTGCGCTTCGGGCACTTCGTGCTGAAGAGCGGCCGCTCCTCGCCCGTGTACATCGACCTGCGCGGCCTCGTGTCCCACCCGCGGCTCCTCCGGCAGGTGCGGCCCGGGGAGCCCCGGACCCGCCCGGGCCCCGCGTGTGCTCGGGGTGGCGGCTCCCTCACGGCCCGGGGGCAGCGGGGACGGCGGCGCTGCCGCGGCTCCCGCAGGGTCGGCTCTCGGGTCGTGTCAGCAGAGGGGGGTTCACTGATTTAGTCACGTTCGCTCCGGCCTGGCTCTTAAAAAGTGTTTGGTTTTCCTTTCCAGGTTGCAGGACTTCTTTTCCAGGCAGCCGAGGATGCGGGGCTGAAGTACGACTGTGTGTGCGGCGTTCCGTACACGGCGCTGCCGCTCGCCACCATCATCTGCTCGGAAAATCAGGTGCCCATGCTCATACGGAGGAAGGAGGGAAAAGACTACGGTAAAGCCTTCAAATCAAGAGTTTGAAATTTACTTTATTTGGGAAATGACTTAATATAATTTGTGGTTCTTTTGTAAGGCACAGCATCTCCCTTCCAGTTTAAGGTTACCATTGCAATCTACGAAGCCGGCCCTTTCCGCGCTAAAGCAAACCTCCTACAGCGTTCCTGCCTGATCAGCCTCTCCCAGCTGGTTGCTCTTTAGCCTGCAGCTTTAGGCCTGCTGTAGGAGATTTGGAGACTCTTGAAGGGTGTTTTCTGATTCTTTGGTTTTGTTTGTAGAGTTTGTTTCTTTTCTTTAGCAATGTCCTTTTTTTTTTTTTTTCCATTGTTACCCTTGCTTAGTTCTGGGTTAGTGGCCTCATCCAGAAATGAGGATTTATAACTCAGATTCTCCAGCATGCTGAGACAAGAGCCACATTTCGCTCTCAAACAGAGCATTTTGCATATTGACACCAAAAGGAACCTTTCTAGTCTCTTCTTCATTTATCTCTCAAACCCCTTTTTCTTTCCTTACGCTGTGGTCCTGTAATCAGTGAGCCAGGTGAGCAGCAGATCCTTCTCTACTCAACCATTTCTTTGATTGTGACAAAGGATGTGGGAGAGCAGACTGAAGCATTAACCTGCCATATAACTGGATTTCTACGCATCCTCTTCCAACAGTGTGTAATTAGAAAGTGCATTTGTCAAAACTAAAAGCTGCTCCTGTGTCAGGCAGTGGGACAGCCATGGAAACATTTGCTGTTCCTTCTTGTGAAGCACAAGCCAGTTGTGACAGCGATTAACTGCTCCTGGGAAAGCCAGGCATCCCTTTGTCGCTGCCCCCAGGAGGCCTTTCATGGATGTGTGCCTGTTGTTAGTTAGGACAAAGGCACTCGAGGCTTTACCGCTTCTAATTGTTCTAACAGGCATATCAACAGTGCTGCCTGTGGAAAACAGGGGTCATGCTGAAGAGTGCCAATAACTTGGCCGTCTTAAAGATGTTTTAAATAACAAGAGAATAATTTTGTAAGTCTGAGCATTCAAGTCATGACAGTACTATACTTCTGAAGTCATCTTATTGAAATATTTGAATTTGTGCTGTTAACAGTGTATCAGTTTTGTTATGGAATATAACTTCTGGAAACATAAAAGTAGTGTTTTATCAGCTTGGAGAAGTAACAGTCTTTACGAACTGAATTACAGATCAGTGAGTGAGCTGTGGTAAGAACTGTGATAAGTTTTGATTCTGTTAAGGTTTTTTTGGGTCGTCTGACCTTTCTTAATTTGGTGGAGTGTTTGCTTTTTATTTTTCAGGTACTAAGCGGATGGTAGAAGGTACCATTAATCCAGGAGAGACATGCCTGATCATTGAGGATGTGGTAACAAGTGGATCCAGTGTACTGGAAACTGCAGAAGCTCTTCAGAAAGAAGGATTAAAAGTCACAGATGCCATAGTGCTGTTGGACAGGGAGCAGGGTGGGAAGGCCAGGCTAGAGGAACACGGAATTCGCCTGCATTCTGTGTGCACCTTGTCTGGGGTGCTGGAGATTCTCCAGCAGCAGGGAGAAGTGGCTGCTGAGGTGGTTGAAAAGGTGAAGAAATTCATAGAGGGAAATGTGTTTGAGGCAGTGGCTCAGAATGGTGGTGCTCCTGTGAAGAGGCTCTGCAAGGAGCTGAGCTTCAGCGCTCGTGCCCAGCTGCCAGGGGTGCATCCTATTGCAGCCAGGCTTCTCAGGCTCATGGAAAAGAAGCAAACAAACTTGTGCCTTTCTGCTGATGTCACCAGCCCCAAGGAGCTGCTGCAGCTAGCTGCCACCCTGGGCCCCAGCATCTGCATCCTGAAGACTCATGTAGACATCCTGAATGATTTCACCCAGGAGGTAGTAAGGGAGTTGAGAACGCTCGCAGATCAACATGAATTCTTGATTTTTGAAGACAGGAAATTTGCAGATATTGGAAACACAGTGAAACACCAATATGAAGGTGATTATCATCAAGCTGGATTTACTATAACTTTGCTTCTGGTGTGTGTGACTGCAGTACTGGCACAGGTTGCCAGGAGAGAGTGTGGAATCTCCAGCCTTTGGAAATACTCAAGGGGATAAGACCCTGAGCAATCTGACCTAGCATTGAAGTTAACCCTGCTGAGAGGGCATGACCTCCTGAGGTCCCTTCCAACCTCAACTTTTTTATGAATCTGTGGCTGTGCTCAGTAAGTACTTCTGAGTTGTGTGCCATGAGAAACCGCTGCCTGCTGTTACTGTACTGCTTGTGTGCCCAGCATGGCTTTCTTTTGATACTCCATCTGCAGCTGTAGAACTGCTGCTCTCTTTTCCTGATCCTTATGCCCCATATGGTCTGCATGCTATCAGGGAAGAAAAGCACCTGTGACAGCAGATTTCTGGGCTACCATAAATGTCTCAGTAAATATTAAAGGTGAGACACTACCAAGTGTTTGTGAAAGGTAAACTGAGGTTACGCTTGGTGGTTAGGCAGCTGTCAGAACTGTCTGATGGGACTGAGCTTGTAACACTCAAGCTTCAGCAGTAAAACTGTCTTTTAAATATGTCAGTGATAAGGTGTGCAGCTGTTTCTGTCTAACTTGTCTCCCTGTTTACCTCATTTCTGACGACTCTTTGCCTGTCTTCCTGCCCTGTTCTCAGGTGGCGTGTTCAGGATCGCGTCCTGGGCAGACATCGTCAATGCCCACGCGGTTCCAGGCTCTGGAGTTGTGAAGGGCCTGAAGGAAGTGGGTCTCCCTCTCCAGCGTGGCTGTCTCCTGGTGGCAGAGATGAGTTCCCAGGGGTCCCTTGCAACGGGTGAATACACAAAAGCTGCAGTAAGTGGGCAGTCTTGTGTCGGGTTAAAAGCTTTTAAAGTGTCACAGGGAGGTTTTATGTGTTTCTAATATTTGCACTTCCAAAAGTCCCTCCAGCTCTAACTATTACAGGTGTTTGTTTTTTCCTTGGAGACTCAGGAACATGACTGTGTGGTGTTTAAAGGTTGCAGCTGTAGGCCAGTGATGTGAGGTGGTCAGAGTTCACACTGGGAATTCTTGTACATATTGCATTTTCTATTAGCACTCTCCCCTTAGTTTTTTCATTTCTTTCTTTAAGTAGTGCATTTCTAATTAGTTTAAATCCATTTGCAGTATTATTTATAACATAGAAAGAAACATAATATTCACTTTTCTGCCAGAGGGGAGGAGTGACTTTACATTGGAAAAGCAAGAGGTGTTTCATACCCCTGCTTCACACAGCTTAAAGTGTCAGAGGGTGGATGAGAAACAGATTGTAAGGCCAGCTGAGTTTTAAGTATATAATTTTTAATTGTTCACTGATCTTTTTCAGGTACAGATGGCTGAAGACAACTCAGATTTTGTTTTTGGATTCATATGTGGATCTAGAGTTAGTAATAAACCAGAATTTCTTCACTTAACCCCAGGAGTGCAGCTGCAAACTGGAGGTAACTTTTTCTGAAATATTTTTAGATTATTATTTTTATTTCTGAAATATCACTTCTGTTTGTAAGTACAGAAGTGATCTAGTCTCCAGTGAAAACATAGCTTCTGAAGAGGGTTTGGATGCTGGTTCTCAGCTGGGAGGAGAGGAGTCTGTTTCCCACTAAGGGCTGTCTCCCATATTTCTGGATATGCGGATCCCTTGCTTGGGAGCTCTGGAAGGCAGTGAGCAGGCTACACAACCTTTTTTCCTGTTTTGAGGTCTGTGCATACCATAAAGCACATTCCTGAAAACATGTAAAATGTCTTCAGATAGGTCAGATGTAAAACTATTCAGTAGTAGTAAAAAAAAAAATAACAAATAGAGAAGTGTAGCTGAAACACTTGGTATTGATATAGATGCAGTATCAGTGAATGGAAAGTCTTGTACTGACTGAAGAGGTTATCTTTGAAGCAGATAGGAGAGATATGTTTCTCTGAAATAGTTAATTTTTATGAGACTAAACTGAAATCACAAGTTTTTACATTCATGCTTGGGGGTTTTGCCTGCTTTAAGAAGGCTGAGGATTATTTTAGTAATCCTGATTGGTGCTTCTTTGAGTAACTGTTCCATCTATAATAATTGGTAAACCATGAGAAAGGAGGGTGCTAGCTGTCAAATTTGCCCTATGTTTTTTGGTTGGCCATGCAATTTCTAGTTCTGTTTGTGGATTGTTAGGATGAGAGCTGGGATGGGGGGCCTGTTTTATGTTCCAGCACCTCCCTGAAGGTTTTTAGTACATACAGTTTTGTACAAACAAAAAGAAATGGTGTCTGTATTTCAGGTGATAACCTTGGACAGAAGTACCTAAGCCCCAAGGAGGTTATTGGTGAAAAAGGCTCAGATATCATTGTTGTGGGACGGGGCATCCTGGCAGCCTCAGACCGTGTCCAAGAAGCAGAGAAGTACAGGAGGGCGGCCTGGGAGAGCTACACGAGCAGGCTTGGTGCTCCTGCAGAGGATTGAAAAACACACACTGTCCTAGCCAGTGAGCAAAGCTGATGGAGCTGCAGCCCTCATGAGGGGTCCAGTTAAATACCTGGACACTTCAGCCTGTAGAAAACTGCCCTTTTGGAGAAAAAGCTATTACAAAGTTGTTTTAATTGTACACACAGAGGTCACATTGAACTTGGCATTGTTGTTTTTTGATATTTGAATGTAAGAACCCAGAACTTCGTGCCAAATTTTTAGCCTTAGTGGGATCTCTTGTTTGAAAAACATAGCACAAAACACTCCAAGGGTATTTTTTGGCTGTTGTTGCCTTCGTCTCTTTTCCCCACCTCAAATTCTTTCTGGCTGTGGAAATGGTATTTTGTTATGTTCTTAATAAACTGCATCTGCACATTTGATGTGCTGCCCCACCTTCACAGTTTTATTCAGCTCTCCTGTTTCCAAGGAGCAAGTGCAGGTTTTAATGCCACACTGAAATTGAATTATGTGGTGTTTAATAAATACTTTTTTGCTACTGTTTTCATTTTCACTGGCTCTATATGTCTTTGTTCTGTGGCAGAAGTATAATAAAAAGTCATCCTGGTTTGTGTTTGTGTTTCTCACTGCAGAAGTTGCTCATGATTCTGTTTACAGAATTTGTCAGAGCAGTTAGTTGTGTGCTTAATTACACTGCAGCTGTTGATTAAATGAAATAAAAATATATATTAGACTTCTTGTTACAATAGTTGGAATACTTGCAGGCTTTACTTTCCACTGTACATGGTAAATAAGAAGAAATAGAACTACCTTGCATGATTAGTTTTGATTAAAGTGTATCTAGCATGTATGTGGTGCAAATAGCAATGAAAATTTTCTTGAGCAAGAAGTCAGAAACCAGTGGTGATGCAGTTCTGGACTGTTGCTGTTTCAGACCACACAGAAAGCTGGGTCCTTTTGTTAATACACTTGCATCTAGACTGGGAACAACTGTATTTAGTGAGGTTTTTTCCATTAGTGCTGGGCTTTTCACCAGGTCTGTGAAAATGGGAGATTGGAGGAGGCTTTTTTGGATTGGTTTAACTTAGGCAGGATTTCTAAGACCAAGGGACACAGGTTGGGATCTGAGAGCTTTGCTTTATGCCTCCTGTTTTAGTGACTAAGTGCTCTTTCATGATTCAGCTGCTTGTGGGGCTTAAGATGTTGTGGAGGGAATGCTAGAACGTTGTGTGTGTTATTTTCCTTGGGTTGCTTCAGCAGGATTAAGTATCATAATTCACACCTGGAGAATTCCACCCTGTGGAAGATGGAACTTGTTGATTATGAGGTATCTGATTCAGACACCCTGCAGCAGTCAGTGGGATGGGATATTTCACATCAACTTCTAAGAAGTTCCAGTCCTTCAAAACGAACAGAAGATTTTGTTTGCTGTCTCTATCTCATAGCCTTGAGGCCTGTAGCAGAGCAAGACTTTCTCACTTAAACCTTTTTGCAGAAAATGACCTTTTCCACCAGAGGGAGCTGAAACTCTATTTTTGGGGAGCGTTGACGCTCTGCCGTTTTTACAGCTTCCAATAATTTCCAACTCTAGATAATCCTCAGAATGAAAATCTGTCTGGTTTTTAACAAGTTACACCCTTGCTGTTGGGTATATTTAAAACATTTAAATGCCATTCCAACATTTGAAGCAGTATTCTAAAGCTCATTTAAAACAATGGTTTACCAGAAAGCTGCCTCAGGCTGAAGCTCAGCACAGTGTGTTGTTGTGGGCTCACTGTTAGAGCACAAGCAGAATTTCATGAGTTCAGTATTTTCCACTAACTCTGCTGAATCGTGTTTAAGCATGTGGCTGACAGCCGTGGAGCTAAATCCCTGAGCAGGCTCTTTGGAGAGCGAGTTTATCAGGCCTCTTGCTTAAAAAATAGCAACTGGATTTGGAAAGATGAATGTGATCTCATATCCAGTCACTTTTAGAGGGTACGTGCAACTCACTTTCTTTGCAAAGCGAGTTCTGAGGAACGGATCAATTGGGAAACTTCATTTCACAGTCCTTCTTTGTGCCCTCCAGAAAGAGCTGTGTTCTGGCACTTCGTGTGACACCACTGCTGCAAACATTTCAATTAGTAAAACAAAAACGTGTTACCTCCTATATGCATTCTTCTGTCAGAATGATTATAGTAAACAAGTGTGTGCACTTCCTTTGAGGCACCTGAAAGTGATTAAAAATCCATTTCAAATTAAGAACAAATGTTAATTTCCTTGCTTGCTCCTGCTGCTTGCATTCATCGCACAGTCCCTGCTGTTGGTCCCAACTGTTCCTAACATGGGAACTAGGTCACAATTTACAAAACTCATTTGCATCATAATATATGAATCTGAAACTCTTGCAGTTCATTCTGTGATCTGATTGAGCCCTTGGTAGAGGCATAAGGCTATATTTAAATTTCTCCATTTAATGTTAACTGGCAGTAGGTATTTATATGAAATTGTGATCCTTACCCATTCTGGAGTATGATTTATAACAGAATGTAAGGAAATCAGTCTTTTCATAGTGAAATAAGATTGTGACCAAGTGTTGCCAGTGCTTGCAGCAGAAAGCTGCATGACTTGCTGCTATTTCTGAGCAGTAGTTCTTAAGAATTGTGAGACCAGCACAAGCTGGAACCACTAAGGAATTGTTACGTAGCTGCTGATATTTGTGTGCAAAGTCCACTCTGTGTCTTGGAGATTGTGGGTATCTGTGTCAAGAGAACCCAGCCCGGGCACTTAAATCAGTAGAACTGCATAAATACAGTGCTTTACTCAGACTTAAAATTCTTGCAAAATCTTGATAAACCCACTGCTGAATTAAAACCAGCCAAGTTAAACCAGCGTCATCCTTAAAAGTATTATTTGTATGTCACAGTATCAACATTGCTTTTTTAATGGTTAACTAACAGGTCATATTATAGTTTCCATAGCCTAGTCTATGAAAATTTATTTGAAACTTAATCCCAGAAAAATAACTGAATCACTTCCCTTTAAGTTTATGTGGAAAGCCTGTTGCTGTGGATTTTTTTAGTAAGAGACACAAACATTGCGTTTAGAGAATAGCACCAAAGGAATGTGAAACACCCAGAGGAAGTTTGTTTTCAGATCTGACTTTTGGAGGTCACTGTCTCAGGGAATGGTCTGTTTTGGAAGACTGGTGATTGGGCTGTGGGCTAGACATGCTGGATGGTTTGTTTGTTTGTTTGTTTGTTTGTAACCATGCTGGTGGATCTTGGTCAGTCTGTACCACAGTGACAAGGACTGCTCTGAATGCTGCAAGAAATTAAAACTGGGTTGGCTTTGTCCTCAGCCTTGGTTCTCTGTTCCTACATGACCCATGTGGCCTCTGAGCACTTTCTGTAAGCTGATGAGAGCCACAGCCTGTCTGTGAACGTGCAGGGCTGTAGGTGGAGGCTGGCCAGGACAAAGGACAGGGAGAAGCAAGGCTGTAACTGTGCATGAGGTGGTGGTATATCATAGGCTGTGTAAATTGAAATACAGACTTGATGCTAGTATTGACTGCAGCTGCTGTGGAAATCCCTGTTTGCTTTCTGGCAGTAATTTGTAGTATCTTGTAGAGTACTTGTTTTGCCAACTGTAAGTATACTTGCCTTGATAGTAGTAAACTGTAATGATTAAGAGAAAATAGGTAATAAATCCTCTGTGTCCTTGTGCATGACAGAGTCAGGCATACTACAAACAGTTGCAATCTTTGCATACTCACAAGCCGAGTAATCCTTCTGGGTTGTGGCATTAATTGGTGTCAGAAGTGTGGATCTGTGACAAACAGGTCATGGATGCTTGGGAGAAGGCAGTAGGAAAGCAGTGAAAATGGCAAGATGCTTGTAGAAAACTCCTCTATAGGACAGGGATAAAGTATTTAAGAATTGGCTGAATTTGGAAAGGCTGCAAACTGAGTTTCAGAAGTGACAGGACACTCAAATGCAAAGCAGAGAATAGCAAGGGGCCCTTCATCTGGCTTCTCACAGAGGTGTCAGCTGTAGGTGCTTTGTTTAGCACTGCTAGGCAGGAACTGGCAGCTTTGCAGCAAGCTAAGGATGCAGAAGTGTGAGCAGTTCCCTTTGAATCCCATGGCTTTGTTGCAAACCAGTTAGTTAAAAACTACCCTCAGCCATCTGGACCTATGGCACCTACAGCAGAAGCCTATGTGCCTGGTCTCAGAGGAGATCACTGAAAAGATATATACTGAAAATGGAAAATGAGGAGGAGGTCTTGATTCTAGCAATGAGTCTTCCTCCCCCTCTTCATTGCCCAAGCTTTGTCCAGATAATGCAGCTTCCTTGTACCCTGACATTAAAACTTCCCCGAGGCTCCTCCTGGCTCCTGCTGGACAGGAAGGTCCCCCCACCACCCAGGGTCACAATGACTTCTAGGAATTTTCATGCAGGACAGCCAAAAGCCTCCTGAGGACTGGGTGGGATGGGTGGTACCAGCTGGGGGCTGGAGCAGTGATCCTTCATCAGGCTGAGGCTGGACAGATATTCCTGACAGGAAGAATATTTCTCCTAAACACTGATGCAGCAGCCAGAGTGAAAATCTTTTCCCTGTTATCATCCATAATAAATGTTTCTAGAAAAATGCTGGGAGTGTGGGGCTGTCTCCTTCCCCCTCCCTCTAGTAGTCTTGATGGATGCTCTGGCTGGACAATGAGGCTGACTGCTCAGGATTTCCTTAAGGAACAGAGGCAACACCCTGGGACATGATGGTTGTGCCAGCAACAGCATCAGGGAAACTAAAATTCTTGCAAACTACAGCATCCAGAGAGATCAGAAAAGCCTGGCCTTAATGTTCTGGCATGAAATGTGGCACTGAAACACCACAGTGGCCTGGAAGGGCTGGAAAATTGACAGTCCTTAGGAGAGGCAACAAGGACAGGGAAGCACTCCCAAAGGGAAGGTCAGGTCAGGGTCATCCAGAGGCTTAAGGGAGCTCAGAGTAATAAGAATAAGGGACAAAATGCTTGAAATGCTGAAATTAATAGATCTGACACAAAGTGGCCCCCTTCAAACAGGAACATGATCTGGAATGGAGACACTTAGGGGATCTCCTGGAAAAGTAGGCTGGCTAAAGGAGATGCCCATGGTCACCTTGCAGACTGTGGGATAGGCACGATGGGGGTGGCACCAGCACACTGCAGGCAGGGAACGAGCCACCTCCCCTCCTCAGGGAGCTGCTGAGCACAATGAGGTCTTACCTCAGCCTCATTTTCTCTAAACTAGGTAAACCTGGAGTCTTCTGGATGCATTCAAGGACCTTAACACCATTCTTAAATTGTGGGGCCCAGCACTTCACACAGTATATGATTCAATTGTATTTAGTTCTCATTACTGAAATCCCTTCTTACCAATGCTTGCAACTCAAACTTCACAGTTAAACCACCTTTATAACCAACACGGAGATTTATACATTCTCATTAACTACTGTCCCCTGACCTTTAACAGTTATTATCAGGTTGCCACTCCTCCAGATGTCATACTGATTTGGCAAGTTGGCATGAATTGAAACATCATCATGAGTATTTGTCTTTTTTATAACTTACATTATGCACACCATGCCTTGTCACTATGTTATTACTTGTTCCTTATTTCAAGAAGGAACAAGTGATCACCTTGTACAATTTATGAATATAATTTCTTGAGCAGGCAAGAAATTGGATTGTTGGCATTCCTTACACCACCCTTGATCATTAGATGCCAAATTTTGAGGCTCAGCAGAACCTGTCTCTGAAGCATCTTGATGTCAACCTAATTTGTCATACTTACTGCCCAGTACACCAAATTATCAATAACAATAACCTTTAAAGCACATTCATATGAGGCTCCATAGTCCATTATAATGTCCCAGGACAGAGATTCAATTTGGGTGAGGAAGACAAGTAACTATAATTACACTTTGTGTTACAATCACACCCAAGCGTGGTTTCGGTGTAAATGGGACAGAGCACAAGCTTGTATTGATTCTGGAAACTTCATGGACCTGAAATAATGAATCAGCAAATACAAACAAAAGAGGTTTTAATGGACTCTGGCAACTTACATGGAATGTTAATAACATGAATTGTCAAAGATCTATAATCTCACCGGTCCTAATTCTACATGCTGCTGTCTACAGAGTTGGCTTAGTACTAATGATAATTGGGACATCTATGACCCAAGCAAAACAATTGGCTGTATAGATCATAAACCTCTATTGGGCACTCTGAGTATAATAAAATTGAATTTTTTTTCTAATCTATGTTTTTCTAATTCATTCTGCAAACATGACAATGACCCTGGGTGAAGCTAGTGACCAACTCTTTAACCCCTGGATGGTTCTGTTTTTGTGGCACTAAGAGATTACCACCACAGAGGAGAGACACTTGTACCACAGCACATCTTGCTCCTTAGGCACTCCCATCTCAAGTTCCAACATTTCACTTTCAACACAACCACTACCCTGTAGGTAATCAAGGCAGAGTGTTTCACACTGTACTAACAGGTCCATGAGGTTTCCAGAATCAATACAAGCTTGTGTTCTGTCCCATTTACATCATCATTTATTGACTGTGCCAGATGAAAACAGATGTCAGCAGCACCTATTGGCTGCCCCAAGTGCTGGTGTCCTATGCCTGGTTATGTCTCTGAGGTATAAAAAGGACTTACTTTGTACCCCAAATGGAGCCTCTTTCTCTGATGCACCCCAATGTGCACAAATCCTTGTTCCCAGTGGTATTTCCTTGGCAGAGCAGACCCTCACTGGGGATGCCAGGCTGACTCCAGGTTCTGTGATGCAGCGAGGGTTGACTTTGGCTGGGTGCCAGGTGCCCACTGAGCCACTCTATCTCTCCCCTTCCCAGCAGGGCATGGAGAGAATAACATGGAAAACAACTCATAGGTTGAGATAAGGCAGTTTACTAAAGCATAAAAAGAGACAAGCAGAAGTTTGCACATGCGTGAGCAAAGGGAAAAAGTCAATCTCCACTTCCCATCAGCAAGAGCTGTTCAGGCACTTCCCGGGAAGCAGGGCTGCAGCACGCGTGGTGGTGGCTCCAGAAGGCAAACACTGCAGAGTAACAAATGCCTCCCTGATCCTCCTCCCTCCCTTAGCTTTCCTATCTGAGCTGACATCATATGGTATGGAATATCCCTTTGGCTAATTTGGGTCAGCTGGCCTGGTTGTGTGCCCTCCCAGGACCTTGCCCACTCCCAGCCCCCTGATGGGGGGGGAATGTTAGAGGGACAGGTCTGCTCTGTCCAAGTAGCCAAGGCACAGGTGTGTTATCAACACCCTTCCAGCTCCCACTGCAAAGCCCAGCACTGTGAGGGCTGCTAAGGGAAAATGAACTCAATCTCAGTCCAGTTTCAGCCCCCTTATTCCATGCACTGTCCACCCCTCATTCCATACCATTTGTGTCACACTCAGATCCCACATAATTTATATATCTTCCAACTGTTCCACTGTATTTATTTCTCATTACTGGGATTCCTTCTTGCCCATACATACAACTTAAACTACATCCTTAAACCATCTCTATATCAAACATACATTTTCATTAACCACTCTCCCCTGTCCTTTCAATGAAGATATTATTTTTCCATTTCATGGGCTTCTTTCATCCCTCCAGATCTATGACTTGGGCTCCATTCTATCAGGATGAGTGATCAGGACTGAAGCAGCACACTTGATTGTTGGGCACTGACACCAGCCTGGCTCAGGTTGTTGTTGCATTCTTCTTGCTCCTCACAAAATTCATCCTTCATCAGTTTGTGTCATTTCTGCTACTTCCTGCAACAAACAACTCACACCACAGATTATTTTCCCCCCAAGGTTAAATGTCCTTGAGGTACACACCAGGTCTCCTCATCCTTCTTCATCACCCACCGAGTACACCCAGGTCCTTGGGCAAAGACAATCCCACGCATGGGCTTGCCTTTTCCCATGGGAGGAGAAATCCACACTGACTTTCCCACTTCCCTGTGTGTGCAGGGACCTTATTTCCTCCCACAGTGTGTAGGGGCTTCATTTGGGCAGGACCAGGGTGGATACCAGATCCCCTAGGGGTGACTAGCCAAGTGGCTTCTGATAAATTTGCATCCCAGTGCTTCCATGGCCACTTACTTTACGCTCTTTACATAGTTTTCACCAGCCCATTTTACCTTTCAATCTTCCCAGAGGCCTGTGGTTAATAAGGGATATATCCAATCCATAGCATGTTTCTTTGCCCAAGAGTTTATCAGTTTATTTTTAAAGTGAACCCCATTGTCTGATTCAATTCTCTCTGTAGTACCATGTTGCCACAAAATCCCTCAAGGCCTGGGATCTCAATGTCTCTCAAGCAGTGGCAATGTTTTACAGAGGATGTTTCCAGCCAGCCAGTTGTTGCCTCTGCCATGGTGAGGATGTGACTCTGGCCTTGGTGTGTTCATGGCAACAGCCCAATACAGTCAATTTTCCAGACCTCACCATAGTGGAACCCCAGCCACCGCCCTCTCTTCCAAGGAGACTCCACTTGTGTGGCTCCTTGATAGCAGCACATTTCATATTTGTGGTATAACCTGTGTGGCACCTCTTGGCTGCCTTTGACTCCAGCTCGTATTGAATTTCCAACACGTCAGGCACAGCAGCGCTCACAATTCAGGCCCAACAGTCCACTTTCAGCCTCCATTCCCCATCAGATTCACACTGGCCAAAGGGTGAGCAGGTCCTGCTGACCAGTCCTTGGCTCTCCAAGGACTAATGGATGGGGAGTTCATGGATGGGGGTTACAGAGTCTTGGTAGGTGAGATTCTGCTGCTGCTGTACAGTCCTGGTAGCAATTGGTACTTGCTGGTCTTCATTCAACCTGCAGCAATCCTACAATGAAGGGATCTTCTGAGAGGCCAGGCAGGGTGGATAACTCTTTGATCTTCTCTGTATTCACTGTAGCTACACTAAAAGCCCAAGGATATCCTCTTGAATCCTTGAAGTATCCAGCTGATGCCAAGGATACAAGGGGCCTCTGAGCCGGTCACAGCCAGACCAATATCCTTCCCACTTGTTCCCTGTTAAGCTCACCTTGGCCTCTAACACAGAAAATTCCTGGCGTCCCCCTGTCACTCCAAAGATCCAGATGGATTCTGCACTCCTGTGCATTGATGGCATCAATGTACAATGTATCTACTAAAGCTTTGCACTTCTGTGGATATGATGTGCCAGGCCATCGAACCCACACAGTCCAGTATACCTGGTCATCCCTCTCCTCCTCCTGGCCAGAGGCAGGGACCCTCTATTCCTGTTCCTGGTCAGAGTATTCACTATCTGACCTTTGCGATGCCAGGTCAGAAGTCCCCTCATCAGGGTGAAAGGAAGTGATTTTAGCTCTTTTATGTCTGGGAAATCGCTGGTTACCTTCTTGTCTCTCTGTGGCAACCACACTGGCAGTCTTCTTGGGCGACCCTTTAACAGCCTTCTTCCCTCTCAGTTCACGGACACGGGCTTCCAGCTTGAAGGTGGGCTCACCCACCCACTTCCTCATGTCCTCCCCCTGGTCCCGCAGGAAGAACCAGAGCTCCCCACGGGGCCTGCGCTTGGGGCTCCCCTTCCCTCTCACCGGGGAAGGAGAGGACCGATCCCTTGGGCTGCCCCTAAAAGCTGCGCTGCTGGCTTGCAGGGATGAGGAAGTGCCCAGAGTTTCTTCTACATTTCGGAGCCAGGAGGAGGCCATCTCCACGGCTGGTGTATCCATCTGTGGGTGGTACAGTGATACCAAGCTGCTGGAATATGATGCAGGGGCGCTTTGAACCACCTTCCTCCACATGGCCATTGTGCAAGGGGCATCCTCTGGATCTTCAGGGACCCTGTCAATTTTTAGATCGCTATAGACGATTTCCAGCACTGCTAATTCTCTCAGGTACTGGATACCTTCATCTGCAGTGGTCCACTTCCCTGGGGAGTTCACCAGATCTTCCTTAAATGGGTATCTTGCCCTCACACTTGAGAGGAGCCGTCTCCAGAGGCTGCAAATTGCTCCTTCTTTTCCAATTCCTCTTTCAATTTCCCGATCTTTAGCAAGGGAACCCAGCTGCTGGGCTTCATGGCCTTCCAGCTGCTGTCTGCCAGCCCCATTGTCCCAGCATCGAAGCAGCCAGGCAGAAATGGGCTCACCTGGCTGCCGGCTGTAATCTTTGCGCAAGTCTCGGAGTTCTGACGAGGTCAGGGACCGAGTCACTTCAGTTTCCTGTTTGATTTGCCTCATCCCTTTTGATTTCTTTGTTGAAGGACCTGCCTCTTGATCTAACCCCTCCTTTCCTACTGTTACTTCCCCTTCTTCCTCCTCTTCTTCTTCCTCCCTTACTAATCGATAGAAAGGGTGTGTCACTTGCCTTGTCCATTTTTTTGCTTTCACTTCTGGGGCAGTTACTGTGGCTGCTGTGGTTTGAGTCCCTGACTCAGCCATAGTGTCCTCAAATGCAGTTTGGGTTCCTGCCTCAGCTACAGTCCTCTGAGAGTACTGAACAGTGGCTCGGTAGGCACAGGCCAGGCCCCAGTACAGGGCAAGAAGCTGCTGGTGTTCATTGGGGTGGGCAAGGCACCCTTCTATCAGCTGATGGGTCAGTTTGTCAGGCTTGGTTACCTGTTCAGGTGTAAAGTCCCAGGCAATGGGAGGTGAAAACCGCCCTAGGAACCTGCCCAAATCCTTCCATGCACCTTGCCACCCAGGAACTGGATGCCTCAGGGCATCTTTCAATATCTCCTCACCTAAAGTTTGTTTTCTCCTGCCCCAGGATGATGCCAGATTCCATGAACTCCATAGAATGCCAACAGTATTAGCTAATATTATTAAGAGTATTAAATGGCTTACATAAGGATGAGCAAAGACCATGGGAGCCTGCATTATAAAAGCATTCACATCAATTACCGTCCCCAGAACATAGCTCCCCACACACAACAAGGCCATCAGTGTAAGAGCAAAGCACAGAGCCATTGTTTTTGCTAACATGTTCCCAAACTCAGCAAAATAAAAAGATAAGCAGTTCAGCTCACAAACTCCGTGTCCTGCACGAGAGCTTGCTACAATTTACCTTTTACTACAGCATGCAATACAGATATAGATATGTATATATATATATAAAACTGCCTTTATCTCACCCCACTATTGGGCACCAAAAAGGACTGTAGTGTGTTGACTTTAGCCAGGCACCAGGTGCCCACTGAGTCTCTCTATTGCTCCTCTTTGCAGCAGGGCATGGAGAGAATAACATGGAAAACAATTCATAGGTTGAGATAAGGCAGTTTACTAAAGCATGAAAAAGACAATTAAAGTTTGCATGTGCATAAGCAAAGGGAAAAAGTCAATCTCTACTTCCCATCAGCAAGAGCTGTTCAGGCACTTCCCGGGAAGCAGGGCTGCAGCACGCGTGGTGGTGGCTCCAGAAGGCAAACACTGCAGAGTAACAAATGCCTCCCTGATCCTCCTCCCTCCCTTAGCTTTTATATCTGAGCTGACATCACACAGTATGGAATATCCCTTTGGCTAATTTGGGTCAGCTGGCCTGGTTGTGTGCCCTCCCAGGACCTTGCCCACTCCCTGTCCCTTGATGGGGGGGGGAATGTTAGAGGGACAGGTCTGCTCAGCATTAGCCAAAGCACTGGTGTGTTATCAACACCTTTTCCACTGCAAAGTCCAGCACTGTGAGGGCTGCTAAGGGAAAATGAACTCCACCTCAGTCAGACCCAATACACTGTCCAAGTGAGACTTTGCCCATTGTCAGCTGGCCCCACTGCTGGGATGGGTTTGACAAGCACTTGGTACCAGCAACAATTTGTATAGTACTTTATATATGTATGTATGTATTTATAACATTTTACTTATGTATGTGCACATACACACACACACACACGCATATGTATATATGCACATACATATATATACAGGCATGCATATAATCACAGAAAAAAGGTTTGGTTTTTAGGTTGGAAAAGACCTTCAGAATCATTGAGTATATATTTTTAGTCTGTGCTGCCATCCAGTAACCCCAGGAGCTGAACAAACAATAGGTGTGTTGCTGCCTTTCTGAGCACACTGCCTGTTGTTCAAATACCTCCAAAGTGAACCATGACCTCTTCACTCCAAGTAAGCAAGGGTTAGATTAGAATCATAAAACCATAGAACCATTTAGGTCAGAGAAAACCCTTATGCTCATTGAATCCCAGTGTTACCCCATCACTGACAAGTCCACCACTAAACCAAGTCCCAAAGTGCTACATCCACTCGCCTTTTAAACACCTCCAGGTTTGTTGACTCCACCACTTCCCTGGGCATCCTGTTACAATGCTTGACAACCCTTTCAGTGAAGATATTTTTCCTAATATCCAATCTAAGCCTCCCCTGGTACAACTTGAAGCCATTTCCTCTTGTCCTAAATAATAATTACTGACAAGTATTTTTGCGGCTTTACTAGTGGTAATTTTACGGTGACTTGTAAAATTGAAAATAGACTTGCTACTAATATTCATTTCTGCTAATATTGATTTCTGCTGCCATTGAAATATATATTTGCTTGAGCTGGTTTTGGTTAGGATAGAGTTAATTTTTTTTCAGAGTAGCTAGCACAATTCAGATTTTTGCTGGAAACAGTGTTGATAATACAGACATGTTTTAGTTACAGCTGAGCAGAGCTTACACAGATTCAAGGCCTTTTCTGCTCCTCCTCCCCCCGCAAGGATGCTGGGGGTGCACAAGGAGCTGGGAGGGGACACAGCCAGGACAGGTGAGCCCCACTGACCACAGGGATATCCCAGAGCATCATGCTCAGCACACAGAATTAGGGGAAGAAGAAGGAAGGGGGGTACTACCTTCACAGTCATGGTGTTTGTCTTCCCAAGTCACTGCCAGGTGTGAAGGAGCTCCGTTTTCCTGGGACTGGCTGAACACCTGCCAGCCAGACTCTGAAGGAATGAATTCCTTGTTTTGCTTTGCTTGCATGCAGCTCAGGCTTTACTTATGGGACTGTCTTTATCTTGACCCATGATTTCTCACTTTTTTTACTCTTCTGATTCTCTCCCCTATCCCACTGTGGCAGAGGAAGAGAGTGGCTGTGTGGGGCTGAGTTGTCAGCTGGGGTTAAACCACGACAGCCTTACAGTAGTTACTCATAGCATAGATACACTTGCTTTGCTGATCACCAGTATGCTTGCCTTGATAGTGGTGACTTGTATTAAAATGCAATAAAGTAAATTAGGAAATGAAGCCTCCATATCCTTGTGCACACAGGGTCCTGCAAACCCATAGTTGCAACCTTTGCCCCCACACAGACTGGGTGATCCTGGATCAGGCAGTTGAATGGACAAGTTTCTGATCTGGCTGCATCCTGTAGACACCAGCATAAACTAATGGGCATGCAGAAAGGGACAGGATGAAATAAACTCCTGTGTCTCTGCTGTATAGTTGTGACCTTTGCAGACTGGCAGTGGAGAGGAGAACAACAGCCAATTCCAGTTCCTGTGTTCAGGTGTGGAGATGGTGCTGGGATATGCTGCTGGGCTGCAGATGCAGTGAGTTACCTCACTGTGGCATTTCCTGCAGGCAGCTTAGCGATCCTTTTCTCAACACTGGAGCTCCTTGGCTTTCCACTTGGCTGGAGAAAGTCGAGGTTAAATAAGTTCAAGAGTGTGGGGCATTCATCTTCCAGCGCCTGGGCTTTGCCTTCAGCTACCGAGCACCTTCTTAGTCCACTGTAAAGGACAATGAGGATGCAGGCAGGCATGCCTCACTCAGGCTCGTGGAACAGAGAACAGTTTCACTGCACCTCCACAATTAACAAAACAAATCATGCTGCCACTGGCCTTGACCTTTCCCAAGGACTGGTGCTGTCTCCTCCCCCAGACCAGCAGCACAGGGAAAAGGCACTGGTGAGCCCCAGCTCCAGCAACCCTGCAGCAGCAGCAGCCCTCAGCTGTGCCTGGGGAAACAGGAGGAGATGATGTTGCAAGGGCACCCGGATTCCAACTTGGCTAGACAAGCACTGACATTTTTCCATCACATCTGACCCGTTGATGCCTTCTGCTGGAGCTTTCATTCAGGAATGCTAGCTGTGGTCAGGCTGCATGTATTTACAGACACAAATAAACTGCTGCTGACTGAAATACACCACTCCCATGACTCTGCTTGGCACTACTCTTGCAAGGGTAAAGGCAGATTTGCTTAGCCAGTAACACAAAGCCTTAGCAGTGTTTCCGTACTTTATTTTTTAAGATGTAATCTTGTGGAAAAGCTGAATTTGGGGGGCTGCTCTGCACTGCCTCATGCAGCACCACAGGCAGCACTGACAGCATCAACCCTATTCACTTTTTGTACACTGGCTTAGTAGCTTGGCTTGTGGCACCCTTCCCTTGCTTACTTGGTCCTACATTGCTCCCTGCCCACTCTGCAGACCAGTCTGCTTTACAGCTGAGCTGTCTCCCTGGGCAGGGGAAGGAGGGCACTTGCAGTCCCATCCCCAAGCCTTTTCTCTGCTTTTTCCACTCTCCCTGCCCAAACCACCCCTTAGCAATGAGTCAAATCTTGGCTCCCTACAACTGCCTGGGTTGCCCAGTCTCTCAGCCCTAACCCAGTGTTGTGGGAAATGCCACAGCACAAAGGTAATCTGCAAGAGCGCAAGGGAAAGGGTGGCAGGGGGGCACTGCCTGTGCCTCTCCTTTCAGAGTGCAAAGGGGTGGATTTGTTTTTAAACTGCTTGGTCCCTCACAAATTAATTGAAGCAGAAGTGTATTCACAGCATTTGCTGCTTTGGGTGGCAAAGCTGGTTTAAAGTATTCCTGCCCTTCCTTTTCCTGGGCTTTCCTTCCTGCTCCCCCTTTCTGTGCCTGGGGCAGTATGACTTGTGTGAGGCAGCCACGTGAACCAAGCTAAAACTTGCTCTGTCTCCTTGTGATGATTATTTTCTGACTGCTTTCTATTTTTTGTGGCAGTGATGAAATCTGTCTTGCCATCTCGGCACATGGCAGTGGGATGATCACGAACCCCAAATTTATCCCAGGGATGCTCTTTCCCAGGTGGAAGTGTTAGTCCCAGCTATTCAAAATGCTATTTCTTGGCCTGTAAACTTTAGCCTAGACTTCATTATCGTGTAGGAGATGTGGAGCTCTGAAGAGCTGCCCCTGTGCAGTTCTCAGGCCTGTCCTGCTGCTGGTGGTGCTGCAGGGAGGAGGCAGCACAGCCTCCAGCCCACCCAGGGTGGGTTACACTAAGGCAGCATCTAACCAGAGCCTGCCCCTGCACCTTTTTTTAGGGTGGATCTATGCACCCTCCTCCCCTGCTAGGGCAGATTTAGTGGAATGAAGTGGGAAGACAGCATAAATTTCATTTGCTTGAGGTTTTGAGTTTTTTACCCCACCTGATCAGCACCGATGCCGCCAAGGCACCACTTGCTGCCCTCTTAAAAATGCCAGTTCCCAGATATTTTTAGTGTGGTCTGCTGCATTTCTTCAGTGCTGCTTGTAGGTGGAGGGGGGGGCATAAAGTTCTTGAAGGAGAGCTGTTTTTACTGAACAAATAAGAGCTTCTGTTTATAGAGGCAAAAACACATGAAAAAAAAATAAATCCGGAAGGATGGGCCCATGGCCCTTTTCCAATGAGAAGAGCAAGTCAAAACAATGAACACCATTTGTTTTTGCTTTTCCCTGGCAAGCTTCCTTCAGCTGACTATTGCATGATCTGTTCAGGGTGAAGAGACAAGAAAAAAAGAAATTTAAAAAAAGAAGGAAAAAATATCCAGGCAGTAGCAATTGCTCCAGCTCCTCTCTCCTGCTGTAGCACCGTCTGTGTGGGTTTAAAGCTGCAGCTGTCAGCAGGGTAACCCAAACCCCAGCTCCAGAGGAAAACAGACAGGGCTGGGGGAATAGTTTGGGAGGAAAAAATCAAAAGAAAGCAAAAAACCAAAGCAAAATATATGTTGTGAAGCAACAACACTGGTCTTTATCCAGCTCCCTTTCCAAAAGCTCAGGGCTCCCCTGATTTTCCAGCTGGACTCCACGGGACCCCACAGCAACAGCCCTCTGGTAAAAAGTCAGAAGTCTGGATGAGCTGCTGTGTGCTCTCAGCTGCCCTCCTGCAGCCCCCCAGGCTGGATACCTACTTGCACACCATAAGGAATGGGTGTTTATATTAGTTTCCTCAGACTGAACTCCCTTTTCCTTGGGCTCCCACCAGTTTCCAATCTCTTTAACACCATTGGCTCAGATCAGGAGCTCCCTGCCCCAGGTCAACACCAGTGTATTAAATCAACACAACTTCTGTGGCAGTTCCTATAGCTCCAGGTCCATGTTTTATGGCCATGCTTTGACTGATAAGGCTCTATTAATAAATCCATCAGGTAGCACCACTGCTGCTGGCAGGAGGAGCAAGCCCTAGTTTTGGTGGGGGTCTCAGCAAAGAAACAATCCACTCTATTCACAGCATCATATATGCACAACTGTTTTATTTCGGGGTTTATATAAAAAAAATTCCTAAAGACTGCAGAGCTTTTTTATCCTAATTTCTTACACATATGGTTCCAAGACCCTGTTTTCAAGCTAATTCCCCCCTAACAACTTGTGATGGAGTGGGTTCCCCTGATTTTTGACCTAGTCACCTTTTCTAACGGGATATGTCAAAAGCTGCAATATGGCACTTGGTTCACTTAGTTGGCAGGTTTAATACATCTGGAAAGCTGGGGTATGGAGATGCACACGGCTCAGAGTCCATCAACACAGGCAGGGAGCCTGCCCTCACATCTGTGCCTCCAGAATGAACCAGACCTTTCTCCTTACTGTGCAAATAACAGGCTTTGGTCATCGACCAGTCCCGTCGTAAGGGATTCTCGCCCCTGAAGAGAATCCCATCTTCAAGTGGGGAAGCAACCCGGCCATTCAAGCAATTGTCCATGGCAGTGCCAGGCACTGAGACCCCTTCAGTCAACTGTACCGTTGTAAGACTTGTTGAGCTTGTTGAACGTGAACTCTACGTTATGCGTGGAAATGGGCTTTCGGTAGAGAGGATTGGATGCCTTTGGAGAGAGGAGCAGACAAAAAGAACAAAGATGAGGAACAAAGTCTGTGCCATGGTAAAAACATACCAATTAGTTTGGTGACAGTGCTGTGTTTGGCTTTGAGTGAACTGAACATTCAAATCCAAAGCCAATGTTGTTTACCCAGAGCTGGTCCATCAGACCCACCCTCCATCCTGCCTGCAGGCAGAGGCACTGCCCTCCAATGCTCAACATCCCCCCTCAAAGCCTCCCAGAAGGGCTCCCTCACAGACCTGACCAATGCAGCTGCCACCACAGTCTCTCCTACCTCCTTCAGCGTCCAGCTCTGCTTGAAAAATAGATGATGAGACCAAAGGCTGGGTATAGTTTTGCAAAGCGCTTATAACTTGCCTAGGAGAAGGCAACAGTCCTTCTCCTAGGCAAAAGAACTGCAAGATGCTGGACCCTGAAGGCACCACAGGGCATGGACACCTGCACCCTTGTTCCTGTCACCCTTTTCCATCACTGCAGAGCTGTTTGCTGCCAGTGCATCCCAAGAGCCCCCCCAGCAGCACCCCAAGCCCAGGCTCACCATTTCATATCTGGCACGGGAACGTTCGCTCTGGAATCGGTCGAACTCCCGCCTGTCGTGGATGGTGACAAGCAGCTTCCAGAGTGCCAGCAGGATGATGCCAATCAGCACCACACTGCCAATCACTGCCAGCACGATGGTCACAGCACTGGGGGCTGAGCTGCAGGCTGGCAGAGAGGCAGAAAAGCTAATTAGCCCTGGTGTGAGTGTATCCCGGGTCAGGTAATAACTTGGACTGCAGCCACAGAGCAAGTGACCTCAGGCAGCGCCAGCAGCAGCAGCTAAATTTGAAAAAGCAACAGTCCCCTCTGAAACTGAACTAAATTTTTTTTTTTAAATAAATAAATTCCTGGCTAGAGGCAGATCAAAGGGACACCTCTCATGGATGTCACCAGAGCTGGGATGTCACGTAGCAGGGCAGCAGTGCCACTGTCCAACAGCAGTGCAGGGTTTTAATGCCAGCTGACCCATGTGGGACACAGAGCGTTAAGGTGCCTCTGGCAAAAGCCAGCTCAGCTCCTCCCACACAGAGACAGGTGATCACTAAGGACTTTATATAAGGACATTAACTGTCAGCTAATCAGCTGGTCTTTTAATTAAGTGCAAGCTGCAGCACAATTGAAATAGAACATGAGGAATCTCAGTCTTTCCCATATTGGCCCATGCCTTGGAGGACCAGAGCAAATCACAAGAAGCTACTGCTGGATGCTCGCCAGCTTGTCCTGCAACACCACAAGGGGTTTTCTTTGAGCAACTGCATTGCATGTGATTAATGCTGGGAAGCACAGCTGTCTGCACAGCCTGTGGAGGGGAGTAGGGACACTCAGCCCTTACACTGCCTGGATCAGAACTCCTTGGCAATGTGGAAATCCTTAGGTGGTGCAGGGCTTTCCCAACATCCTAACTTAACCAGCAGCTGCACCAGGTGTCCTCTTCTGATGTTTTTGCTCACAAGGGCTTTATCTCTAAATCAAGCACACTTTTTGCTACTTAAATAGGCTTCAGTTAACTCAGCCTCCCAAAGCTCTTCAGCCACTTGCTGGCAATGCTGATGGCTCAGGTGCAAGGTTTACTCTCACAGTTCTTTTTTACTAAGTTGGGAGCATTTGGAGCTGGGTTTCATCACCGTAAAACACTTCAGTGTAAATCACTCTGGTTTATCTGCTCACACATGCAGCCAGCCTCTCTGCAGCCCACCAGGCTCCCCAGCAGCCCATCACCTCTCCTAAGGCTGCCAGTGCTGCCAAAAAAGAAACCCAAGGGAGGGCCAACCTGGCTCCTTGAGGACGGTGAGGTTGGATTTCCCACTGGGAAGCTCCATGTAGGTGAACTTCATGACGCAGTTGTTCACTGGGTAGGCACAGAGGATCGCATTGGGGTCATCTGTTTCTGGAACCAGATTCAAGAATCACAGGGTTTTGTAGAAGTTTTTATACATTAAAAAAAAAATCCTAAACACTGCAGAACTTTTGTACCACAATTTTTCAAATAAATGCTTCCATCACCCTCTATTTTTTAACATAATTTCCCCCTAAAAACCAATGCAATGGTGTGGGTTCCCTGATTCTGAACTAGTCACCCTGTCTCACAGGGTGTCTAAAACTGTAATACAGCACTTGGCTGACTTAGCTGGCAGGTTCATTATTAGGAATTAGCACAGCTCTCCCCTGCAAGATAAGCAGAGCTTTCCAGGGATGCCTGGGAGCAGAGGAATGGGGAGTAAGCCTGGAAAGCAGCACAGTTTGATCACAACTCATACAAATTGTAACAGAGCAGTGTCCAGATTTACTGCTTGAGAAAATTTGGCACTTGGCAAACACCACACAGCAAACAGACTCAACCTCGCACGCACACACATTCTTCCTTCGTGCAAGTCTGCTCCTGCAATAAAGGCCATTTTCTTCTTAATTTGCTAAATTTCTTGAAGAGTGGAAGGAGAAGGGAAAACAAGAGGCACTGACTCAGACAGAGCCAGCAGCAGCAGCAGCCCATGGCCAGCCTGCGCTCCAGCTGTACCGAATAGCTCCAGCTCCGGAAACGGCTGAGAAGTTTGTTTTCAAAGAGTGAGATAGAAAAGGAAAATGGGAAGGGGAGGAGGGAGCGAGGGAGGGAGGGGGAAGGGAGGAGTTGGTTGCAAGGATGATGTGTAGATATGGGAGTTGCAAGAAATGAGAGGACTTTATTCCCAAAGCCACGCTGTGCATTTGTGTCTGATGCACCATAGCATCAGACAGAGCCTGGTCACTGTCAGTGCTGCCTGAGGAAGGCTGCTTCACAGAAGCAATTTAAGATTGAGCAAAGCCATCACCTAAGGTATGCAGATCTAGCTTAAGGGGTGATTTCAGCAGAGCCACTGCCCTGCACAGCCACAGCTCTTTTGATGCCCCCACTGCAGGGACAGTGACCGGAGAGAGTTGGGGAAGCATCTCTGGCTGTGACAGGAGCACAGCTCTGCAAGCCTGCAAGGGCTGAGAGTTTCATGGGACAGGAATTTGGGGACCCAGTGCTCTTGTCTAGCAAAGACATGCATGACCTTGTCTTAGGCATCTGAAAATAGCTTTCCATAGTTCTTGTATCCATGCCTGTCATGCTGAAAAATGATTGCATTAATGGCCACTGGTACCCCAACCCCATAGCTCTCTCCTGTCTGTTTGTTTTTCCTTTCAATGCCTTTGACCTGCATCCAGTTAAAAGATTAATACCCTCCATTTCAACAGCTGAGCTCAGATGCAGCTGCCTCTCTGACATGTTCCTGGTGTGGACAAACCTCAGCTGTTCCTACCCTGAGACAGGAAAGCCTCCTCTATCTACATAGTGGTAGCAAAGCATGGGCTGGAAAAGTGCTGATTGTTGGAAAGCAAAGTACTAATTAGATAAATATAGATAATACTTCCATGTTTCTTGACTAATGCCTTTTTGAGTTGAGCAGCAAATCTTAGTTCCCATAGGTCTAGCTGCTTTCACTCTCATCCTTGTACCATTATTTCAGTAAAAGATACAGTGATTAAAGTCTCAATAGTAATGATTTCTGTTGTCTTCACTAGGTTTCAGAGATCACATGTCAACAGAGAGAGGTGTGAGGGCTCCACTGAGTTTTCAGGTTCACTGATGTGTGCTGCTGCCAGGTTCAGCTCGGAGCAGGACCTGTCATGCTCCTCTCACACTGAAAACTCCTCTCTGGAACTACCAGGAATGCAAAGGAATGCAGAATCAAAGGAGATCCCGCAGAATCCAAAGCAAGTCATACAAGCCTCCCATGAGGCAGCCTTCTGGCTCGTGAGTCCAATGACAGAGACCTCTGCTCTACAAAGCTTTGAAGCCCTGACTGCATCATATCCAGAGTCAAAAGGCAGCTGGGATGCTCAAGGCTGTGTTCATTGCAATTTGATATTTAAGAAGGTCCTATCTTCCTCTGCCAGGATAATACAGACCTATGTATTCTGTGACAAATATCAGCATTCTGCCTTTCAGCAGGGACTTGTATTAAGTGCTAAATTATACAAAGGAACTTGAAAACTAGGATTTGGCCAAGTCTGCCTGTGAAGAAGTCCGTAAGAACTTTCTTTAGGAATATTTTGCTTTACCTCTTTCTTTAGCAGCTCAGATCTCCAAGCTACGAAGTGCCTTGAGCTCCCAAGATCTCAGCACTATGTGCAATCTGACTGCAATAGTTCAACAGAAGCATAAGCATAATTCCCAAAAATGTCTTAAAGCAGAAATCTGGCTGTTTTTTTTCTCTGAAAGCCATGCAGGGGGCTGGCTGCCCAGCCTCACCTTCCAGGGAGCAGGCAGAACAAAAGCTGACCTTGGCATAATACATTAACTAGGCAGGAGGGATGAGCTTTGATTCCCAATATTGGCTGGCCAGACAGGCATTAGAAAGGAGCTTTGTGTGTTTTGAACTTCCAAACCCCTCACAGGGTGCTGGTGCAGGTGCACTCCCTGCTAAACTGCACAGTGAATGGAGAGAATGAGAGCAAGTGTCCCAAAGGGAAGGGTAAGAAATTCCACTGGTCATAATTTAAAAGTGGGGCACTGGATGTGAGAGGAGTCAATGGGAAAAACATCACCTGCAGACAGCTTAGGAGGAAGTGAGTGAAAAGCTGAGCAACGTGCGGGACTCCCACCTCTATAAACTAAGGAAGAGGAGGAAATGCCAGATGCAGACAGTAACTTATCCCTGCTTGATCTCCATCCCTCCCTCCAAGAGATATTGCTAAGGCTAAGGTCAGGATTGTGATTAAATCTGTTACAAGCCTGGATCTCCTCTAGAGATATTTAGATTGCCCTAAATAGCAACCAGGGACTCCCAGAACATATCTTGGAAAGAGAGGGGGGAAGTCATCTGCTGAGGATGCACATGTGGGGTCACCTCTAGAAGAGGACACAAAGGGCAGGAGATTGCCAGGGGGACTTGAAGCAATCAGTTCCACCAAAGCAGAATGCATTTTCAAAACAGCTTTGCTTTCTCTTACCACCTCACTTCTTCCAAGATGAAACCTCGGAAGATTAGAAAATGCCTTTTCTTGGGTGATACTTTGTCCTTTTGCACTCTCTCATGACTCCTTTCATCTGTCTCATGTGACTTCACCCCACTCTCTTTGCTCCCTGCACTGGCAGTAGTGGTTAGATGTCATTTAAAATCAAGGAGTTTTTTACTTCAGTATGGATTATAGCCTGGAGACAGCATCACACATACCACACATACACATGTTCATACTACCTACACACACACATTTCTAAATACCAGGTGCTCCCTGAAGCTTTCTTTACAGATATGTCTTGGTCTGGTTAAGAAGAGTTCAATGCCACAGTCACCAGTTCCCACCACCTGCAGTCCTGCTGCTGCCAACTTACCAAGAACATCCACAGTGGTGATGATCTCATCCTTGCAGTGCTTTTGGCAGGTTTGGTTATCAGCCAGTCTTCCTGAGTTAAACAGCTTGCATTCAATACAATCCCTGCAGGAACACACACAGAGGGGAAGATTAAGCACACATCAGAAACTGCATGAACACAGGGATTCAGCCCTTAGGAAGGGACTCCCTGGGCGCTGGTCTGGAGGCTGCACATCTGCACCACAATGGGGGGAGCAGCTTCAGGGCCAGGCATCTCCATTGCAAGGATGGATTTATTAGGATTCAATGAAAGTGCAAAGCAGCTTGTAGGATTCAATGAAAGTGCAAAGGATTCAATGAAAAGTGCAAAGCAGCTTATAGGTTTGGGGTCTGTTTGCCCTTTGGATGTCAGGAGCTGCACATCAGGTACTGCAAAATCCATCCTGCCTGAGATCAAGGCAGGCAGTCCTGCTGCTCTGTGCTAGTCTGAGGCTGATGGCCTGGGCCACCTTCATTGCTGTGAGGCAGGGGCAGTGATTCTGATTCCAGTCCTCCCCTCCTCTGCACCTCACAGCTCTCTGCACCCAGACATCTGCAGCTCAGAGTGCAGCAAAAGTGGGGTTGCCAGCCCTTCCTGCAGAGTGAGACAGCACTGGAAATGAGCAGGGACATGAAACTCCATGAGCACTAAGGCAACAAGACTTGTTGCTGCTCTACCTGGGATACTGTCAGGGTACTTAGTGTGGGCTCCTAGCAGCAGTAGGCTTGCTTGGGGCTGATCACACATTTAACAAAGCAGAAGTAATTCCTTAGCTGAAAAGTCTCCCAGGAACCAAAGAGCTGCCCTTCCCACCAGGAGCGAGAAATCCCTCCTGAACGGCCTGTGGGTACCTTTTAGTGCTGCAGACACCGGGGCAGGTGGGACACTTCTCACAGGTCTCTCCGAAAGCCCCTGGCTCGGTGCACTGGCACCTCCCACAGACGCAGGCGCCCCGGCCGCTGCACATCTGCCCGTCGCTGGACACGCAGCTGTCCGTCTCCGTGGAGCAGTTGCAGTTGTCCCCGATGTAGCCGGCGTGGCACTTGCACTCCCCGCAGTGACACTCCCCGTGACCTGAGGGGGACAGCAGGGGAGAGGTGTCAACAGAATGCCAGTGGCCACCACTGGGTGCTGTGGCTGGGAGGGACCAGCAGCCCAGCAGGAAGAGCTGCCAGAGAGACCTTACTTGGCAAGGCAACAAAGAGATGCTGTTGGGAAACACATATCAAATTAATATCAACATTCAGCAGCAAAAAATACCTACTCACTGCTCTTCCAGCTTCCCTCTATGGTTGCTCAAGACAAATGGGCACTTCCCCCCTCCTACTTTTGTATGAAATAATCTCTTCTTTCTCTCTCTACATCGAGAGATATTAAGATGGGAATGGAATACTGCTCCCTTGCTGGTTTTGAGCCCAGAGTTTAGCAGCTAAAAGCCTAGCAGGTTGCCCACCTCATAAAGTATTTCTTTCCCTTTCTTCTTAACAGTTTTACTTAAGAAGTTCTCTTAAAACCTTGAAAAAAATTATATCAACGGGCACTATTTCCTGTGTCCAAACAAGAAGTCTGTGTCCCATCCAGAGCCACAAAGGTTGCTGGGACCAGCTGAGTCCCCCCCAGGGAGTAGCTCAGGGCAGCTCACAGCAGAAATGGATGAAGAAACCAATCCAGCAAGGGTTCTTCTCCACTGAAGTACCCCCTTGGAGCCAAGGGGCTTAGTGAAGGGCTGAGAAAGTCAACAGGCTCCAAGAGTGTCAGTGACAGTAAGTGGAGTGGCTGTCCACTGAGCAGCTGGCTTCAGGGACGCATCCATCTGCTGGAGACTGCTCAAATTCTTCCCTGGCCAGTCCCTAGGAGAAGGGATGCCTTTGCAGGCATAGTTTGTAGAGCTGAAGGGTTTGTACACATGGCTCATCAGCAACCTAATTACAGCTCAGCTTTTCTGCTGGAAAGAGCCTCGAGCACCCCAGACATGATAAATTATACACACACTCCTTTCATCGACACAAACCCGCGGATCTCCCTGCCTCTCCCACCGTGCCAAGATTACCAGAGGCTGTGGATTGCCAAGCTATATCCCCTGCCAAAAGTCACAGGAGCACCTTCTGTTTTACTAGGCATCTCATATATCCCAGCATATCACAAGTTGTCCTTCTACAGCCTCTTCTGCACTCCCACCGTTTGCTTTGGAACCAGCCTAAATATTCAAACATTACTGGACAAAGGAGATTATGTTTACAAGATCTCTAGAGGTGACCTCCTTCTGTGCCTATGTCTGATGGAGATTAAAATCCCTTGCTCTGCTTGCCTTCACAATGACAGCCTTGCCCTTTCCTCAGACAGAAAGCTCTGGGTTTGAGCCCATGGGCTCAGCTACATCCACAGCTGCTGCTGTTTGGAGGGCAGCTGCAGAGTGGGGGACTCCCAGGACCATCACTTTACAAGCAAACCAAATGGGGTGTCTGGCTTTTATTCACAATTAATTCAGGTGATTGGGCTCTCACACACAGCAGGTTTGGTGCCTCCATGGCAATGCAAATGTTCAAGTTAGCTATAAACTATGGTTTTATTAAATGGCACTATTTCAAGGAATCCAAAGCAGCTGGCAATTAATAAATGTGCTCATGTTTGAATTTGAACTGTGAGGGCCAAGAGAAGCAAGCTGATGGTATTCATACCATCCCTCAAATCTCCTAGGACACCACAGAATGCAGTACAAGATGTGAGTCCAGAGGAAATCTGTCTCTGGACCACAAAATGCTTCCATTTTTAAAGGCATCAGTGCTAGGTCATAGGAGGCTAGAAAGACTGCACATCCCTTCCAGTCCCTGGCAGGCTGGAGGTGGAGCATGAAATTACTGTTCTGGCAAAGGGATATGGCCATTTGAAAATAATGCATCCTATTAAACCACTGTGATTGGAAAACTTAAGAAACAGCATCTTAAAGGATGTGGTTTTGTTTATTGACAGGGATGAAGAAAAAGCCATTCTGTCTGACGGTGACTAAGTGTGGGGTGTGAGCTTAAGATGTCAAAACATGTTGACATGTGTTTCCTGCCTTGGCCACACTGGCTTAGTGCTCAAGAAGTCACTGGCTGAAGCTTATCATGGTCAATGTGCCAAGAGCAGGAATTTCCATCTTGACCTTCAATGGCAAAGATGTCACAGCCTTCCCCACTTCATCAGCTTGAAAGAGTGGCCACTCCTGCAAGCACCAGAGCTACACTTCTGGTGCCATCCATCTCCCACACAGCCTGGAGACTGGAGAAACTCAGTGAACGAGAAACATTTGTTTTTCATATGGGCACAATGAGAGTTGTCCCACTTCTCAACATCCACCTGGAGCACCAGAGGTGGGAATGTACTCCATCCTCTCACTTGGGACACAAACTGAGAGGAGTCCTGAGGCAATGTGGCAGTGAGGCTTTTGGTGACAGTGACCCAGAGCTGTGGTTTGCAGAGTGTTACCCAGTACTCACATGTTGCAGCACAGTGCACTGCTCGTTCCCAGCTCTCTCTCCCACGGTCACACACAGTGCTGATGTGGCAAAGCACTCTCTGTGCCATCGTGCCTGCAGGAAATCTTCCACCACTGTGCCCATGATGAATCCAGTTTCACTTCCCAGTTTCATTTCCACAGCAATGTGTCCTCAAGGAGGGTGTGTTTCAAGACACCTTTGCACCAGCAGGAGTCTCATGGTGCAGGATATCACCCTGGACTTTAACCCTCTTGAACCCTTTGAGTTTGTACATTCTCTGTTAAAGCTGGTTTGTGAAGCCAAAATACATTAATTATGTTCTCCAAACATAATAAGAGATGTTTTCTTCTGTTTCCATATTCAAAATGAGACAAGCTTAAAAGTTTAAAGATCCAGATCTAACTAGGAAATGAAATGCTCCCCCTGAATTTGATAACATTCTTTCCAGTTAGCTCCTGACCTTCAGGGCCGGGCTAACACAAAACACATGTCAGGAGGCTGCAGAAACCTGCTGGGAGGGTGTGCAGAGGAAAGCAACGCTTCTGTGGGGGGAGAGCAGTCCCCAGACTGAGCTTTACTAGTCTGGGATCCATCTGGGCAGGAGCCATGGGGTGCACTGCTCCCAAGGACAGCACCAGAGCGGGCTGAGACTCACAGCCCAGCTGGTGCTTCCATCTCTCCCCATCCCAAAACACATCCCCATCCCACTGCTGTGCTCTGGCTGGGCTGTACATCTCACTGTCACTCAGGCAGCTTTTCCCAGAACATCCATCCATCCTCATTTCACCCCAGCTGCCCCCCAGGAGGGCAGCCACAGCCCAAATCCTCCGTGCCCCCAGCATGGCACCCCCACAGCAGCGCTGTTCTCGTTGCTCCCAAGCAGGGTCATTCCCAAATCAGGACAGCAGCTTCTGGCAGAAGCTTCCAGCCTCTGACCCTGATTTCATCCCAGCCTTCCTGACAGCAGGCTGTGACCCTGCTTGGCAGGACTGCCCGTCTGGCCTCTGTGATAACTGCGCCTTTTCGGAACTGCACCAAGAGGTCTGAAACTCCGTGCACTAAAAGCTCTGCCACTGGGGCTTTTCATGGAAGGTGGTTCTCCTAAAGCCTCCTACTTCTGGGGATGACAAAATCATGCAAAAAATATCAGCTTTCTTCTGAAAGAAAAAACATGATCCTAGTTTTTATGGAGAGGTGGAAAAGGTTTGAAAACAAGCTTCTTCCAACACTCCTTTTTTCCCCATCTTCTAGAACATAAAACTGATGTGCCTAACATACAAGAAAAACAAGTCAAGATTTTTAAGCCAGTCTAGTGGTTTCTGAGCACTCAGGAGGAGAAAGATCATACTGTATTTTGTTCCCATTAAATCAAGCCATTTATTTTTATGCCTCTGTGCTCACATCCAGACTTTAGGTCACAATCTCTGAAAGGCTGTGCTTTTGTCATTTTTGGTTATTTGAACAACTAGTCTGAAACAGAAAAAAACCCACAGGAAAAATAACTAAGAGAAATAAGTTATGGCAAGCAATTTCCAAATTCTCCAGTGTCATCCCTTTAACAAGCCCTGGCTGCTTCTTCACCCAGAGAGCTCCAGTGAAGAAGGGGTCCATAACCATGGATCAAAAACATCTGCTTATGAGAGAAGTCAAACCCTACTGACACAGGGCACTGCTTAGCACCAGTTTTGTACCAGACCAGCCAATCTCACAGCAAAAGTGCTCCATATCTGGGGGAGAGGCTCTGTGAACAGCACATTTTGAGTGGGAGGAAGAAGGGCAGCAGAAAAGGCTTGGAATACTTAGAAAACATAGGGCTTTTCATTTGGGAAAGGACTAGGGTAAGACACCGTGCCTGCCCAGGCAAATAAATCATCAACTTCCCCAGTAATTTCTTTCCATAGCTCAAAGCAGGCAGTGCTGCACATCAAGAGGCTGGGCCAGGCAGCCTGCCCAGGGCACAGCTCAGGCCCAGGGCACTGCCAGATGGTCAGCACACCCACAGTGACTTGGAGAGAGCTCCAGAAATTTTAAACAGCGGGGATGGGTTTAGGATCCACCCCCCAGGTCATGCCAGTCCAGCAGGGAAAATAAGGGTGGCAGGTTGGCAGGAGCATCCCCAACCCCTGGAGCCCACTGAGCATAACAACCTCCTTGTGCTAAGGAGGCTACTACAAAAACACAGACAGACAAATGTCAAGGGTCCAAGGTTTCTGTGTAACTTGAAATTCATCCAACTGCCTCCACTCACACCAGGAGACAGCTTGCCCACACTCATTTATCCACAATGCAATACTGAAGCAGCAAAACAAACACTAAAAGGTTAGTAAGAAGTAAATAGTGCTTTTCTGAATGTTATTTACACCAGACACCGTGGATCTGTGCATCTTCCCATTGCAATGGATGTTCATATCCTGGAGCATATGGGTTTAACCAAGATTTCAGTCCCAGCACTGGGCACACCAATCATTAAAAACAGCACTGGAGATGCAGACTAATGAAACCAAAAGTGAAGGAATAAATGCAGGCTTGAGCTGCTAATTCAGCCATGGGTACCAGTAATGTCCATCACAGCTGGACATTACTGCCAGCATCCCACAGTGCAGCACTGCCATGACAAAAACCCCCCTCAGCACTCCAGTTTCTCCTCACTTGGGATTTTCTGGGTTCAGTGAGAACTGGACAAGGAAGACATGGTTTTGGAAACTGCTGTTTCATGAAGGCAGCTGAAAGCTATCCGGGGCAGGCGGATTTCCTGTGGCAGCCCTGGCCAGCCTTTCCTCATTTTCCTTCTCTCTGCTAAAGAAGTGAAGCTGAAATGGAACCACGAGATACAGCTGATGATCCATCAGAAAGCCAAAATGGGCAATGAGAAGTCATTTCCTGAAAGAGATCTAAAGCTGCATTTCTTAAAATAAAGCCTTCCTCTTTTTTCTTTTTTTTTTCCCCAAGTAAGCTCAGCACTCCACAAATCCTTGACTTCTACTCACATTAGCTCCTCAGCCAAGCCTGACACATGTGTCCTTTTGGATGGAGACCCAGAACTGGGAATTGGAGCTTTCAGGTCCTGCTGCCAACTCTGTTACTGATGCAGGGAGAGCTATGGGGCAAGGGCTGGTGCCAGACCCTCCCAGAGGCACAGAGCTTTATCCTGAGTGGGGGCACTTGGGATGGATGTGCTGTTCTCCTCTGAGCCATGGGCCCAAATACCATCCCTCCACTCTGGGCACATGCTCATCCTTGGCTTTGTTACCCCCTAAGTACCTGACATGGAAGGCACTGCAGGAACTGCCAATAATTAATATTATTTCTTAAACCAGATCAGAAGGAGGTGGTGTGTGTGAATCCTCTGGGGTTTTTGCCCCTACCGTGTCTCCCTCCAAACCTCTAACTCAAAAAGGGCCACTTTCCCTTCCTATCCACCTCCATCTGTCACATGCAGGTGTTCATTGTTCTCCCATGGTGTAAGCTCACCAAAGGTCCGTGGTTTTGTAACAGATTTATCCTTTAACAAAGCACCTGGAAAAAATCAGAATATCATTCAAAGACAAGGAAAGAAAAAAAAGGAGAAAGAATGAACACACAGGCTGTGCTGCACTTCCCTTTCAGGTCAATTACGTAAACTCAAATTTTTAAATGAAACTGAGCAAGATTCACAGGTTGCCAGTGCATGTCAACAAGAAGTGCAGAGACCCAGAATTCCACTCACCTGCTGGTCTGAGGCTTTACCAAACTCACTGAGATGCTGGCTAGTAGAGCATTTAAAGCAAGTTTGTTCTAAGACCATCTAAGCTTTCCTTTCTGAGCTCATCTTGGTTTTTTTGGAGCTTTCTATGGGGTTTTTAGCCCTGGGAGAGGGCAGTTGCACAGGACAGGGGGTTTGGGTATGTGCATGAATCTTCAGATGACACCTCTGATTGGAACCCACACATTGTGCCACTTTAAGAGCAGAGCCCCAAAGACAGAGCTCTGGCTCCCATAAAGAAGTCAAAGACGTCACTCCTGTATTCTTCAATTCTGCCCGGGCATTTAATGGCTCATTAGCATGCATTAACACTTGCTAAAGGTCCGCTCAGGGACAAGGAGAAACTGCAGTGAAAGGAGGCAGGAACAGCAGCGCTCTGTGCGGGTTGGCCCTCAAGGAGCTGCTGCCAGATCTGGGGAGAGCTGCAAGGCTTGGACAGCAATAGGAGCCTGGGCAGGGAGAAAGGAGGGGTAACAAAGGGCAGCTTTTCCCTTTCGTGCCAGGAATAGAGACTCTGGGAGAGCACTACTCCATGCACTGGGGAGAGAATGCCCAACCTAGCTGCTGTTTCAGTGAAATGCCATCACAAAGCCCTGGTGTGAGCAAGGTAGGGGGTAGGCAGGGTATGCCTGCTGCCAGGAACACCAAGGAACAAAAAGAATAAGCACAGCACTGAGCACTAACACAAATGGAATCATCATTTGTGTTCCTGTGAGAAATCCATGCAAAGATCATCAAATATCTCAAGTTGGAAGTGACCCATTAGGACTACAGAGTCCAACTCCACAATAATCAAAAATATTTACCAGGTTACAATGTAATGTTAATGGCTGGTGGTGTAATAACAAATACTGCATTTAACTGCTGCAAAAGAAATCTAGAGGAGCATATCCATGGGGCACAGAGCATTCTAGCTAAGAACCATCCACCTGCACTGACCTGCACCCACCTCTGACCCAAAGCACAGCACGGGGGTCATTGGTGCAATTAGAGAGGGGACCAGGCATTTTTACATTGCAGCCACAAGCACTGGCCATGCTTTCACAGGTCACAGCCAGCAGACAAGGGTCACCCCATGCTGTTTGTCCCAGCCCAGAGGTCATTTGAACTCTGGGATCTTCAGCCTTTTGAACAGGTAAGGAGCAGGATGGGGAGCAGGATGAGGAGGAACATACTCTTGGAGGACACGAGCACATGACTCAATATTGAACGGAAAAGAGAAGAGAAACCAGGTTAAAGGGAAAAAAGTAAATTCTGAGAGGAAGAAGAAGAAGAGAGAGATTGGGGAAGGATGGAAATAATGTCCTGGGAGGAAGCGGTTTCAGGAGCCGCCCAAGGATTGGAGATGTGAGTAAACACATGCACTGAGTCAGCCCCATGCTCCTCCAAAAGGCCACTGAGGATCTGTGTGCCAGACTTCACAAAGATGAAATCTGGAATGCAAACACCTCCCACGTGGCTCTCAGCCCCTCTCAGCATTGGGACTATGGGCTCCTGGAGATGAGCACACCCAGACCACCATGGGACACCCTGCTGAATTTGGCTAATGCTCAGGAGCCCTTTGCCTACCAGTTAAAATCAAACACTTCTGCAGAGGAATGCTACTGCCAGCCAGCCACTCACACAGCCCTAGTGTGGAATCTCTCTACAGCCTTTCAAATCATCTGGGAGCTCAGGGCTGGGTGTCCATGCCCTCAAATAAGCCTTCCCTGCACAGAAGGTGCCACCCTGGCACAGTGAGCACATGATCCAAGCACAGAGCATTGCAGGCTGCTCACAGCCTTAGGTGAGCGTCTCCCAGCCATGTCCCTGTAGTTTCTGCTCCTCCTCACACCGTGTGAAGAGCAGACTTTCTCAATGACACTCCACACTAAAGGCTGAGAGGTTTCAAGTGTTGCTCTCAGAGCTCACTGCTGTCTGGCAGAGCAGGGCCAGGCCCAAGGCACCACGGGAAGCAGCCTGGGTTGACCCCAAGGCTCAGACACCAGCTCTTGTTGCCAGAACAAGGCCTAAAAGCCAACATCCCCCATGTGTCAGCAGCAGCAGGCGCCTCCACAGTTCCTTCCTCACCTGTGGAAATGTCTTCTAAATCACTGCTTGAGCAATCACATTCTGCTGCTCCAAAATGTTGCAACAGCAGGGCAGCCCCACGCTCTACAGGAGGGCAAGCAGGAATACCAACAGTTCAATAGCTGGCCTAAGAAAAGAGCTGATTTATGGAAACACACATTTAAAGAAAAAAAAAAGCATTTTTCTTGATTTGGGACTTAGACATTGTGCAGCCAAATGACAGTGGACATAGAGCCAAACAGCATCTGCAGGGAGCTTGTAAGCAGGGCAAGAGTGGCATCAGTCTGAGCAGGATGAGGGTGGATTCAGTCGACTCTTCTTCCCCACCACAGTTCTCAGCCCTGCCTGCTCCAGCTGACCTGATCCTTACTTTTTTTTTTTTTTAAGCTGACCCACTGGATTGGAATAAACAGAGCTGAACCTAAACCTTCTATTTCTTTACAGCAATCCATCTGATGAGAGTCAGCAGAACAGCTTTGCAGTTTAACCCCAGAAAAGGAAGAGGATAGCAGAGGTGCCCCATTTGATTTGTTCCTTATTAAATGTTTGTAGTCTATTCTTACTGGAGCCAAACTGTTTCACAGGTGGAGTAGGGATGTAAGCTGGAGAGGGGATGCCCACCCAAATAGTGACACCAGGCACAGGTGCTCTGGCCTCAGTTCCTCACAGCTATGGGACACAACAAGTCAGAGGTTTATTTTTCCTTCTTGTTCAGGGGGATTATTTTGTTTTATCCATTTATTCTCTGGCTCACAGACATCTCAGGACAGGACCCTTGGCTGAGCAGCTCCTGCAGGTGACAAAAGCAAAGGCCAAATGGGAATGCACCAAGGAGAAAGGTCTTCAGGAAGCTCGAAGATAAACATGCAGCCTGAGTTTTGACCACATTGTAAAAGAGAGATGCTACAGTAGTGCCATCTCCTTGCTGTCTGTTCTGGGCCTAAGGTCCCCTGGGCTCTGCAAGTGGCACTGTAGGCAAGAGACCTCAGGGTGCCTGAAACCAGATTTGTGGGCTGCCAAGGGCACCCTGTGCCCCACACAGTGTGACAACATACACAGACTGCTGTGTCTTCCAGCCCAGACTCCTCCTCCTACCCTGCTCTTTGGTGGGAACAGGGGCACTCGCAGTGCTACAACACCCTAATGATACAGGGTTTTGTTTCAGAGGACTTTACTTGGTTCTGCTCACCCCAAACCATTCTCCCATGCCCTGCACCCCAACAGCACCCGCAGCCACTGACCCCTGTGCCCCCAACCTGCTGCTAATGACTGGGACTGCTCACAAAGCAACTGGTACTGTGAGGTTACAGCACAGTGACCCGAGCTGACACTGCATCCTCTGTCACCAAAATAGCCTCGAATATGCTGGGAGATATGTGCTCCCCATCCTCCTCCCACATGGGAAGCACAGAGGGATTGACCTGTAGGGCAGCTGCCCCAGAGAGGGAGCTGCATCTCCCTGCAGCTGCACTAGCACTTAGCAACAGCCAAAGGATTATTTTTAACTTCCATATCTATATGGCCCTTTTGTCTCTCCCCTTCAGGTTCTCTTTTACTAAGCAGTGCTCAGAAAAACCTACAGATAACAAGACTTGACGTGACTTAAAAGGAAACATTGCTGATGTGGTTCAGGCTCTGTTCCCTCTCTTCTTTCTGCCACAGGCCACCCTCTTCCCTTCTGGCAGGGGTACCTCTGTCAAAAGCCACCGCACCTGCAGCACAACCACAGACAGTGGGCACAAAGGGAGCTCTCCTTCCTCCCCAAACCACACTCAAACATCACCTGCACCTGAGAGGTTAACAAATCAAATAATACCCATTTCTTTCTTAACAGCTGCTTCTGATAAAAGTTTAGGCATTAGGAATGAAAATCATTAAGATCAAAAATAAAATGCTGTTGTGTGTCTGAAAGATGTAAATCACCCTTATTCTCACATCTGAGTTTTCAGATGCACACCAGCATCTCCATCCAAGAGGCAGTTATAATTGCCACCCAGGATGGTAGCTTTATTCACCACTGGGTAGGTGAACAGTAACTACAAAAGTACATGTGGAAGGAAGTCTATTTCCAGATGATGTGTCCATGGGCACAGTGATTTGTAGAGTAACAGATCCCATCCAAATCCCCAGGGTGGAGATACTAGCAGAGGAATCAAACCCAAATGCCACTCTCAAAGCATGGAGTTCTAATGCAGGACCAGAAACCAGGGCACTGACACTGAGCCATCATCCCACTGGCTGTTAAATGTGTTATGGACAGGGTACAGTGAAAACAAATTGCAAAAGCATGAGTGAGGTTTCTAATTTGAGGCGTGTTAAAACAAAACAAAACAAAACAAAAAAGCCTTATCTCCCTGGGCCTTAGTACAGGCTGAAACATCCCTGAGCTTCCCTATTTACTAAAACCAAGAGAGGAAGCTTTCAGAAGTAAATACTGATGACTTGAATGAGCTCAGCAGTTTATGTAGTGGTTTCAGCAGGGCAACTGGAGCCACATCACGTGTCAGCTTGGCTATTCTCTGCCAAATAAACCCCCAATTTTCAATGAGCTGTCCCTTCCCACATCCCATCTCAGAAGTGATTCTGACACTTGCACGTATTGCAGATGTGACACCCGCTGCTCTACTGCTGATCTGAGTTTTCTGTGTCACTGGAAGCCCTGTGCTGGTAAGGGAGGCCAGCCCAGCTCCTGCGCTTCAAGGCATCCCCATCGTGCTGTGCTTCAGCCAGCCACGACCTTCAGTCACCTTAACCAGCTCGATGCTCACAGCTGCTCACAAGCTAGAGAGACTAGCTTCATTTACTGATGCAAAACTGTTCTTAAATCTGATTTATTGTCCAATTCTAAAAAAAATGAAGAGAAACCACAAAAGACCTGATCCCCGAAAGCTGGACCACCGTCAGTAGCTGCTGTGTTGCTCAGGCAGTATGGATTTTTGGGATGAGATCTTTTGTGTTTTAGGGGGAGGAAGGGCTGCAGCATGACAAATGCTCTCTGTAATTAGTGATGTGCCTGTGCACAACCAGAGTCCTGGGCTGAAGAGCACATAAATGACACTCACACAGGGAGCTGGGTAAGGGAAAATTTCTTTAGAGACCCATGTGATGCCATATTACTCTGTGTCCCCCCATCCAAGAAAAAATAGGTCTGGAGCAACTGAAACTAATGAAGCTTGGCCTCCAACAAGCCAGTCTTTCTTCATTAGAGCCAAATGTGTGATGCCCTTACTGGGGCCTCTCCTCCCTCCTGCCACCTTGTTTTATGGGACCTTCAGGAATGCAATTAGGGCAGAGATGTTTCCTCCTTTGTCAAAGTGCCTGGCAGGCAGCCAAGGAGTTCAAAAGCCTGTGGGTTGTGCAGCCAGCTGCCCCCTCCCCAGCCCAGCTGCAGGCAGGAGGGATTTTTGCCCTCTCCCACAGCCACCCACATTTCAGAGTCGAGGGGACAGAGTGATGTGTCGAAGATCTCAATGCAAAAAGGCAACCTCTCACCCAAAGAAAAACTGGGAGTAAAGCATTTGAGGGTTTGGGAAGCCTCTGCCTGCTTTGTCAGAGCACAGTGCTGCAGGTAACCCAGCTGCACTTCTTTTGTAAGAACAGAACACTTGTGTAACCCATCCCCTGCGGCCCCTCCAGAAGCTGGATTAATGGCTTGAAACAGCTGCTCTAGAGCTGTTACCTGGACTTGGGGAGCAGCAGAACAAATGCCACTGATTAGTGACTAAGTGACACTGATTCTGAGTTGGATGCAACTTGCATTAATATTTACTCCACATTATAAATTAGTTAAAGCTCCCTAACAGGAGAGCTTTAACTAGCAGGAATTAAATCTTGCTAGTTCTTTAGATTCTTTCTCACCCAAAATCTGCTTCTCCACTTCATGAGGGGGACTACAAAAGGACTGGAGCCACAGACAGCACTGTCTGCAGGCATCTCTCCTCTCAAATGCTGACAAAAATGAGGCTCCAATATTTATAAATGGACCCAGGATTTTTTTTTTCCTTAGCCAAAGGACCAAATGCCAAGAGACAAGAAACAAGTTCATTTCAGAGTATTTCAACCCCACTTGGCTTCTGCTGGGAATACAGGATGCCTGAGCATAAAATGCCACCCACCCCTGTGCCATGGCTGTGACTCAATGGGGACAGCTTTACTGCAGATCATAAAAGGAAGAAATGCCTGCACAGATGGGTGATGGGCTCATGCCACAGCCATGTAAGTGCAAAGCAGTTTGCCTGAGTGGATTTTTACTTCTGAGCTCAGAAATCTGTGCTCTCCTCCTGGTGCTCCCCAGAACCTCAGCTCAGGTTGGACTGGCTGTTTTCTCATCAGCTCTGCGTGGGATGGGCACTCCAGGTTCATGGTATCACCTTGTTCAGCAGCTGGGGCAGGTGTGAGTGCCTTTGATGGGGGACACCACAGCCTGTGTGCTAAACCTGAGGCTGGGTTCCACTGTTCAGAGCACAGTCAGTCATCAGAAATGCACTGAGAGGCACTGACTGCCTTCTATGCAACCAAAGGATTCAAAGAGTATAAATAAAACTCTTGACAGAAGTGATGAGTTTCCCTCATGGGTCCAAGCCAAGAAACTCCCAAGCAAGGACAGAGACAATAATCTGCTGCAAAATCACAGCTCCCTACACTCTGCTTTTTTGGTTTGTGCTTTAGCTAAAACCTGCACTCCCCCCAGAGAGTGACAGGCGCAGGGATGACAGAGCCTTTCAGGGACAGACACCGTGCCCAGGAAAAGACAGAGTAAGGGCAGGGTGTCATTTCACCCCCAGCAGGAACAAAAACAGCAACCAGCCACCGTAGAGACTGCCCTGAGAATCAACCTGCTCCCAAGGCATCACTCAAACTCTTCTGGCTTCCAAGTCTACTTGTGCTGGTGGACAGATGTTCAGTGCTGAGCTAAACACCTGGTCTTTTCTAGAAAGGCCCCATTTGTAGCAGGGAGAGAGCATGGTCTGCTGGAAGCCCCCAGCAATGTTTGTGTAGCAGAGGGCTGTTTGTTAGGGGCAGCCTTGGGCATAGCCCTGCCACACAAGCTTGTGGTGGGCTGGGCAATCCCAAGCCTCTTGGCATGACAAAACCACCTCAAAATGTTATGTCACTGGCACAGTGCTTGCTCCAATTCAGATTTAGCATCACAACTCATGCAGCCATGCCAGACTCCATACTTTCCCTCAAGCAAAGAGCTTGCTTGGCCTCAGCCTACCCTTTGTTTTCTTTTATAGCTATAAAAAGGACTTTTAAATTACTTTAAAAAGCTCCAGCAAATCCCAAACCAGCTATGATGTGCTTCCCAGCACCAGACATCCTCCACAGGGACAGAGGCAAGCAGGTGCAACAGAAGATAGATAACTTGCTTTCCTGTGGAGCAGCAGAGCTCTAGCCCTCCTGCTGGAAAGGAAATTTGAGCAGAGGTGTGCTCTTCTCTTGCAGCAACTGTTACACTAGTAACTTACAACCTCTCTTTACAGCACTGATGCCCTGCTTGCTTTTAAATATTCTCCTTTTGGGTGGGATGATGTTATCAAAGCAATGTGGTCTTCTGGAGAACTCCCAGAGAGTAGTGCTCCTAATTACTTCACAGCTGAGTTTAATTTTTACCCCTGTATACCTTCAAACACTTTTTTTGTGCTTGCTCACCCATCTTTCCACTCATGCACCAGCAGGGAGAGCCCCACACACCCCCCACTCTGGGCAGTCACTGTCAAGGTGGAACTGGCCTTTCCCACTCGATCCCAGCTGGGATCTCCAGAGCAATTCCAAACCCAGAGTACTGCCTGCCTCATCTTCAGCAGTGACAAAACCACTAGCCAAACATCCTCTATCTGCCTAACAACACAATCGCCTCAAACAGTCAGAAACTTGCAACTAAAGCTTATTGCTCCACTCTGAAATATGCAGGGCAAGATAAACAGCAGTGGAAAAAACACCACTTCCCTGGAGAAAACATAAAAAGTAACTATTTTTTCCAAGCTTACACTTGTTTGGAATTTTTGTCCAAGGTTTTCAGCTACGGAAATATTTTACTTGCTTGAATGCAGGCAAATTTTAAAGAACAGCCCTGTGCCCTGATCCAACTGAGGGAATTATGTCTGAGGGCTAATCCAGGCAATTATGTTCAAGGTAAATTATTTGACCTTGGACTGATGAGGTTTTAAAACTATTTTAGCAAACACAGCTAAATAACTCGTCTACCTTTGTTTAAGCAAAGCTGACTGGCTACAGCTTTCCCAGTGAATGACTTGTTTTCCCAGTGGGAGAAAAATCCATACATAAAACAGCTTTAGGAATCTTTAATACAGCTTTTCTCTAATAAGTAACAGCCTGAAACACAATCTTTCCTTTCACCTGTGACACACCAGGGGATTACACCACATACTTCATCTTTAAAAGAAGATTGTTTCTGCCTAGGCAGGGAAGGATGGCACACAAAGGAAAAATCCAACCTATGACAACACCAAAAAAGCCTCAGGGGATTCATGCCAGTGCTGGTTTACTCTTTCCTAGGGAAATACATCAGTGTGCAAGAGATGTGCATAGTTACATCAAAATAACAATAACAAAGCCAAGACTCTGCACATCTCCGTGGGATGCAGACAGCAGACAAACCTGCAGGTGTGGGAACCCAGAACATCCCTCTGGCTGTCCAGGACGTCCAGGACCCCTGCCAGGGGGCTCAGAAGCCCTGGCACGGAGCCCAAAACACCTGTGGGTTTGATTATGACCCATGAAGCAAATTACCAACCTTATATGAAGATCAGCAAGCCACAACAGTTCAGGTAGAATAATAGTGAAGGTATCACAGGGTGGAAAAGTAGATTTTGGGGTTTTTGGTATGGGGGTTCAGGAGGCAAGATGGAGGGAACTGGGCATGTCCAGCCTTTCTCCTTCTTCTTCTTGGCCTCCATCTTCTGCTGTGATGTTGGCACTTACAGATTGGTTTAGAGTAGAAGCTCACTGTCTAACATAGGTGATAGGTATTGGAAAGTAATTGTAAATATTGTATATGTAGTTTTTAGTATAAAGACATAACACCGCCCCGGGGGCAGGCAGAGTGCCTGGAACTGTCCTGCTGGACGGACCTCGGCAGGATAGGAGAAAAAATGTTATAGATAACAAACAATAAACAACCTTGAGACCGAGAAATGAAGAGCTCTGACTCCTCCTTCAAGAGCCGGGCTGGGAAAAGAGACTTTCTAACTTTTCTCAGGGTCACTCTGACAATATCCTAAAGATCCCTGACATGCAGGGAGACAGCCTTTGACTCCAATGCTGGAAACCCAGCTCTGATGAGGATAATGCAATTTTTGCTCTTAACTGTGGATGCCTCTAAACCTCTCCCTCCTTGTTCCCATAAGGAAAAGAAAGGGAGCACAGACTCCTCCAGAAACAGGGCAGATTCCCGACACACTCCAGCCCCATTCTGGGGCAGCTTTCTCACTACCACGACACTGAGGGCCCAATGGTATTGGAATTTAATACCAATATGGCTGGATGGAACGTGCTTGGCCTCGTCTGGCCCTTGCTGCTTGACCAAAGGCAGCAGCTGTGGTGGTTTCACCTCAGAGACACCTTTGGCTGGCTGGATGCTGCAGCTGGGCACTTGGGACAAGCCCAGGCATGCAGGAGCTCAGGTTTATCTCTGGCGAAGAGGCTTCAAGGCGAGGTGAAGGAAAGAAGTTGGGTTCTGCTGGAGGGTTTCGATCCAGAGCTTTATTCCTGGCCCACAGGCCTCTGAATCCAGCAACAGCTCTAACAGAACAGCAAACCACGTGGTTGCCGTGTCTTTTAACCCCGGGGAGAGGGGGAGAGAAGGGGTAGGGATCCCATGAACCAGGTAAGGGGGGGAAGTCTCAGGGGACAAATGACACCTGGATGGCCCAATGTGCCCCAGGGCTGAGAGGCATCTTTTGAACTTCGCCAATCACACAACGCCCTTTCTGGAATGCCAAGATTGACAGACAGCACTCAGCAGGGGCAAGGGGAGGGGAAGGGAGAGGTGATCGACACACCTGGTGAAGGAACCGGGATAACTGAGACAGGCTATGGCATCACACTGCAACACAAGGGAGGGAAAAGGCTCCTACCTGAGCAGAGGACTCCCTTGTACCTGGCGCAGGAGAAGTCGTCGCACTCGCAGAAGGGCCCGTAGATGTTGCCGAACTCGCTCTCGTAGCACTGGCACTGGTTGCAGCTGCACTCGCCCCGGCCGCTGCACAGGGGCTTGCCCTCGGCCTCGCGGCACAGCGCGTGGTGCAGCTCGCCCATGGCGCCCTCCCGGCACTCGCAGCGGGCCCCCAGGTAGCCGGGCTCGCACTCGCACAGCCCGCAGGCGTAGGTGCCGTTGCCGCTGCACTTGGCGCTGGCGGGCGCGGCCCGGCCGGTGCAGCCGCACTGGCAGCGGTAGCTCACGGCCACCTCCAGCGTGTCCCGGAAGCCGGCCGGCTTGATGGTGAAGCTGTGGGACGCGTCCTCGGCCGGGCAGCTCCGCGCCTCCACGGCCACCTCGAAGGAAACCTGAGGGGAGATGGAAGGTGACGGGCGCTGTGAAAAACGCGGATCGCTTGTTTTTAAAATTTTAAAATGTTAATAGTAATGAAATGGTTATAAAAATAGTAATACGTTTAGAGTAATAATGATAGTTTGGACAAATTGAATTAGGACAATATGAGACAATAGAGACAAAGAGTTACGGAGTCCGGGTACCTTTTTCTGGGCAGCATGAGCCTGAAAAAGGACACGTTAACAAAGGATTAACCCTTAAAAACAACAGCCTGTGGCATATTCATACATCTCATACATGATGCATAAATTCCATTCAAACACAGGATTCTGTCTGGTCATCGTCAACTTCTTCCTCTGAATCCTAACGGCATCTTCAGGACTGAGCGAGGTATGAAGAAGTTCATTTCTTCTGATAAGAGGGCAATAAATTCTTTTCCTCTGAAAGATTTAGGTGTCCTGTGGCTGCTATTTCACTGCAAGTCCTTTCTTTAAAAAAGTATCCTACATAGTGTGAAAAATACATGTATTTTATGATTGGCTTTTCGCAAATATTAAAATGAATATTATATGTGTTGTGTTAGAAAGTAATGCTGCATTAATTCTCTTAAGTAGTGTGTTAAATATAGTTTTAGGTTATAAAAAATGTTAAAATAGAAACTATGCTATGTAGGATACTTTTTTTAAAGAAAGGACTCGCAGCGAGACAGCAGCCACAGGACACCTAAATCTTTCAGAATTTTTTGCCCTCTTATCATAAGAAACAAACTTCTTCCCACCTCAAAGGCGCTGTCCTTTTTTGGGCTTGTACTGCCCAGAAAAAGGTACCCAGACGTCCATAACTCTTTGTCTCTATTGTCTCATATTGTCCTAATTCAAATTGTCCAAATTATTATTATTCTAATTGTATTACTATTTTTATAACCATTTCATTACTATTAAACGTTTAAAATTTTAAAAACAAGTGATTGGCATTTTCCACAATAGCATAGTTTCTATTTTAACATTGTTTATAACCTAAAACTATGTTTAACATACTACTTAAGAGAATTAATACAGCATTACTTTCTAACACAACACATATAATATTCATTTTAGTATTTGCAAAAAGCCAATCACAAAATCTGCATTTTTCACAGGCACGGCCCCAAAGCAGCTGCTAGCGGTGCTCCCCAGCAGGGAAGAGCAAATGTGCTGGGGAAAATCCATGGAGCAATTCCACAGAACTCGGCACGTCAGAGCTTCGCTCCCAGGTGTGCAAAAATAAACCCCAAACAATTGCACATCTAGCAATGGCACCTGCAGCTCAATGCACCAACATGAGGGGCTGGGCATCCAAAGTATTTTAAAACTCTCTGCTGTCAGCCATTCACAGCAATTTTCCCCATCAGGCACCACTGTTTTCTGTGAAGTGGGAAGGAACTTGCCTATTCCCATGAAACAAACAGGGCAAAACCCTAGCAAACAACCCAGTTTTCATGCCATTAAAAATAGAAAACTCTCTCAAAACAAGATCTAACCAGCACAGCAAAGAACCCAAGGTGCCTATAAGATCATGGATTTAGAAGGTTTTATGGGACTCCTGATTTGCATGTGGATATGTGTATCAGCCCCACAGTCCCAAGCTTTTGGCATGCTGCTCACAGGCCATTTTGAATGGATACTTCTATCAAGCCTGGTTTCAGAAGGGTTCTACACATCATTAAATGGTTATACATCACACCCCTACTCGTTTTATGTTGCCACAATCCAGTGTCAGGGATTTTCTCCTTGAGAAAACCAAGACCATACTTTAGTTGCTTGCTTAGCCCCTGATTTAATCCTGCTCTTTGTTAGGGCTGGTCAGCACTGCCCAGAGCTGCCAGTTAGTAAGGAGGATTAACCTTATTCCAAGGAAATGAGACCCTTTCCTAGGCCTCAGGAAGGAATGCTTTCTCTCTGGGGACATTTGGGGGTCACCTCAAGCTCTCACTGACTTCACTGTCCCACAGGTCAAGGGGGGATGTGCAGATGGAAGACACAGCAGCCACCCCTGGCAGGAGAGCTGCACCCCCAGGAAACCTCCCTTGGCCCCCTCCCATTCCCAAGGCCTGAAGCAATTAGGATAGAATCTCAAATTACAGAGGAGGAGATCAGAAAGCAAGCTAAGGGGATCAGGGTAATCCTGCTCCCTTTCACCCGCTGACACCCACAGCCCCAGGACTAAGCCCCGGCAGATTAGGGTCCAGTGCCAGCATGATCCTCTTTAGGGAAACTTCCTTAGCAGGAGTCAAATCTCCTCAAAGCAGTGGGACAGAAAGCAGCTGAAAAGAGGGGGTGGACGTACATGACCCCACCATCCTGTGGTATCTCTCCCTGTGCAGGCACCTTGACACTCAGAGTGCCCCTAAAATGGAGCAGTGCCAGCACCAGCTCCCTGCTGCACTCACAGCCAGACCCTTTATGGCACAAGCTGCAGCAGCTGGAGCCATCCAAGGAGCTACAGGGATTGCTTTTACCTACCTATCCAGGACCCAGTAAATTCAGTTTAAAAAGCAAGGCCACTTCCCTGTTTAACATCTCACATGATCCTTATTTGGTGGGGTAAAACTCCAGCTACTGTTGACTCTTTCAAACTATTTTTATATGTCACAGCACTAAGAGCCCTGAGGTATGTTTGCAGAGTCACTCTTCTCAAATAAGGCAATCAGGCTGCTAATGAACCCACACCCATGGCCTCAGACAGCAAAAGTCTGAAGAGAGGGAGGAGACTCCCCACCAACCTGAGCCCTCCTGCCCTAGCCCTGCAGCCCAGCAACTCATTTATCTGCATCAACACTCAATTTAAACAAGCAAAGCTTAGCTTCACTGCTTTTTAAAAAGCACAGGGTTGATTATGCCATGTTAATATTTATTTCAATCTGTGCTGCCATCCAATAACCTAGGAACTGAACACAGGAGAGGAGGGTTGCTGCCTATGGAATTTCACAGGTGAGAGTGTGATGTGAATATCTGTGAATAAGGGAAAAAGGCTCGTTTTTGACTATTGCATCCTTGCTGCCTGATCAGGACCTTCAGCTCAGTACTGTAGACAAGATGCTTTCCCTCTTTCCTCACAGCTCACCTTGGACTGACCTGCACCACTCAGAACTACTTCTAGCAGAGCCACCCTCTGTGGGTTTCTATATCATCATGAAGAAAGCAGAGGAAAATGAGCAAAACTGTGTTTTATTGCCCAGGACCACTCATCAATGGAGGGAAGCAGGTGAAAGAGCCTCTCCAGGGAACAGATTAAAAGGCAGACTCACCGTATCTCCAATTTTGAGGTCCCCACACTTCCTGAGCCCAGGATAGGACAACCCATCCTGGCAGGTGGCTGTGAAGGTCAAGCCAATGTCCTCAGGGCTGTCCCAGACTGTGAGCTCCACCTTGGACCGAATACTCTGGAAACACAAGGGGAAAGCAAACCATCAAGCTCCCAAAGACAGAAGGGTTTCTTCTGCTTTAGTCTCTTCTCCTGCTGTTTCCAGAGGGTGGGTAGGACATCTCTGCACCTATATGGAAAAAAAATCACCCCTGCACACACATTGACATTTGAGTTTGGTCCAATCAGGCTAGAAGAGTTCTGATGATCACAACTAGATTCACAGGGAGCTGCCTGCCACCCCTGCAGGGTGTAATGGACACTGCAGCCAGCACTGGAAACATACGGGTGCACAAGACAAAGAAGAAAACCTTCTCGACCAGAAACAGAATATCTCTGAATTGAAGGTCAGAGCTTTCTGTGCACATCTGCACCTTTTCCTCCCCATAACCCAGCTCCTGAGCAAAGTGCAAAGCCTGATTCTCCACTGGCAGCTGTCCTACAATGTCTGTTGTGCAGCACAGAGAAGACGTGAAACTGCACTAGCTCTGTCCTGCTTCCTTCATTTCACCCAACTGGTCAGAAAAATGTATTCTCCCTCTTAGAAGAAAAAGCTGAACCAAAAGCACCCTTTTGTAAGAGTCAGCTGGAAACAGCACCATGGGAAAAATTAATGAAAAATCTCTTTCTTTGAAAAAACTTTTCAAAGTGAAGAGCATTTTCCATCTGTGAGGTTTTGGTGTGCTTCTACCCCTTTCTTCTGCTTCTTAACTCTCTGCCCTGCTGCATACACAGACTTTTTAAGTCACAACAAAATGAAGTTTATAAATATTAATTCAGAATGACATTGTTTTGTTTAATTCTTCCAAGGGCTGGAACTGATTTTCATACCAGTGGTGTCCAAAAACGACAAAGTTTTTCAAAATGGAGCTTTCTGCACAAATATGCTTATTACCCAAAACCAGCTTCCACCTCCATCCCTCTTCCCCTTGTCCCCCGCCCTCACCAAACAGGCCAGATTAAGGAAAAGTGCTAATTCAGACCTCTTGCCAGTACATGTGATGACAAAAGCAGGGTTCACATGCCAGCAAAGAGCCAATGCTTCTAGAAATGGACAGGAAATAAATGACTTTTGGCCGGGTGAATCTAAACAGTCCTTGAGGAAAGAAAGGAATAATTCCCATCTCTCTACTGTAACAGTGAAGCTTTCATGGGATAACAACTGGGACCACATGGAGCATCCATTGCCTGTGGGCTGAACACCGCCAATTGTCAGTTAATCTATGGATGCTGCTCTGCCCAATTCATCCTGTAGAAATTAGCTGCTACACTGATGTGCTCCCCTCTCTTCTTTCCCAGAGGTAGCATGGCAGAAAACAGGACACCAGGTCAGGCCTCAGTATGGCCTTGCACAGGCTCATCCTATGTTCCTACACAAGTCCTCTTATCAGCCCTGTATAGTCCTGTGGAGCATTAACCGTTCTCTGCCTTCCTCAGAGGGTGAAGCTTTGGGAAGCACTCTTCCCAAGGGCATAACCAAAAGCTGCTTTAACTGCAGGGAGATGGGGGACAAGAAGGAAGAACTTTACAGATCATGCAAAGCACACCCCAACCACCCCAACCCCACATGGATTCTGGATGTGTAAATTCCTCCAAAGAAGTTCTTATTGACTCCCTGCACTATAGAACATAGTACCAAGAAGAGCTTGCAGCCATCAAAAGCTGTGCCCACAGGTCCCATGCATGAATAACTCTACCTGTTATGGGGTCAGATCTCCATGCCCAACACACAGCAATATCCTTGCAAGATCATGAAGACCTGACACATAGGAATTCAGGGAGAAGTCAACACAAACATTGACACCAGCTATGCTATGAACATGCCATTTAGCTGCTTCTAATTGAGCTGCTCCCCTGATCTCCATGGAGATGGACAACATCAGGTCAGCAGTACAACTCCAGGTCCCTTGCTGTCCTCCTCACTGTGCCAGGGCAGGCTGCACTGGCAGTGGCACACAGGCAGGGCTCCTTTGGGAGCATGGTGATACTCATAGGGTGTTGAAAACCAGTGTGGGCTGCACGGAGAGCAAGGCAAGAATGTGACCTTATCTGGACCTGGTCCCGGTCCCATCCTTGAGAGGCCTCTGAACATCAGATAACAAAGAAATAATCTATTTTACCTACTGGTAGGTAAAAGATCTCTGAGAGAGATCTGTTTTAGATGGGGGCTGTGTTTTGTGGGTAAATCTGTACACAAGAGAAGTGAGGTGAAATTTCTGCTGTCCCACAGGCTCTCTTGGGTATCCACGCTTCTCATCCTCCTCACACACCTTGTTTCCCTTCCCAGGGTGGACATCCCAGCTCCAGCAGTGTGGAGAGGATAGGGGAGGGAGGCTGCCAAGCCGGGTGGAGCTCACTGGGGGGAGCTGAGCTGGCCAAGTTCTTAGCCCTCCTCACTTCAGCAGCTGTGGAATTAAAATGCACTTACGTTGTAGGCTTTGACAATCAGCTCAATGATATTCTTGGAATCTTTGTGCAAAATCTCCACTGTTGTTCCAGGGATCAAAGTGGTAAAGTTCTTAAAAAAAAAAAAAGAAAGAAAAATTAAAATGTTGAGGTGCAGAGAGGAAAGCAGAGGATGAGGAGGGTTTTACCCCATGCCAGGGACACAGGCCACACACACTGCCCCATCACCCAGTGGTATACATGGTATATTTTGGCTCCAGTTAATGTGGAGCTTTCAAAAGTAAAGCATTGCTAATGAAGCATGTCAAATATTAAACAAAGCTCACGGCCATGGGTCAGGAACAAACATACCTGGGGCTCTGCTGCTGGGGGGGGAAGACCAGCCACCTTGTACTCAGGAAATCTGGCACTGCAGGGAGGGAGGAGCAGCTGTCCCAACTTCCCTCCCAACCCTGAGCATCCCCAGGAGAGGGGGTGGAGAACGAGCTCAGCCCTCCCACTCCCCATGGGTGAACAGCAGCATCCCCACCATAGCAACAGGGCTGCTTGTTGTTCCTGCTTGAGCCTCGAGGGCCTCGGCAGAGGTTTCCAAAAGCAACCCCGCCTGAAACACCACCCCTGCACCCACAGAGCAGCAAAACCCCACAGGGCAGCTCTAGACACAGGTTGGTTTTTGTGCCTTGGGTCACCTTTCCTTTTGAAGGGGAGAGCAGGAATAGCAGGAGAGTTCAAATTGTGTGTGGCACGTCAGGGCCCTGGACTCCGTGATGGAAAAACACAGCTGGGCAGAAAGGCTGTGCAGGATTAGGTAATGGGATTAAGTCACTGCAGAATGGGCCGAGCAGGTTTCTGCTCTCTGGCACGCTGCACGCTGGCAGCCATCCGAACATCCCGATTAACATGGAGGCTATTTTAGCTCTTCACATGCTCACTAACACACATATATCTGTTTGCTCTAAGAAGCTTTAGTGCTTTCTGCTGAAAAGACCAGCAGGGCTGAGCCTTGCCTGCCTGCACTGGGCAGCCTGTGGCCACATGCATGCACCCTCATCACTGCACACACGTTTGCCACTGCACACACATGTTTGCAGCTGCCTCCACTCCCCAGGGCCTCAAGAGGCATTCACTCTCCCCCCAGCCCAGGCAACTCAGCAATTACCTTGTAGAGCATGTAATGACTTTTTGTAACAGCGAAAATCAGGTGGATGTTGTTTTCAGCAAGTTTCTCCCCAAGAAGTGCCAGGGAAGGATAATCCTAGGGGGAAAAAGCCAGGCAGAAAGACTGGTGGGTAACACAGAAACAAAGACTAATTTCATTGCTCTTCTCTTCCCAATAGCAAAATTCATTCCAGACACATGGCGTGTTTTGTTGTAGGATGAAGTCCCTGAGGTACCAGCACAATCCTAACTGAAATAGTAGAAATCTGTTAAATATTTCTACAGCACTGCTCACTAAAATGCATGACTGACAACACCACTAGCCACAGCAATACCCAAAACACTGGGTTATTTCTTTCCACTTCCTATTTTGCCATCAGCAAATGCACATGTGCTAAATGGCTGCTACCTCAAGGGATGCGAGGCAGGGAGATCTAGAACTAAAGAAAGTGGAAATGTATCTAATTTTTTCTCCCAAAGCAGAAACATCCATTGCCTATTCTTTCTGCATACTGGAACCATAAAGAGATTACAATAAACTCTTTAATTCTGCAGATTTCCCAGATGGAGAGGATGGCAGGGAGATGCTGCTCTAGCAAAAAAAAAAAACGAAGCAGGGCTCAGTTTCTAGAGAACAGCTTGAGTTCAAAACTCCCGCCTGCTTCTGAAGTGCTGTCCTTGGAAAAAACCATCTCATTTACTTGAAGACTGGAGGACTGATTGAGAGCCTCTGAGATTCAAACATGGAAATGCCAAGGCAGCATCATCATGCCATCTCCTCAGCATTTACTCCACATAAGGGAGCCAGTTTGGGGACTGTGCTCCCTTACACATCCACTTGGTAGGACTGCACAGGGGGTTCCACTGTAGAGCCCAGCTTCTGACCTTAACATAGCCACCCAGATTCCCCTCCCCTCACAGGGTGACATTCAGGAACAACAATCATAATTAGTGCATGTGATCTGCTGAATAAAGCATCATTCTGCAGAAGGATGGGATAATGAAGTGGCAGGCAAGTGCTCATTCATCCCAGAAGTTTCCTCCACTGAGTTCAATTTTTAAAAAGGGCTAGTTTGCCTTTTTATTACTAAGACTTATGTTAGTGTTGTGCTCAAAGGCTATGAATAAAAGCAATATTCTATTGTACTTGCTAGTGTAGTCACATCAAGGTAGATACACCCTTTGCAGGAAGAGTCCTCTGGACAGTCCTCAGACTCCACCCTCCTCAAACATATTTTAGAAAAGGGATGACATATTCTGTTTCCTGTACACTTTGCAGGAAAAATGTAATGCTCTTCAGGACACCAAGTTACTTTTCCATCCCATGCAATGAGCTTTGAAGGAACTCACTAAGTCACCAACTCATTTTTGACCATCACAGAAGCATTCACTATTGGGGAATGCCCAAAAGAAGAACAAATTTTATTTGCAAATTGCAGAAGCTGGGTTAAACCAGGCACTGCATTTGCCAAAAGCTGCTGGAGTAGGGGTTGGTTGGTCTCCAGAGAGGTCCTCCAGCCCTCGAGGTCTCTGAGGGCTGGGCCCCGTGCCCCACTCACCAGCTGGCTGGACGCGCTGTACTCGTTGGCTTCATTCAGGTGGCACTGCCCATCGTGGGGCTGCACCAGCCCCCCCAGCTTCCCATCCAGGGCTATGTGGGGCACATCATCCGTGGTGAAGACCAGCAGGTGAGATGCCTCCTTACGCCAGCCGATCTTCTCCTGGGGGAAAGCAAACCCTGTGAGACAGCAGCCAGCCCCTGCCAAGCCCACGCTTCACCCCTCACCCTGCACATGGTCCCAGCCACGTGCCTAGCCAGCAGCAGACCCATTAGCATTAATTAGGAGAGTACCATGCTGCTGTCCACCCATCCCTGCTATGAAAACAAAATGTCGGGAGCCCATCCAGCAATTCCCAGCATCTCCTTCCAACACACTTAATTTAAAAAGGCATGAGGAGGTATGTGGACTGTCCACCAGACCTTCTCTGTCCAGATCCAAGAGTAAGAATTTCAGCTGCTTTTATAGCCAAAGGAGACCTGCCAATTTCCTCCACACACATTTAATCTGACCTTGTTTCCTCAGCTCTGTGGAGCAGCCAATGCAACAGCAAGAGCTGCAATATTCCCGCTCAGCATTTTCATTGCTGCTCACTCATAAAGGCTGTTTCTGAGCTGTGATGGACAAAGTGAGGTGCCTGCCAGAGGGGACGGGCTTTGGTGCAACCACACTCATGCCCAGGCACTCTGCCCTGATCCCCTTCTGCACACATCTCCTGGAAGCCATGGTGCCTCTGATATTTTGTTGTACAGCTCTACACATGCCCCAGGCAGCTCCGTCCCCAGGAGAGCAGGGGTACAGGGGTACACACACAGCCAGAGCAGAGCAGGGACCTCTGGCATTGGTGCTGCCACTAATCCCACACAACCACTCTGCACAGAGCTGCTCTGAGAAACTTCTGCTTATTTAAAAGCATGGTAATGTCAAGACATGCTGTAATGGTCCCTACAAAAGCACTGAGGCATCAAGCACAGCACATGAAGTGTCCTCTGACCCCTCCTTGGTCCCTCTGTGCAAGGACCAGACATTACCACTGTCTTTGCATGAAGAGAGATGCAAGGAAAGATTTTTTCAAGTAAAGGGATAAGATCTAGATGACAAACATTCCCCAGGTTTCCATGTTTTCATCAGCCCAAGAAGCAGATCTGTGCCTATAATAGCACATCGAAGCACTTTGTGGCAACGGAAGTGGAAGGAAACAGAGGTGCCCAAAGGAAATTTTTGCAAACCACTGTGCTGCAGCAGACCCCCTCAGTGGCTGTTCCTGCTGCCAGGTCACTGCCAAGCTGGGTGAGCAGGGGTCCTGCTGCTGACCACAGCAGGGAGATCCTGCCACGGCACAGACTGGAGGCAGAAAGTCCCACTGTCCAGAGCTTCCCCTTGGGCTGCCACACTGACCATCTGCCAGAAAAGACATGGCCCCACACCTTCCCTGCCCACGCACTTCCAGCATCCCCCTTCCTCCAGACCCTGGCTCAGAGAACCACCACAAAAATCCTGTGGGAAAGCACAAGGGAAAAGCTGGGTCACTGATGGGAACACGGTGCAGATGGAGATACCCAACTCCTCCAGAGTTACTGCTCAGCTTATTTAGCAAAACTCAAACTCTGCCCTGTTTACAGGAAGGTGCTGGCCCTTCCCATGGAAAGCAGTGGCGTGGGCAGGGCAGGAGGGCAGAGCAGGCAGAAGGGTGTAGAATCACATGTGCCAGCGCAATTTTCACCTCCAAATGTGAGCCATAGCCAAAGCCTGCTGATCTTTCCAATAAATATAACTTTTGCTTCAGGGACATTATTCTAGAGTAGATTCCTTTTTCCTCCCAATTACAGAAGGTTTATTTTCTTTATTGACATTTTAAAGACCCCCATGATGCATATAAGGCCATAGGAAGAAATTTTTGGCAACACACATCCCTTACCATGCACCAGCACATTACAGTCCAGCTCAGGAAGCAATGAGTATTTTTTGCTCTGGGAAGCAGGATTCATTCCTCTGAAGTTACCCCACTGGACAAAAGGCTAAAACCTCATGCCAAAATGTAACTTCTTAAGAACTCAACCCAAAAGTGATTACAGCTCTAATAATGCAAGAGGCAGTTTTCAGTCTGCTCAGCCACCAGACAGAAGCCCATCCAATTCACTTTTCTTTGAGTATCCAAAGCTGATTTCTTTTTAAATGTTTAAGGCCAAGAAACTCCCAAAGAGATTAGAAGGATTAATCTGAGTTTCATTTCCTTAGAAATGTGCTGCACACAAAGAAAAGGAGCTGCGTTCAAGCAGCAGTCACAAAGGCACCTCGGGGGTGCTGGTGCTGGTCACCTGCCTGCTAAGCCCACCTTTAAATCATGGGCTAAGAATTCCTTTGCAGACAAACTCTCCATGACTCCAACACAATGTCCCACATAAACAATATCAGAACTGCTGTGGCTGCTCAGCTCAGGAACTCACTCCCAAAAAGCAATGAGCACCCACAGCCTCAGTGCCAATATGCAGGCACTGAAAGTATGTGATGCCTCAGAACATCAAACCAGGGTGCCTTGGATGGGCTGGCTGAGCCAGTGCTGATCCCACACCAAAAAAAGCTGTAGACCTATGAAAAAAGCCCCCCAAGGAGGCTGGCATGCCAAGGAGCATCTCAGACTGCCTCTGCCAGTGGCCTCAAGGCACTGGAAAATACAGCTCTTCAGCATGCAGTTTCCACTGAGAAACCCAGAGCAGCACTCCACTCTGCTTAAAGCAAATAACCAAGGAGAATTTCATTTATTTTTATTGGACTGGGATTGCTGAACAAAAAACCCTGCACTGATGCCTACCCTCTCATCTGGTTTTTGATCCTTATGGGATAAGAAGGATTTTTAAAGCAGGGGTGGGACTGGACCCAAAGCAGAGTAACATGTTTCCACAGGGCTTGGGGTGCTATGGATCCTGCCCCTACTCCCACAACCAGCTACAGTTGCCTTCTGTACCCCAAAAAACAGCTTCTCACTCCATACAGCCAATAGTGACTGGCAAAACTGCCACAGCTGCCTCAGCACAGCTCTCCAAATACTATTGGAAAAGCAGCAAAGCCTGTATTTCCATGCCTGAAAAAATACCTACATTTATACTTTGGGCACGGAATAAAAGCCATTCAATTGCCAAGACTCAGTTGCCAGGAGACCCCCCTGCATTCATCAATTTGTCTAAAACCTCACCAGTTTTTCAGGTGCAGACTTTCTTGGAAGCAAGAAACAGATACAGGTGCAAGGCAAGTATGCCTTAGGGATCAAAAGCCAAAACCTCCTTCACTTGGTATTGCTCTGAAAGGCTCTTCAGTGTCTCCCAGATGCCTTGGCTATCTCCAACTACCAGTGTCTAGCAAGTACCAAGCAAAACCATTCCAAAAGATGCTTTATTTTCCAATCTAGCATTATGTCCTTGCTGCATCTTAGCATATAAGATCTGAAACTTATACATACCACCAAGCCATATGAGGCTTGCACTTAGAGAATGGCAAAAAACCAAAATACTGCAAATGGAAAATGTAATTACGGAAGGCTGATTAATATTCCTGGCATACTATTTTAGCATCAGAATAAAGGCTTATTGTCTCTGGCTCTTTCATTGCCTCGAGAATAACATTTACCATATCTTCATCTTTCAGAAAGGAGCCAAGCCCTGGGCCTGGTCCTTAGTCTCTGTTAGCTGTACAAACTTTCCCCATTCCTTGGGTTGAAGACCAGGCCAAAACATTACTTGAGTGCTACAGAGCCCTTAGGCAGCTCATGCAGAAGAAATGCTTGCTATGCATTCCAGCGTAAAAACATCTAGTCAACACAGGAGGTATTGTTTCTGACACCTCAGAAGGGGAGGAGAAGGCCTTGTTTAGACACCATGGCTTGGAGACAGTGAGGCTCTGCTGTGCTGTGACCCCCTCTCCCCTTGATGCTGAGCACAAAGTGCTTCATGAGCAACACACTGCATGTCCCCAAGGCAGGGGACTCTCTAAGGTGATAACTACCCTGGAAAAAGCTGGAGCAAGCCAGTGAGATGCAATGGGGTGCAGAGCAGTGACAAGGAAACCCACCTCAGAATTCACCAAGGTGCCCGTATGCTGCTCTCCTTGCATCAGAGGGGGAATAGGTCCTGAGTTAACAGAATTACTGTCTGTTTCTGGGGTTTTCATCCCCATGATACTCCATTAGTCACTGCAGGATGACAAACTCCATGCCAAGAATATCCTTGTCAGCAAGCTGCACTTCTCTGCCACCCCAAGTGTCTGCAACCCTCACCCATCTCAGTGGCGTTGAGTCTCACCACAGCCCACAGCCACTGACCAGTCTGGGCCTTTGCTTGGGGACCACAAGGGAAATTAAGCAATAAGTTCCCATTTTGACTATGGGACCAAACATCCTAATGTCAATCAGCTGCCTTGAAATTTTGCCTTTTTTAACTCTGGACAGACAGAATCTTTGCTGCTCATGGCTGTGATGAGAGGCAGTGCTCTGCTCAGAGCAAGGCACTGCCAATGCAGCATGAGTCATGGCACAGCCAGTTCTCTTGCCTTCACACCAGACCCATGGACTTCCTTTCCCACACCCAAGCTCCAGTAATTAATTAACTGCTGCGGCTGCAGAAATTTGCTGTCATGACCTGCCACATCATGCCAACAGTCACGCATGTACACATGCTCACCTTTGCTCACCCTTCCTTAAGGGTGCTCATTCCTGAATTAAGTTGGTACCAGCATCTAAATTCATCTTCTAAATTTAGAAGGGACAAGGCTGTGCATTCAAGAAGGACAGCTGAAGATTTTAGCCCTTAACAACAATCTGAGACTGCCACAAATTCAGAGGAAATACCTTGCAGGTCTCCTGCCTTCCACCAGCACTTCAGAAATGAGCCCTTGTGATACACACTGAAGTACTGCTGCACCATAGGGAAATATTTGCCTGTTTTTGCAGTAACATCGTGGAAGGGATTGCAAAAACCCACATGGTGAATGGCACAACTGAGTCACCATCCTGAGCCATCCCTGCTCTAACCATGGGAGCCACCTCTCCAAAACTGAGAAGCACTTTATATCCAGACAGTTATTGGGAGCAGCACTGTAGCTGTGCCAACAACAATATCTGTGGGAAGATGCCCCAATGGGGCAGGTTCAGTCCTGCCAACACCGTGAAGCACAGCAAAGGCAATCCAGGCAAGGAAAGATTTGGCTGCCCACATGCCTGCAATCCATCACTCCCACAGACTATTCCTAGCTCCCAGCTCCCATAATTCAGACCCAGAAGAAAACATGCCCAACCAGAAGGACTAAGCAAGGCTGAAGCAAACAAAAGGAAAATTGCAGCAATAGGTGAAAAAGCAAATAGAACCATTCCTGATGAGCAGGGAAGCTCAGCCTCATGTCAGAATTTTCATTCATGACAAAGGGATATGGAGCAACCCAACTACTTGTTCCAGAAAGATCTCCAAGCAAGCATCTCCAAAAACCCTAAGGACAGGGCTAACATGGCACCAAGCTAATGAACTCTGCTCCAGTTCTGCTGACAAAGAGGGAGAGAAGGCTGTCAGCACCCAGAGGTGAGATCATCCCCACACACACAAAGAGGGAAGGTATGAGCAGTAGGAACCAGCTCCAACCCCCAACATGGGTCTAGTGCTGCAAGACGTGTTCGATGCACCCTTGCTAAACACATTGAGCTGATGTGCAGCACTGCTGCACACAAGTGCATGTGACTCTGGAAGGATTCTATGCCAGGTGCTCAGCACCAAAGGTCTAACTGCATAATGAAATCTCAGCCCTAAATTTGTGTTTACAAAAGCTCCATTTTTATCCCTTTAAACTAGAGAAAGAATTAACCTTTTTTCCTTTGCCTGCTTGTCTATGGAAGCACATAATGACAAAAGCCTCTATTTTTTAATAGCGTTTTTCAGTTTCTCCAAGAAAAATTTAGAAGTTACTTCCATGAAATGGCAAACAAGCTTTGCCTTGGTTCAAGAACAGAGCAGAAGAAACCTCCAGAAATGAGAGCAGCTCACCTTGCACACAGCAGCCTGCAAAATGGCATCGAAGCCACCCTCTGGAGCATCCCGGTTGCGGGAAACTTTCTGTTTCCGGACCTCCTCGTTGAAACGGTCGACTTTATCCGTCAGGGACAGCAGGTGGCGGAAGCCAAAGGATGGGACACAGCTGGGGAACAGCTTGTAACTGCGGGAAGAATAGAGGACTGGTCAGCTGGGAGGAACCACACCCGCAGCCAAGAACTGCAGAAGCTCCCAGCTCTACCAGGTTGGTCTCTAAGGTTTTGTTCAGAAGGTTGGGATACTTTCGCAGTGCTTTGTATTTTGGACACTTCAGCTTCTGGCTACTTATCTACAAAATCCTAGAGTAAAGCCTGTATTTTTTTTCCTCTCAAGGGCTTTCAGAAGCTGAAGCTTCCAGAGATCCCACCAGGACTGAACATCTCTTTCCACATACCATGTGAGTGGAGACTGAGCACCAGCCCACCCTGGGCCATGCAGCTCTGCACTTTCAGCACTCAAAGTGGTTTTCACTGGGAACCTGCAGCCAAGGATTCTACCCAGTGATAGGGAGGCTGCATTTTGGCAGATCCACCCTCCCCAGCAGCCCAGGAGGGCCATGGGAGCCATGTCCCACACCTGCAGAGCCTGTGGGCTGGTGTCAAAGGGCAGGAGTATCACTGCCAAGAACCAGCTTTCCCCTCTTCTGCAGTACAGATTTTCACCGTGTCATCCAGTTTTCTTGCCAGTTTGAACCACCCTACACTTACTGCACACCACCAGGCACCTGGCAATTGCCCAGTATGAGATGGAGTAATAACCAACACCAGCTCAAGCCTCCTCCCACTCTCCCTGCAAGCTGGTGAGCAAACACAATCTGTGCTTCCCACTGGAGCAGAAAGGTGGGAAGGGCACCCTAAGGCAGAGAAATATCTTGGCAGGCTACCAGGAAACCTTTTTTTTTCCCATACAAAACCATGAGAAGGCAGTTTTGGTGCTCACCTGGAGAGCTCAGCAGAGCAGCTCCTGTGGCATGGGAAATCAGTGAGTGTGTGCAGGAGAGAGGGATGGGAAGGGTTAAGAAGAAATGTGTTTAAAAAGGAGTTGGCCTGGCACTAATTCACTCTTATCTTTAAACATATAACCCAGAGTACAATTAAAAGCTTCTGCTGATACATGACCCACTATGGGTAAGTTGCAAGAGGCTTTTTACACAAAGGAGTATTTTAAATTTACCATCACTGAGAACTCAAATTCCTCACAATGGACCCCAAAGCAGGGATTTCCATACACACACACACACACCTAACTGTGGGACAGGTCTCATTGCCCTGGGCTTGGCTAGCAATTAGAGCCATCCCTTTTGATCCACGATCCACGTCCAGACTTGCACTGTGCTCATGCCCAGGGCAAGGCAAGAAGTCTGCCATGTCTGAAACCTCTCACTGCAGGGTCTCAGCAAGCTGCCCTTAGCCCACCAGGATGCTGAGTCAGGAGCAGGGGTGATGAGGGAGACAAGGGAAACAGGGCTGCACCCCACCCAGACCTGCAAGTCAGTCACCACCACAAGGAAGAGGAGGGGAGAGCCTGGACCACTGCAGCTTGAGTTTACTTGCAGCTTTTCTTAGATGCTGAACAGTTTGTTTTGATAGGGATAGCTGCAAACAAAACCACGCCTGACAACCCACCTTGCTCACCAGGGACACGTGGCAGCAGCCAGAGCCCCCACACAGAGCAGGCTGGGGAAGGAGATTCCATCAGAGAGCAGGGAGCCAGCACCCCTGGTTTGGATGAAGAGGAGACACATGGCACCTGGAAGGGAGCACCTACCAGATGAGCTGCCATGGGCAATCCTTCCTAAATGTTTTCCTAAGACCAGGCTGGCTTAAAGTAACCAACAGAAAGAAAAGCAACCACGTGGGTAAAGCCAAAGGAACACAGATAGCCTGATCATGGTGGGAAAAGCTGAGGTGACAGCTCTGGATGTTCTTGATTAAAGGTCATTGGAAGTTTCAGGTACACTTTTGCTGCTGAGTTGTCCAGTTCCATCCTCTCTTCCTTCTGCACCCATCTCCTCCTGCATGTTTCACTCTGTTTCACTTTGCAAAAGCCATGTCACACCAATTAAATCACACACCAGCCAAACAAAGTTTCCAAGATTTCTCCAGCTGGAGCCTGTCCCCAGCCTGAGGGCAGGTGTCAGAGACTGAGGAGGACAGAGATGACAGAGGATCCCTCGGAGGCTATGCCAAATTTCTGGGAGAAGCACTACGAAGAGTGTGGTTTGTATGAAGATTGTGGTTTGTAATGCCATCATGGCAGAGACACCTTCGTGGCTCAGTGTGGTCACTTTTGCCTCACGATTAAAGCAAGAGTTTTCAGTGTAAAAATCCATTTGACTTTCCACTCTGGACAGAACTGGTGAAAAGCGAATACAGAAAATTTTTGTCCGGTCAACAAGCAATGTGCAGTGAGCTGCCAATGCTTGGTCAGAGCCAAAAGCTGGCCTAGAAACTCACAGCTGATGCAAGCTGTCTTTATCTGCCTCTCAGAGCATGCACAGAGCTTGGCATCCATGCATGAGGTGATCTTACAATGTAAGTATCCACAAATGGCTCAAATGAAAGGGTTCTCCTCGCTGCCCTTAGGTGACTAGGAAGCACTCACTGATGGATGAGGTGAAGATGGGGAATACAAAGGTGTCAGTGGTGACACTCTCCCAGGAGGGCACTTGCTGCTGTATCCATCCTTCAGTGCCAACACCCAAACCCATGTGAGCCTGGACACCCTTCCCTACACCCAATCTCGCTCTGGCATAATCCTCAATTCAATGGACTTGATCCCAACTCTGGTGGTTAAAAGGCAAACAAAAAGACACTTGCAAAGACACAAGCAAAAAAAAAAAGGAAATAAAGGGATGAAGGCTCTCATATCACCACAAAGTAAACCACATCATTTGTGTCTTTTGTAACTACCAGTTTGCTTTCCTTCCACAGCAATAAAGATGAAAAAACCCTCCTGCAGCCGTAAAAACACTCTACAAAAACTCATTAATCAGCACTATAGGCCATAGCAAATCTCAGTTCCTTCAAACACTTTTGTTGAGAAGAAGTTACATTGCCTTGGTCTCCTTATCTGTAAAATGCAGACAAAAAGCTTAATTGATTTACTCAACGCCAAAGTATGACTCAGAGCTAGGATCAGAAATCAGGAATTTCTGGCTCTGGCTCCTTTTCCTTAAAGGCTGTAAAAAAGCCTGCAATGTCTGCATCCTTTTCAGGTACTTAAAAATAGCTTCAGGCTCCCTGGTACAACAGTTTCCCATGTCCAGATGCAGAGATCTCCCCACACCCACAGCAAAATTAGAAGCTGTCCTATTTTGAATTGCTCAAGTATCATCATCATTCCCAAAAGCCAGGGCTGCGGTGTGGTTCATTATTTTCAGCAAAAAGGCACATGAAGACTGCGAACACAGACCTTGCCCCTCCAGGTGCACCCAGCACTTACCCAATGCAGGGATTGTTTTGGTATCTTGGCGCCGTGTAGGAGAAAGGAGAAATGTTTTTGTCCACGAAGGAGCCAAAGCCCAGACGGAAGTTGCTGGTGAGCTTCCTCATCTCCTCGGCCAGCTTGGTGCCCAGGTTGCGGATGTTGTCCAGGTCGTCGTTCATGGACAGGGACAGGTCCATCAGGTAGTAGAGGTCCACGGGGTAATCCTCCACCTGCCGCACCTGCACTCGGAACGAGGTCCGGTCACCTGCACGCGCACAAACGGTGGCCACGGTGAGCAGCAAAATCCCAGCACACAGAAAAATCCAGAACGCACTTTTATTTTTCCCCCTGCAGAGCAGAGAGATCGCTTTTCAAAAGAAGAGGGTGAGGGCGGTAAGCTTTTCCAAATACATCCCTTAGGACTAACAGGAAAACAGGTATTGACTTTGGGTCCTCTTAAGCTATGTAGGATATTGGCTGGCAAGAAAAAGACATGGAGTGCTTGTCTCTATTTTAGCTCTTTGGAGGTATCAGAGAGAGTCTTTCCATCTCATCTGAGAGAATGTCTAAGGGAGGGACACATGAAAAACACTGTTGCCCAGTGTGCAGTCCAGGGATGTTTCCTTAGAAAACAGGAAAGAAAAGCAGGGTGAACCTTAAATGGATATTTCATGGACTACTGCAACAGGGACCCTGCCCACATTTACTTGAGGATATTCTCAAAGAAAACCAGGAGCAGTCCAAGAAGTCCTGCACAAAAGACAGTAGGAGGTGGAGCAGACAAAGAGGATCAGAAAAAAATAGCCAGTATGAAGTGAATGCAAGATATCCTCTGAGCTGTGCAGGGAAGTCAAGGTGAAGCAGACACAGAAGAAACACCTTTGAAAAGGAGCTTCCCCCAAAAATGGAGCTGGAGAAATCAGGGCAAAAGGGAAGTGAAAAAGAAAGTTGTTAGGGTCACCCATGGAAGCCCTGAGGCAGAGGTGAAACTTCCTGAAGCGATGAGCACAAGGAAAGGAGCTGACAGGGCTGAGTCACAGGTTGTGCAGATGTGAAGAGAAGCAGAGGAAAGCCTGCCCCTGACCTTCTCCTCTGCCCCACTGGTTTTCAGAGATACTCTCTGGAAGGGGTGCCAGGGAAGGCCACCACAGGCAATACCTACACCTCAGAAAAGCTGAGGTGGCCCCAAAGTGAGCTCAGCTTCACACCAGATGGACCTCGGTGGAGCCCAGACAGCAGGTGGCAAAAGTTTGCCTTTCACTTTGCTGAGGGAGGGGTCTAAATAAAACCACAAACCCCAACCTCACAAGCCAGGCTTTGGAGATCCCATGCTCCCAGCTTCCAAATTAGCCCCTTTTCCAGTTCACTGGGGTCTCAGCCCCAGGGAATTGGATCCTTTCAAAACCAAGCTCCCAGTTCTGACCTCTCCCAGCCCTTTGAGGGCAAGGCTGAACTTGAGGCAGTGGCAGGTTCTGCAAAACACTTGTGGCTTCCCCTCTTCTTCCCCAGAAATGGAACTCACATTTTTTAGTATTGTGAAAACATTTCCCTAACTGCTTTATTGTTCTCCTCCTTGTGCACAGCAGCACAGCTGCTCCCACTTACTTCCAGTCCAACAGCAGCAACAGCATCCCAAAATGCAACTGGCAATGCAGAGCCCCTTGTGCTGTGCATTGCCATCCCATGCTGGCAATGCACAGCACAAGGGGCTCTGCAGCCTTGGTGCCAGACCCTGCCTGGCACCTGGGGTCAGGCTGCACCAAGCCAGAGCTCCTCAAACAACAACACCCTCCTTCTCCTTCAGCATTTCCCTGCAATCTGCTGCAGCCCCACCTGGGAAAGGCAGGGCTGCAGGAGGCACCATGTGCAAACACACACATGTAGATAATGCCCAGCTGTAGGAAGCAAGAAGCTCATGCCTTAAATATTCCTCCTTCCTCCTTACCCTCCCCAGCTTTCTTGTCCAGCAGGAGCAGGACAGGGCACAGGGCTGGGATGTGGAGTGCAGCAGGTGCTCCAGGTGGGCCTCACATTATACCTGGCTTGCATTTTGTGGGGGAACAAAGAAGAACACAACTCATGTAGCACAAAAACTGTTAGCACTGATTGCAGGGTAAAAGACTGTGATTGTAAGCTTGACTTTAATTCAGTGCGGCAAAAATGTGTTTAAATCTGGGAAAATTCTTTCCCATGCCCATATTTTTAATTCCTACATATTCTTCCCACTCAAAAAGGGGATGTGTCCTCTGTATTTTGCAATGTTTTCATTTCCAAAAACACTGCTCTTCCTGCCAGAAAGGGTATTTGGGATGCTGTGATCAAACGTGCTTCTCTTAATAGTTACGAATTTATTAGTCCCTGAGAAGCACCAAAACCAACAGGATCCTGTGGCTGGTTCTTCTTTCACTCCTAACTGCACAAACCAATTATGTCAGAGAAAATATCGCTAATGTATGTAAGAGCAAAAGAATTTATTATTCTCTATGGATAGTATTACTTCTAGGGATAATCCAGCCCCCTCCTTCCTCACATACTGTTGCCACCATCCTCTCCTTAGGGCTTTTACTGACAAGTTGTAAACTCTGAGCTTAATTCAGAAATTTTTCTTGGATACCATCATGCAGAAGCAGCACAGAAATTGGAAAAAATTATTTTAGTCAATTTAAGGACATAAACTCAACAATCATGCTTATCCAGCTTATTCCTGCTTGGTGAGGCTTATAGCTTGATGAGCAACACAGCTGCATCTATTAATTTTTTAAGTCTGTTTACACTATTGCTATTTCTTTTAACTAGGACATGCTGCTTTATTGCTGGGCTCCAGATTAAAAAGCAATATTATAAAAACTAAATGCTCAGTCTAAAAGCTACTCTGTAAGAACATCAATTTAAGGCCTTTGGAGTTTAGCTGAGGACACAGATTTGGGGACGTGACTTCTGCCATAGGATGATGAGATCAAACTGCCTGGGTGGGAACAGCAAACAATTGACAATCCACTCCCTTCTGCTTCTGCTTAGTGGTCTAAGAATAAAAGATCACCATTGCCACAGACCACCACAGACTGCGTGAATTTGTCTTTGAAACAGGACACCCCTCGTGCCCAAAATTAAATCAACGTCGTCTCCTTTTTGTCTTGGGTTCACAGGGTGAAACCTGTTCTCCCAAACTCAAGGATCAATGGATAATTTAAACTGGGCCTGCTAATGCAAGGGTTTAGGAAGTCATCAGCTTGAAGGTGAAGTGTTGCCCAACATCAAAAAGAGAAGAAAAATGGGAGATACTATCACAAACATCGAGGTTTGTCCCTCCTCCTGCAATGATTGTGATGCTCTGCAAGAGGAGCACAGGGAGAGGAGTTCACTGTCTCAGAGTGGGAATTGCTGTGGGGGTCCTCAGGATGATTCCTGCAGCTCAGCCCAGACCTGGAGGGTTTCTCCATCACAAAGAACTGAGGTTGGCCATGAGTGTGGTCCCCACAAGGGTGGGCAGAAGCAGCACACCAGCCCTGTGCAGCCCAAGGTTTCCAAAAGCCAGACCCCAGGAGGCCACAGGGAGATGGATCCCCACACCCTGCCACTGATTGGAGCAGTGGACATTGGATGGGCAAAACTGCTGGGGACTGGCAAAGCAGGATTTGCTGAGCACCAGGCACTGTGTGTGGAGGTGGATGCACAGGAGATGAGATGAGAAAGCTGAGCCAGCCCTTTCTGTCAGGAATTGCCTCAAGAAACAGCAGTAACAACAACTCCCTTTTGTTCCCTTTTTTAACACAACATTCAGTGGCAGAAGCCATGCATGCAAATGTATGAACAGTGGTGACTGCTCTCAGGTATCTGATTTTAAGGCTTTGAAGAAAATTTTTTTAGATTTGAGGGTCTGACCAATGACAGCTGAGGAAGTTAGTTGAAAAACATGACAATTTCTAACTTACACAGCTAGAACAAAAACTCCTGTAGCAGCTGGCAGGCTCTGGGAGAGCACTGATAGCATAAGCACCAGCTCAAACCCCTGTTTTTCTTTAGTAAAACATCAATATTTCTCTTTTCTGTATGCTCATGAGAGCTGTCACAAAACTGTAAGCCTAAGAAACCCACACCAATCGCTTATAATGAATCAAGCTTTTATATTTGCTTCTTATCTTTGCAATAAAGAGCTTTTTTCCCTCCTCAGAAATGTCAGCTGCCAAATTTTTTCAAGAATTCTAAACCCACATTAAAGCCTCCCCCCACCATGCAAAAACTTTTGATAACAAGCATGCTCACATAGCTTGGATGAGCTGTTCCCTTCTAATTTTTAATTAAAAGGAAGAGATTGAAGAAAAGTGATGGCTCAGGAGAATGAAAGAGAGACCTGGCTACAGTCCAAGGCCTGAGTCACAAGTTCAAATCTCCATCTTCTGCCTTGATCCCATAGCTCTTTTGCATACTGACAGAAAACAGATATGTGGGTTTGTTTCCAATTTATAGAAGGATCTGTCTCAGTTTAGAGTCATGCCCTGTCAGCTTAGCGGAGGAACCAAAGTTATTTTAACTCCTTCCACACAGTGATGCCATTTTGATGCCAAGCAGGTTCCTCCTAGACACACGCAGGTGTTAAAACCATTTCTGGTAGCAGTTGTGGGTGGGCTTAGACTGACTTTGCCCAACAGCGGCGTCCTCTCATGGAGGACACATCCCTCAGCCCCAAACCTGTTTGTGACTCACCAGCAAAGTTCAAAGGTATGGAAGGGGCCAGCAGTCACCTGCTTTAGTGGGCTACAAGGCCACAAGCTACACCCTGCTCTTGGCACGTCCTGGCCACCCTTTCTCCCTCCCCCCACACCCCACAGAGCTGCTGGGGACTCACCAGGACGAAGATTCAAGGCGACCTTCTGAGGCGTGATCTGTGTGACATCCAGGTGGCTCTGGCCAGAGCCCTTGCTGCTCAGGGGGACGTTCCTCACCACGCTGATGCTGCTGCTGGGGTTCTCGATGGCTCCGGCGCAGCCGTTCGCAAGCAGGTTCTGCAGGAAGTCGCACCGGGATGTGATGGACTTTGTGCTGCTGAAATCCTGGGGGGAGAAGAAGGGACAAAAAGGAAGTGGAGGGGAATGCATCAATCCCACAGCAGGGGCTTTGTTTTGACATGCTGGTATCTGACAACTAGGTGATGACAAGGAGAAGCTGGTGTCCTTTGTGGTGACTGTTCTTGGAAGCAGCCTGCACTGAGCCTTGAGCCTTTCAAAGGGATCAACCAAAAAAGGAAGTTCTGTGAGGATTTGAACACTGAGTTTGCTCACAGAGCTCTGAAACAGAAACCTAAGCCTGTGTTTTCAGCCCAGCCACAGCAGCAGCACCTGTTCCCAGCCCTGGCCACAAGAGAGCAAAGCAAAGCACCTGGTTTGCTGCAGGGACAGCCCATTGCCATCCCTATTATTTTATGCACATGCACCATCTCAAAGGAGCTTTCCAAAAGACAGAAGAAAGAGCAAGGAGGTGCCACTGAGGGAAGCAGGACAAACCCAACAACCCAGAGAGGGCCAGGTAAAGATGTGAAGCTGAAGACAGGCTTGGTGGCTCCCGCTCCCCTGGGTGAGACACGTCCCCACACAAGCACTGTGTGGGGAATAAGGGAGGTGGGAGAAACTTCACAGGAGTTGGTGAAAATGCAGACTGTGCCCACCACAAAGAGTCAGGCTCAAGCAGCAAGGTGCAGGCAGAGGCCCCCTCCCACAGGATGGCCAGGAGTCTCCCAACACCCATCCCAGAGCTCCAGCCCTCGCTGCAAGCCCCGTGCGTGGTGCACAAAGCAGCCTTGTGCAGGGCAGCGCTCAGGAACAGCCGGGAACACAATGCACCCTTTTGCAAGAGCCTATTTGTTAGAATGCCTTTTTTTTTCCTCCCCAAAAGTGCTAAAGGGAACATGTCACATGCCCAAAACTTACTGGGTTTTCAACAGTCGATTCCTACTTACTTCTGCACTACAACAATAGAGACAACACTCTTCAGCTCCAGGGCTGAGGGACTAATATGACATGAAATAATGCAGAGAAGATGCTTGCAGCCATGCCAGCCCCTCCTTCAGCTGCTCAGCCAAAACCAGTGTGGGGCTGAATGAACCTCACTTACTGCTGAAACTCCAGCATGGCAGAGGACAGGAGACATCAAGGAGGGAGAGGCTCCTGACAGATCCTCATGGGGTGATCTCCAGGGGTCCCTCAAGGACAAGCCTGGATACAGGGCCCTGGGACACAGACAGAGGCTTGCAGCTGCATTTTTCTCACTACAAGGTCCCAATGCTATTTGAAAAATGAGAGATTTGCATTCCAGCATCCAGCAGCAGGGTCCAGCCAAGAAACCGACGACGGCACATCAGATGGATACGAACACAAATTTCTTGGAACGTGCCGTGTAAACAGATGAACTTCCAAAAAAGGAGGACTGGGACTATTTAAATCATCTCCAGCATGACAAAATAAAAATCAGAATCCCTCACAAAACTGAAAACAAGGCCCAGCCTTTCAGAGACACACATTTCAGGCAGCCTTGGAGAAGAGTTTTTCCCAGATGTGGTTTTACCTGAAACCAACAAAAAGCTGGTGGGGTCCAGGTGCTCCCCTGGACCTATCCACCCAGCAACAGGGGGAGATGCTCTCCTGCTCTCCCAGTACCCAGACCACAGCTCCAGCTGAACACCCCTGCCAGCTCATTTCTGCTGCCACCTATTAGAAAGGACACTCCAAAAAAGTGTTGCAAAAAGCAACACAAACAGCCCAGGAGCACAGCTGGGAACTTGTAGTTACTCTCGAGTAACTAACATTGGAGAGAAGCATCCAAATAGGACAATATTTAGGGCTGCTCACATAACCACAGCTTCTATCAGGTGTTCCCAAGCCTTCCCAGGGTCTGCTCCAAAGATTCCAAAGGAAGTCCTAGAGGTCAGGTGTGTAGGAAAGCCCCTACACAACTCTTAGGCTCTTAGGTCAGCAGTACCTTTGCACTCCTCCAGGATCCCCTTGCTTGATCCAGCAATTTTCTCTAACTTTCTTCTAAAATGGGTCCAGAGAACTTGCCAAAGGGCAGCAATTGCTAACCTGCAGCTCCAATCAAACCCAGCTATTTTCTTGTCCTGTGAAAAGCCATATTACCTGAAGTGGAAGAAAATATCCACCCTCAGGGGTACAAATGCCTGAGGGGAGGGTGGTGCAGCACAGCACCCAGGGGTGCAGGATTGACCCCCTACTTTATCTTGATTTCTTACTCAGGCAGAGTAACACTGAGCAGGAGGGTGACAGTGGCCTTGGGAAAGTCCCAGCAATCACCATTGTACCCTGCAAACAAACACCCATAGGTCAAACCCAAAGCTTGGGTTTGAGCAGGGGCATACCAGGTACATCCAACTCTAGTGCAAAGTTTTCTGTGACACAGAAAATCAAGGCTCATTGGGGTTCAGTAAAGGGAAAAAGGATGAGCAGACCTGTCTGGACAGGTCCAGACAGCTCCTGAGAAACCACACCAAAAGGCAGCCCCACAGCAACTCAGACACAGCACACTGGTTCAAACCCCAATTTTCCCCAAGCAGAGAACACCCTGGGGTCAGTGAAGCGATTCAATGTGCCCACACATCTGCCAATCACCTGCCTGCAGGCCTGCTTGGGCAAGAAATGCAGCAGATGCCCCTCACAAGGGGGAACCACCCCAAACTTTGCTTTGTGCCCCAGAGGAGCACTCTGGAAGATGGATCCCCCAGCCCCTGTCAGTCACTCTGGCTGCTCCAGCCCCTGGTCGGTGCTAACAAGCTCACAAAGGGGAATGCACACAGGCAGACAGGATGAATGGAGACAACACTGTGACAATTACATGCTCATCAGTTTGACAGTTTTAAGACAAATTGCTTGGCTCATGCTATAAAAATGGAGAATAGCACTCACTGTATCTAATACCTAATTCCTGACTGGGCATGTCCCTACCATTCAGCCCATCCTGTTCTCTTTTGCTGAAAGTCTCAATAATTTTTTGCTTTAATCAATCCAGTTCTGCATTAATTCTGCCTGAAACATGCCCGCTTTCTCCGTTTAAAAAAGAAAAAAACCACCACAAATAAAAACTTGATATGCTATGCTCCCTTTAGGAACATCCTTGATTTTCTTTCCTCATTCTCTAGGCATACATTTCTGAGACGGAAGAGGATGGGGTAAAAGCACCTGCTGGAAAACAGAGGGTGCCACTGGGGAAATTTCAGTTCACTTACTCAAAAAGGACATTGCAGTTTAATTAATGTGTATCTCTGGTTTCCATCTACACACATAAATGCATCCACATAGGTAATGGACAGATGAACACAGTTCATCCACCTAAAAAACACATCCAACAAACAAGAGGAGCCTCTGCACACTGGTACATTGCTCCCCAAAGATTCAAAAAAGAAAACATAATGGTGACATTTCCCCCCCACAGTGGTACTCCTAAATGCTCTTTTGAAGAGCTTCACCCCCTGCAATCACCCCAGGGAGGTTTAGCACAATTAAAACCCCAACCTTTCTTTCACACCTGCCCTGGCAGCTCAGAGGATAGAACTGAAGCCACTTCCTGAGCTCCCTGTTCTCCCCAGCAAACCCAAAAATCCTGCTCAGCCTGGGCAGCCAGGTGTCACTGCAAAAAATTCCACAAGCATCCTCTGGTCCCACACATGGAAACCAGGCAGCCACAGAGATACAGCAACCCCACAGGCCAGTGTGCAGCTTCCAGTCAGAATATTTCACCAGCACCACGTCAGCAATTTCTCATCATTTCCAGCCTCTCCTAGACCCTGCAGGTTCCTCAGCTCCAGCATGGATGGACAGGCTGCAGCAGTCTCCATCACACCAGGAGTCATTCTCCCTCAGAGAGCCCTGTTTCAAGCATGCTCAGGTGATGGTTAAGGCCACATATTCACACCTCCTCTTCTAAGTGCCATTGAAATCACCACCCTTGAGGCCTGCCTTTCAAGGTATTCTTCCACAAACCAACAGAATCGATGCCTGCTCCCAAATTTCCAAGAGCCCAAAGACCTGTGGTTAGCTCAGCAGCCCTGGGAGGCTCTAGGGCTGCTGCACACCAGAAGCTGCTATCCTCAGCTCATCCATCATCACCCCTTTGGATGGGAACAGGGATGCTGAGCACAAGCAGGAGTGGAAAGAAGCCCAACCAAGGCAGGGGACGTGATGCACCCTGTACCAACAGGTGAGGAGGTGGCAGTCATAAAGTGAGAGCACCTTGCCTGCTCTGCTCTAAGATCTATCTGTACACATCCCCTTACCCTCACAATTCAGGGCAGTGTAAATTCAGGAAACTTTATTCCTCCTGGGAAACTATTGGGATAGAGCTCCCAAAAAAACTGGTATGATGGTACCACCAAGTGATATTATTCCCCAAATATTTCCCCAAAGGAAATACAAGAATGTGTACATATGCAGGAAGATCAATTATACATATAACTATACAATGCAATTATATATAACTATACAATGTGTATATATATATATATCTATATAAACCATGTAACAGACATCTCTAAACATACTGTATACATTTTATATAGAATTATACATGTACTGATAGACTTCTACTATATATATTTCCTGACAAAAGTGTTAATTGTTGCTTGCAAAATCGATAAAAGCTGGGCCAATTTGCTCACAAACCTGTAAAGTAAATGCAAAGGGAGCACAAAATACACACAAATCAGCTGACTGAGGTTCTACTACAACACAGCTGCCATCTGTGGAACACACTCCAATATCTTACCCCTGATATTTAAAGAGCAGCAGAGCTATAAAATTTGACTGGCATATATGCAACAAGGAAACACAGACAGCAAACTGCAGCCAATGGAAAAGCTAAGGAAAACACATTAAGAGCTATCTAATAAATTTAATAAACCTGACTAGGCTGCAGCAGAGGGAAGGGGAATAAGGTGGTGAAATGACTATGAAACGAAGGCGGATATTATAGAGTTTATAATATTACTTTAAAACTTTCTGAAGTTGAAAAACTCCAGGTATCTTGGAAATCCCATTACCTCACCTGATGATCTCAGCTAAAGAGAAATAATTAGTTTCAAAGAGCACATTCTAAAAAAAAATACAAAAAATACAGAATTAGGATAAGTACTTGCTAACTTTAGCATGTAGCATGTAATAGGAACAGCAGCTTTTGAACACATAGCTCTTGGCACAAAACACCTTGAACTGTGTATTTTTAAATAGCTTCTGCAGGCTAAAGGTCAGGAAGTATTACAGGACTTCCCTGTAAACACCCATCTTCCTCCTTGGCCCCTCCATTCCAGTCAGGAATTTTCTTTTTTTTTTAGTAACTACCCTGTTTGCATGATAAGAGTCAGGCTGCCAGTCCCATTAGTACAATTAGTGGTCACAGTGACCACCAGATAAACATTTCCACTAGCAGCATTCTGCAGAAAGTTGTCTTTTGATGCCAAGTAAGAAAAAAAAAAACAAAAAAAAGCACAAGCTATTGGGTACCCATAGCTTAATAGCCAGCGTTCCTGGATCCAGTCTCACCACCACAGATTAGCTGGCTGGAAGAGGAGCTCTTACAGCTGTTTACAAGATGTCTCAGAAGCAAGATCTTTTGCTTTACCCTTTCCCTTCTGCACACCAATTGCCTGGCTGGAAAAAACAACCCAAGGAAGCTGTGACGCTGTCAGGCAGCAGCGTGGTGTTTGTAGCATTACGGGGTTTTCCCTGGAGAGCTGCAGCTGTGCTTACCAGTGAAACATCCACTGAAACAGACACAGGGCCTGGGGCACCCCCCGAGACCCAAACCAGAGGGGCTGGAAGCCACCTTCACCCCATCCTCCATCCCAACCCCATCCTCTGCCCTGGAGCTGGCAGCTGCCCCAGGCAGGCCTGGCAGGAGGAGGGACGGGAAGAGCAGCGGGGACAGAGGCTGCATCCTCAGCTCAGCAGCACCAGCTGCAGCTGGAAGTTGAAGTGAGTGCCCAGAAGGGGACAGGGATGGCCACACTAGAGGAATAAGGGCCAGCAGGGAACAGAACAGCATCACCACTGGCCATGCCCATCCAGAGGTTCAAGATCACCTACTGCCCTGGGGTTCTCCCATCCCAAAACTGGTTCCTGACACAGCAGCTGTGCCAGCCTGTTTTTCAGACTTTTCCATGCATCTGAAAGCATCCATACTTCTCTCCTGAATACCTAGGACCTGCACTAAGCAGACAATTGCTTTCTATGCATCAAACATTATTAGGGCTTTCACACACCTTGCTCTCTAGAAATTGTAAGTCTGCTTGATAAGACATATATGGGATTATACATATATATATATATATATACATACCTAAACTCATGAGCAGCCCCTAGAGAGCAGGGGGAAGTATTTGCTCACAAACCAGGAGGTGCAGCTGAATTATGGGTGAGCAGCATCAGCATCAGCACAAGGATGTATTTTCCCTCTGAAGTGCTCAGTTACTCTGTGAAACTCTTGGCACCAATGCCAGAAGCATGGGTCACCCCCCCAAAATGACACAATAGATTCAGAAAGGAGAATTTATCTTTGTTACAGACAAAGAGCCCATGCCAGGCCACACGACAAGGGACACGTAGCAGGACACTAGCCAGGGGCTTGGGGCTTTTTGGGGAGAGAGCTTTGGAGCAAAGCTCCCTGTAACACAGAGCCCATGCAGGGACCCAGCACCCACCAGAAACAAGAAGGTAATTGAAGGGGCAGAAGGACTGAAGGAACAGTGCTGCTCTGTGAGGGTGTGTGGGGGTCAAAGTGGGGTCAGAGACTTATTTCCTATGATGTCAAAGAGCTGAGGAGTCCCATACACCCGAAATACACTCGGCATGGAGCATCCTCTGCCCTCACTCACCCCTTGTGGCATGAGTCAGGAACAGGCAAGGTGAGAAAAGAGCTCCCTTCCAGCACTACAAAAAGCACGGAAGTCAAACGAGATGTGCCCACCTACCTCCTTGGAGCACCAGGCACACTTGGGATGGATGAGGAGACACTCTTCACAGGACGTGGCGCTTCCACTGGTGCACAGATTGAGACCTTCAGCAAGAGAAAACAGTGGGGGCTGAATGGTTATTCCACTCCAAAACAGGGCTTAGGAGGGTTCTGAAACATTCTTAATGCTAAACACACTGTAAATCCAAACAAGAGCAAATAATCTCCCAGGAGCCTAAAAGGCAGGAGAAGCCGTAAATCTCTCTTCACCTGTAAGGAGGTCTTGTTTTCTTTTCCTTCCCTTAGGTAAATGAAAAGGACAGAAACTTGCTTTGGGGTGCTGAGAACCTCTAAAAAATGACTGAATCTGGTGATTTTTCTTTACTCCATTTCAATGGTGTCTGGTTAATCAAAGAGTCCAGCTACTCATATGCCTAATCAAACACCCCCATTACTGTAGGCAAAATTCAATAACTGTTTGACCACTCTGAAACATGGAGCTGGCTGTCCAAAAGCCCAAGATGCTGACTTTTAAAGATACATCTTCAGGCATATCTTCTCATTTTTTCTAGCTGAATATATGGGGAGGGCCTCTCCCCATAATTTTCATATTAAAGCACTCTTGAAACATACTGATCTCCTTCCCACACAGGTGATTCTCACAGTGGACTCATGTTGCAGTACATTACTTTTATTTTACTACAAGAGACATTTCCACAGGATATCCAGGTTAAGCCTTGCAGTGTGTTTGCACTGGCTCTCCCTGCCTGTGATCCCAGCAGGGGCATCAGCCAGGCTGATGCTCTTTGCTCCTGGGTTGCTGGTGTCCGGCAGCACAAGGGGTCCCGAGCAGGTTTCACTTACAAAATCCACAATTTGCACTTTGGGCTTTAAAAATGAAGTTGAACCACACAAGTACAGCCAAAGTAGACATCAATGGTACGGGCTCTGAATGCAGCAGCTTGTTCAAGCATGCCTGTGGCTATGAATGTGCCCTTCCACACCACTGATGGCCCAGCTCCCCCGGGTGCAGCTATTAACTTCCACTGTCAATAAATGATTAAAGAAATCTTCAACCGAGGTTTCAGCACAGAGGCTGCACACTCCAAATGAAATGCCTCAGGCTTGAACTCCCAATCTGCTATTTTTTCCAACCCAAATGTCAATAAAAGCATTGTCAGGCCTCTATTTTCAGCCAGTTGCACCTGCAGATACCAGCGCACCACACTGCTGCTGGGTGTAATCTGCAGATTCCGCGGAGTTGCCAATAGCTGCTGAAGAGTCCCATGAAGTTTTCTCCTGACCCAAGAACTTTCTGCCACGAGAGCTTTGGAAGAAGAATTTTTGCTGTATCCCATGTGAATATTGCACCAAGAAATGGAAAGCAGTGGCTGCCTGGGTCACTCCATAAGGGGCTGAGCTGTGAGCACAGGAAGCAGTGAATCAAGCTGGACAGCTGGAGGAAAACCTGGCATGCCCTGGACTAAAACAAAAAGAGGATAAGTATGTCCTGTCAGTCATTGCAGAGGTCTGGCCGTGCCAGAGCCCTGCAGTGACGGGTCTCTGCTGCCCACAAGGTGGTTAACTCTAACCCCAGAGAGCCAAGCCCTGCACTCTCTCGATGGCTCTCATTCAAACAGGCTCCTTGGGCTCATTCATACCAAACAAGAGCCTTCTTAAGAGTGTGGGCTTTTTTTTTCCTTCTGGCTGTTACCACATCCCCAGGCGTTTCATTCCTTTTTTGCATTCAAAAGTTATATTCCAGCTCCTGGACACTACAAGAGCTCAAAACATAAATAAGTTGTATAAAGCAAAATGTAACTTGTTCAACTGAGTTAAAATTTAGACAGCAATTAACACTTGCATTTACAAACCCTACAACATGGCCCAAAGCCTCTCCTTGAGAGCTGCTGCTCTGGCAGCTGTGCACAGGGTAACCCAGCTAAAATAATGGGCTTTAACTAGCAAATACTTGCATTCATACCCTGGCTACCCAGGCCTGGCTCTCCCACAGCTTCACTCGCCCATCCGCATGGAAATATTTACCTCCATTCCTGACTGCTGGGTTTTTGAGAGTTTACTTAGTCACAGTAAGAGCTGAATGAAAACCAAGGTCTCCTCCTTCCAGTGCGTGCCATGACCAAAGCAGCCCACGCTCCTGTGGCCAGCCATGGGGTGACATTCCTCCCGGTGGCAGCTTTAGAAGTTTCCAAGTATGCTTTTCTTTCCACTCTGTAGCAACACTAAACCATTTCCAGCATTGTTGTGAAAACAGAGCTTTGTGAAGCCCTCCAATTTTAGACTGAAACCTGAGCTTTCTGAGTTGGAGTTAGAAACGCAGGATTTTCCAGATGCAAGTCTTTGCTGTGCTTGGTTCAGTGCAGTCTTTCCCAAATCCAGCAGAGGAAGGACCTGATGATGCTTATGCTAGTCCAGATCCTTGCAGATGCTGGGGCAAGTCACCCACTGAGACTGGAAGGAACTCAGTCTGCTCTTTGGACTGTGGTACATTTAATGAAACCACTCCTGAAAAATCAACTGAACTTCTCATAACGGGGAAAATTCCATCCAGGGTTTAGCTGGGATTATTCTGGAGGTAAATAATCCACTCCCTGGATTGCTGAGCTGCACTGCCCACATACAGTCCTTCACACTGATGCCACTGAGTCCTAAGCCCTGCACCCTACTTATTTTGCCCAGTAGTGTCCAGCAAGCAGAAAGAACATCTCCAAATGACATCCTTCCCTTGGATTGAGCTGCAGGAGAGCCCAAAAAAGCAGAGGAAGACTGTATCCCACTAGACAACAGAGATTTTAATACATCAAACTACAGATGCAGAGCAAGATAGGAAACTCTGATGAACAGTACTCATCAAATTTACTCATAAAAATGCTCCAGGCTATCAGACCTCATTTTAAACCTGTTCTGCAAGAAATCCTAGTTTGGGCAGCTCCTCGAACGGAGGTGAATGTACTGGCTTGCTTAGGGAAGACAGATAAAAAAAAAGAAAAAGTAAAAAAGTGATGCACTTTATACAGCTAAGCATGAAAAAGGAGCATTTTATCCGTGCTTGCAAAAAGCATTTTAAAAGACCCGAGATGGTCTGCTACAATACTGAACCATCACTTTCATGGATCAGGCACACAAAAAAAAAAAAAAAAAATTAAGAAAGCTTCTCCTGAGCTTTTGCAATTATGTGCCACAGCACTCTGCAAGATGAGCCTCTTCCTAAGATTACTCATTAAAATATCAAGCACTGAGAGTAAGTACTCGAATGGTGGACTTAGGCATTTTGTGGGGTTCCTTCTTATAAGTTTCCCCAAATGCTCAGAGAGGAGGGAAACCCTATTTCCAGTACTGCTGGAGCAGAATTACAAACTGCACTGCAGTTCTCGTGTGTGTGTGCAAACCGAGAGCATCCCCACGAGGGACAGGGACCTCTCTCTGGGTGCAAATGAGGAACGATACAAGGTGAGAGCGTGGATACCGGTGACCGGCAGGGCACAGCCTGTGTGACGCTTTCTGCTGCTGCTCCTCATCCCATGGATTATCACACCGCGCTCAGGCAAACATCCCGGGAAGTGCTTACCCTGAACAGAAGTGGCTGCAGCCGCTCCCATTAGGAATATACATAGAGCGAGCTGTATAATAGCAGTTCCGTGCTTTTTAAGGCGAAGGTGCAACACCCCGCGGATGCGGTCCGTGCCCCGCAGCGCTGCCGGAACGCGGCTCCCCGCCACCCGCAACCGGGGGCAGGCGGGAGGGGGCCGGGGCCGGCGGGGATGCGCGGAGAGCCCCGGCAGCGGCCACCCCGGGCAGGGGACAGCGGGGACAGCGGAGACAGCGGGGACCGCGTCCCGCCGGCTGCGGGCGCACGGCAAAGCGGGCGGCGGGGGAGGCAGCGGGAAGGGGGGCGAGAGGAGCGCGGAGCACAGACGGTAACGGAGAGCACCGAGGCGGGTCTGGGGGCCAAGCCGCCTTCCGGAGCGGCGCTGGCAGGGCCCGGGGCGGCGGGAGCGGAGCGGCCCTTACCTCTGCCGGGCTGCAGCGGGGCGGCCAGGAGGAGGAGGCGCAGGAGGAGGAGCGGGGGGGGCCGGCGGGCGGCGGCGGGGGCCGGCAGCCCCCCTCGGCGGGGCATGGTGCGGCGGCCGGGGCGGCCGGGCTGCCCTTCCCGGCCGGGCCCTCCCCGCCGCCTTTTGTGCGGCCGCGGCGGCGGCGGCGGGAGGAGGAGGCGGGGGCGGCGCCGCGGAGCTGCCCGGGGGCGGCGGGACGGGACGGGATGGGACGGGACGGGACGGGACGGGACGGGACGGGACGGGATGGGATGGGGCGGCGTGCGGTGCCGCTGTCCGTGGGTCGCTCCGTGTGTCCGTGGGTCTGTCTGTGCGTGTGTCTGTCCCGCTGGCGAGGGTGCGCTGCCGCCTCCCCGCCCCGCGCAGGGAGGCGTAGCCCCGTCCGGAGCGGGACCCGCGGGCACGGCCGGGCCCACGGACACGGACACGGACAGGCTGCCTCTGCTGATGCCCATGTAGGCGCCCGGCCAGGCACGGGCAGACACGCACGGCGTGCGCAGACACACGGACACGGGCAGGAGGAGCACAGATGCACCCGCAGGCACACGAGGAATGCGCGCCCTCCTCCCCGCTCGCAGCAGGGCTCGCACTCATTCCCCACGGGTCAGTGCCTGCTCTTACGTGGCGCTTTTCCCGCTTCAGGGATTTTCGCTGTGCAAACAGACTGTGTCCATTTGCCGAAGGGCTCTTTGAGCCACGGCACCCGGGCAGAGCTGCACTCACGGTCTGGCGGCTTCTTGGCACGGTCCACGCCCCCATCGCCTGAGACATCAACGCTTCAGATCGAAAGGAAGCACCGATTTGTGATCGTGTTTGGGTTGCTGGAGAGCTTTCTGTATTCTGCTTTTAAAATAAATCATAAATCATCCCTAGAGCTGATTATTGGTTTTAAAAGCAGTTTATAGTAACAGGTAACTTACCCATGACCTGCAGACCTTCATGACACCCTCATGTCTACTAGGTCTCCCCATCAGATTTTGCTTAAAACACATGTTGTGTTGCTGTTCTCAGACAGAAGTGATTAACTGTAATGCCACCTGCCAAAATTCCCCCTTACTTGCATTGATTCCCAAAGCTGCTTTCACAAACCTTGCTGATTTCTTCAACCTCTTCATATCCCCGGGAGAAACCAGGTTTGGGTTTAAAGTGGCTATTTGTTGTTTTAGGAAATACACACCTAAAAAGTTGTTACAAAAGTTGTTACATTTTAACTGTACCAGGGCTGCTAAATCAAAACAAGTCCTGCTTTGGCCGTAGGAGCATCACAACACCACTGCTTGCCACCAATGCAAAAATATCACTAAATGCCTCACCAAAACCTCTGCCATGGTAGGAGTGTGGTGTGTGGGACAGGCAGTAACCTACAAGCTGCCCTCGAGCTGTTGGCTGTGCTTGGGGAAAGGGACAGCATCAGCACTCCTTGTAATCCCAAAAACATAAGGTGCATGCTGTCACCCTTTATTAATAATGGCCATGTTGGGACTGACCTGGACGTGCAAGATGTGGTATGTAGGGACTTCAAAGCAGGTTGTTCCTCTGTGGAATATTTTATGTTCCTGTGGAAGAAAAAAGAAAAAAAAAAAAGAAAAAAAAAAGAAAAAAAAAGTTAAACGCAGATCCTGCACTTGCAAGAGTTAAAGTACCCAATATGAGCATTACTGCCCAGAAAGGCCTTGTGTAAACCTCAAAGTCCCTTCTTGGGTCTTCTGGCCACGCCCAAGCACCCCAAGACCCAACTGCAACTACAACTATCCATGGATAGATGGATAGACTAATTTTTGAGGGCTTTAAACTATTCCTGGCTGCAGGAGCAAGGAGACACTCATCTCTCATCCCTGCATCCCACCATGCTGCCCTGGGAGCAGTGGGTGGAGGAGCAGATGCCCAGGGGCAAGTGGCAAATGAGCAAGGGGGGAAAGGAAAAGCAGGGCCATGGGGTAAAGAAACTACTTGGAGGGAAGGGAACCACCTTCTGAGACTCAGCTGTGGCATCTCAAGGGGCAGAGAAGAGGGCTTGAGGAGGCAAGCAGTACTTTCAGAAGGAATGTATTGCAGCAGGACCAGAGCCAGGCGAGGCATAGGAGCTCCCCAGTCACTGGTTATTTTTAGCTGGGCTCAGCTGAGGCCCAGCTCACTCTTCCTGCAGGCACTGGCACAAGCACCTGGTGCTCGCTGTGCCCAGGCTGTCCTCGTACCACAGCCCCCATGAGAAACCCCCAAGAGAAGGGGGAAGGCCAGGAGCTGCTGCTATGAACTTTTTGAGCAGTAAGACGTTGTTGATGCTCAACATCTGCTATCAGTCATCATGTTTTTCAAGCCAAATCCTTTGAAGGTCCTGCAGATTCACAGGTGGTTTATCCTATCCCAGTACAGCACCAGTGACCAACATCACTGTGTGGTGTGTACAGGAAGGACCCCAGGAGCCAGAGGGGAGGAAGTGCTGTGGCTTCCCTAATGAGAAGAATGTTAACATCCTTCTCTGAAGCTGGTGCTGTGCTCTTGCCCCACATGCAGCAGCAAAAGAGGATGTAACTGCACAAATGGCCAAAGAAGCATCTGTAACACCAAGAGGGGGAACTCATGGTGAACATGAGGTGGGCAGCTCAGTTCCAGGGAAAGAAGGCAGCCTTATGTCCCTGAGCTTGGCCACCAACCAAGAAATGTGGCATGAGAAGGGGTAATGTGTGGCCTGAAATGAGATCCACAGAAAAGGTGTTGGTATAAAACCTTCCTGCTTGCAGGTGACAGTGCCCTGGTTGTTTTTCTGGAGTCAAGCATGGGGTGGCAGTAGATGCCCCAAAAAAAGATTTCCTTCATGTATGAAACCAGATAACCCCTTGATTTTCCTCCTGGGATTCCCTTGTTCTGAATAAGGGATTGAGCAAAAAGCTTTTAGTGCCCATGTCTCAACAGGATTATTATGGGCTCAGTAGCAGATGAGTTTGAGGCAGCACCAAGGTTTTGGGAAGAGAACGGAAAAAAGGGCTCTGTCTCCTGGGGATTGTGAAAGGGTGACCTACAGCAAAGTCTCCCTTCATCTCCAGGAACAGCCACCACCACAGCCTGGGTCTTTTCTCTCTTGACCATCCTGTCTCCTGTCTACAAAATGCCATTCTCGAGGATCACATAGTCCGTGAGATCCCTGAGGCTCCTTCAAGTATTTATGTGCCACAGCCCATAAATACTTGCCAAGGCCCTTGGACTTCAGTTTTTGGTATCATTGCACAGTTTTTCTGTAACAGAGAGAGGAAAATCCCTATTTGGAAAGGCCTGACCTTTATGTTCATTTTCTTATCACTTACACTTTAACCTCTGGTTAAAGCAGAACATAAACCCAGGGTATCTGACCTGGGTATGGATTTGAAAGTGATGTAATTATAAGGTGATTCTCTGTCTCTTTTATGATCAGTTAAATAAAATCCTTTATCTAAGATACTTCAGGTGTTCTACAGATAGGTTTTTGTTGTCCGATTTTCCTTGGGGCAGGAAGGGTGGATGAAAGCATCTGAGTCACATCTAGATGTCTGCCATGGCACTAAAGAGGTTCTGATTTTCAGTGGTGATTCCTTCTCTCTGCACCAGTCTGAGCCACTCCCAGGCCCTTGCAAAAGCCACAGCCTGCTTCAGGGTGAAGCTCCACCTCTGTCTTAGTGTTTCACAAAATATAGCCACTCTCCAGCAGCAAAATCCTGAGACATCTCTGACTTTTTCCCACTTCCAGACTCTGTGGCATAAGTTTAGGTTTGCTGCTTCCTAGCAGCTCCAGCTGGAAGAAACATCATCTGTCTGGATGTAACTCATTACAGCCACATTATTGGGTATACCTCATTCAGCCACCATACTTGCAGTAAGTTCAGGATCCCAGGCACAGCTCTCTAGTGTGCAAGAAAGACCAGCTAAGACATCTGAGATTGCCTGTTTCCAGAAGTCAAATGGCTGGATGGGGAATCCAGGTGCAGCCTGGTTTCATGGTGCACAGCAGGTCCTGAATATCTCTCAGTCCTTTGGTCCAAGCAACTCTCCATGCAACAAAGGATGGCCAAACTGGAATTCAGATGGCAAAAGAGTGGACTGATTTATGGTTTTAATGGAAAGGAGTTTTAGGAGAGCTAGGGTCAAACTGGGGTGTAGGATCAGGGATGTGAAATAAAAGGCAAACTCACCTGAACCTTGGAAACCTCCACCGTGTTGCAAACAGTTCTTGTATTAGGAAAACACTTCATTTTCCTTTCCAGGTCCTCACCATGCTGTTTGCTGTTCCTCCTGGCTGTGCCATCATGGGAAAGAGGGGAGCAGAGACACAAGCTGTGGGCACTGTGCAGCTTTGCCATCCCTATGCTGCCTCCTCCCACAAGTGAGCCCACAGCCCAGGCTGCTGGGGCTTTCACTTCCATAGAAAAAGTTTGTCTCCTTCTTTTTCCAAGGAAGCTGTAAAAAAAATACAATTCACACAAAATGCTTGTTAGTAATAGGCAACTACCACATGCCAAAAATTACAATAATAAATTTAATCCTATTTCTATTCTCTGGATAAAGATGCAGCACGTGTTGCTGCTGCCTGCTATAAAAATAGATATTTTTACCATCTAAGGATGGTAAAAATACCTCGGTTGTCAGATACTCAAGAGCAGCACTACTCCCAAACAACTCCTGACCTGCTGAAGAGCAGCATTGCAACACTTCTGGGAAGCAGAGAACAGCACCTAAAGTGGTTTTGCCAAGTTTTGACCCTCTAATAGATGAAAAAAGGCAGAGCTCAGAATAAATCTCTGAGCTAGTCCATGCCTGAAGCTGCTGGGCTGGAAGGTGAGGGAGGTACAAGGGGGAGACTTCCCTCTATGGTACATAAAGCTGAGACAGGGATGATGAAGCCAAACTTGAAGCCAACTTGGCCAAACCTGGCCAAGTTTTGGTGTGCTACAGCCCCTGGAGCAGGCTGGGAGGCACTGGGCTGCCTGAGAGGCTGTTACAGGAGGGGCTCAGTGATGTGCTGAACTGAAAAGGGTGATGGACATCTCCAGCCATGAGCCATCCCAAAAAATATGCCCCAATTCCCAGAGTTAAGTAACGCTCCATCAGAGGGACAGAAATGCACTCAGCTGGGACACAGGAGAGGGTTAAAAATTAGCAGCTCCATGGAAACCTGTCTGTGTATCTATTAATGGTTAGCCCCAAGGAAAGCGAGCTCATTAAAAGGTTTTGCCTCTGCTGTGCCTTATCCTGCAAGTGCAAAGAGCCAGCCCCATCTTGTGGCCAGGGGTTCTCCTGCTCGGTGGCGGAGAGGAACGAGAGGGAGGAGGCTGTGACAGCCCCAAGGTCCGTCCTCACCACCCTGCAGGGCGAGTTGAAAAACATTCTGTCTTCCTGCACATCCTGCCCCACATAAACTGGCCCCACTTTGGTTAGCACTCCGGGAGAGCTTCAAAAGCCGGGAGAAAATGCTGGATGCATCTGGCAGGGGGGTTCCTACAAAGGGAGAGCCCGAAGAGATTTCTTTGTATGCCTGCATGTAGGGGGAGCATCGTTAAATACGATCGAAAATGTCAGCAGGTAGAGCCAACTAGGCTTGCCTCCACTCAAATCTCTGGCAAAATTCCCACTGAATAGACTAAAAGTTCCCGTCTTAAGCACCTTGATGAGCACAGTGCTCTGGAGGTACAAAAGGCAGGTTTCCAAGGAATTCACCTGGGTCTGTGCAGTTTGGACCTCACAATGCCCCATGCAGCTTTTCAAATCACAGCTGACACCTGGTTATTTAATCACTACCTGAAATAAATCACTGGACTCCGGTTTTTTGCTTATTTTTCTGGCAAGTGGGTTTTGCCCAGCGTGAGCTTGCTGCAGAATCTGTTCACACCAATCTTGGAAGGACAAAACAGTTGAGAAAAGCTAAAGAGCCTACAAGGAAAGGCCTTGCTTTGAAAAGAATAATAATGTGCACATGTTGTAACACAAGTGCAGCACAAGCCCTGTTTCAGTTAAAGGAATGATATACAGGCCCAGGTCCACAATTCCTCCCCAGAGACCCCTATTCCCATTAATGTCAGTACAAGTTAGGCACTGAAATACCTGCCTGGACTTGACCCCTGTTTCTCACCAATTTAAACATTCTTCTGCTTGAGAGGGGATTAAGAACCTTAGCACTATAATGACCTCTTGAATTCATTGACTGTTCCAGATATGAAACATTTCTTCTTTTAACTTTTGGCTGATTTACCCTATAAAAGATCTCTGTGGATAAAAAAAAAAACAAACCAAAAAAACTTGAGAGAAAGCCTTTTTTTCCCCCCTAAAGTCCCATTTATGCAGCAGACTTTCTTTCCCCAGCTACATCCAGACATCTACGACTAAAGGAGAGGCAGAGATTCCCTAATCTTAACCAGGCTCGTGTCTTTTAGCATGGAACAGGCAGCAGTGCCACCAGTGAGGGTCAAAGGGAGCTCTCTCAGGAGGGCTGGGGGCCTTCCTTGCCCCTCCCACCCACCAAGATGTGTTGGATGTTACTGTGGGAAGATGTTAATATCACCTTTGAAAACTGGCTGCCAAACGATGACCAAACAGGGAAACCAGCTGGGTTTCCTCAGAGTGGCACCAGTGGTAATAAAGTTACAGAACAGGCTAAAAAACCCCACCAAAAACAAACAAACACCCCCCCCCAACAAAACAAACAAAAACCCCAAAACTCCACAAACAAACAAACAAACAAACAAACAAAAAAACCCAAACACACTAAAAAAAATACTTGGCTGCCATAGATGCCCACCTAAAGCAATGTTGGATCCCTTCACAGCCCTCTCTGGAGTCCTGAACAACATTTTTTCATTTTTTATTTTTCTCAGTACCCTATTTTCCTTTTCCTTTATCTGACCCTGCAAGTCTCCCAGTTCCCCTGGGGGAGTCTCTGCCATGTTTGGGCCAACAGCTGGGCAGATGTTTTCCCTCTGCTCCCCTTGGTGTCACCCACAGCAGTGTGTGCTCTGGGGGACACTGCCTGGGACTTGGAGACAGTGACCAGGGCATTGGGAACAGTGAGAAGCAGGTGAGGCATAGCTCCTTTATAAGATGTTTTATTTCCACCAGGAGAGGGAGAGTGGGAGCTGTTGGTGTCAGTTTGCTTCTCCTGGAGAGGAATAGACTTTGCTCTCCAGAGGTTGCTCTTTGGAGCCTGTGTGTGAAAGGCAGCACCTTCCGGACTCAAAAGAAGCATTTTGCATTTTTCCAGTTATCTGCTTGTGAAACTTTCCCTTTGTTTCTTTTATAAGGCTGTTTTTACACAACAAGCAGAGCCCCATGTACAGCACCTTACCCTGCCTCTCTTTTATGAACAGCCTGGCCATAATTAGGGCATATAAAATCCACTATGTACAAATGCCACAGGCATGACCTTTCAGCCCATGCTGCTGTTGAATAAAGCAGCTCAATGCATTCAGAAGCTGAGAAATGTCCCTCTGGTCCAGGATGTCCATCCCATTCCAGACTGGTCCTGCAAGTGCAACAGGACAGACTGTCTGGGGCCCCAGCTTCTTTTGCAGCCCCTTTCTCCAGCACGTCCACTTTCTCATCCTTTTGTTAGGGGCATTTGCATCCTTGAATTTGTCTAATCTCCTTTTGAACCTGCAGATACAGCAGCCACAGCATCCTGTGACAGCAAGTTCTCCAACTGTGCCTGTAGGTTTTTTTCGGTCTGCTTGACACTGACCTTCTCTAGCATTGTGTACCCCCAGATTCTGGAGGGTGTTTGGCTGCCACTCTGAGTCAGAGCTTTGGAAAACCTTTAATGATGGCTCTGCACCTCACTGAGTCTGCAGGGGGTGCCTGGGAATGCAGCTGGGTACCACAGCCCCCACACCTGCACCACTGGGATGCACTGCTCCTTTGGGTCCCCAGGATCAGGGCCTGGTCCCAGTCACTTTAACAACCACTTTTTCTGTTTGACCTCATCCCTCCTCTTACCTCAATGAAAGTGATTTCCCTTACCCTTCCTTTACTCCTATTACCTCTTTACCCTGTGTTTCCCTTCTCCTTCCAGTTGCTCCAGCTCTTCCAGCTGAACCACTGCAGACTGGCAGGTGTGGGGAACTCCCCAACAGCTTCAGCTGTGAAAGCAGCCACAAAGGTATCACTGACTTTCTCTGCTTCATCATCATCATCCCCATCTGCCCTTCTATACCCTTGTAGTCAGCATTCCCACTGATTTCCTAGCTGCCTTTGTGGCTTTGGTATATTTAAAGAGCCTTTTATCATCAGCTAGAGCATCCTTGGCAAGGCAATTTACGGATCTTATTTTTAGCCTTGTTTCTTTCCTGTTTAATTGTGACCTGACATGTTTTATGAGTTTCTTTGTTCTTAGACCACTTTGGGCTTTTAGTGTTGGGTTTGGGGATTTTTTTTTTTTTTTGACAAGTTGCTATAAAAATCAGTGTTTTCAGCCCACAAAACCTGGGAGAAGTCAATTTAATGCTGCTGAGAACCCTTAGTAAGCAAAGCTGCTCCATCTCCCCCCACCAGCACCAGACACACAGAATTGAAACAGAGAGCATTACTGGGCTAAAACGAAAAGGCTGAAGGATGGGAAATTTGGATAAAATAGCATTTGATGACTTTGCAGCTGCCCAACTTGACAAATGAGAGTCTTCCTCTCATAGGAGTGACAGAGGAGGCAGAGCTAGGCTGGCCTTGCTATAGATTGTGGGTCATTGAACCACAAATTACCAGCAGGATCCTCTGTCTCTGGGATGTACCAAGGTCCAGTCACCTCCCTGAGCCTGGGATGAAGTTAAGTCTCCCCTAAACCAGTCATGTTCCCCAGGACACCTGCTTGAAGCCGTCCAACCCTCACCTGAGTTTCCCCACTCTCTACACCAGGCGGTTCTGTTGGGAAGCCAAGGAGATGAAAACCTCCTGCCAGAGGAGAGGCTCCTTTTCCCTTACCCCTGTCCTTCCTGTTGGAAGGAGTGCTGTCACACCTTGAAAACAGCCAGCCATCAAACTCAAGGTACACAAGAAGTGAAAGGCAAGCTCTGCAGTGGCATCTTACCTTCATTGTTCACTTTTGCTTGTTTATGCCTCCAGCTTGGCACATCACATGCAGGACCTGCATAAAAACAGTCTCCTAGAGGAAACAAGGGGTGGGTGGCTTCCTCCAACAGGCAACCAGAAAAAATGCAAAGTGCTTCCTGCTTTCAGGCCTGAAAGATGCTGCTTTCACCTGCAATCTGGATGCTGGGCTTTGTTGGGGAATGTGGATGCAGAGGTTTAGCTCTCAGTTCTGAGGCTGGTTTCAGGTGTGAGCAGTGCTAACAGCAGCAGGCCTGATCACCCCACCCATTCCTACCCTGCCACCCCCTTACATTCCTGAGCTGCAGCTCCTCTGAGGCAGCTGCCCAGACCCAGGGTCTTACCCCACTGCCACCCACAGCACCTGCCATGCCCTCCCCTCCCACCCCACATTGCTGGAATATGCTTGGGTATATCTAAATAAATGTAGAATGGCATATGGCTGAAGCTATCCCAATATTCCCAAGCAAGTATGTGTTGTAACCAGGCAAACCTCTGTCCCAGCTCCTTTAGCACACCCTGTGCAGACATGCCAAGAAATTACACTCTCCAGAGTGGCTTCTGGTCTAGGATAAAAGTTGGTGGCAGATTTGAGGGGCAGCCTCTTCCCCCCCTCCTCTGCAGGTCATGTGCCAGGAGGACACTCTGCCTCTCAAGGACACACTGCATCTCAAGGGAGAAAAGGGATGGGAGAACCCAGGGTGCAAAATGAGTTGTGGCAGATCCCTGGAGCCTCTCAGCGTGCCTGCAGCCATGTCCACACTCACACTGACAGTGAGGACCCAACTCAGCTCCTTTCCTCTGCCTACTTGCATTTTGAAGGATGTGCAACTGAAACAAAGCATGAGTCGAGAGGCAGCAGTAATAAAACTCAACAAAGAGCTATTTTCCATGATGACATTTCCCAGAATAGTCACACATTGCTAATAGACAAACAGAAGTGAAATATCTGGGAGTTTGCCCTTTCGGTACAGAATTCCAGTCCAGATTAAAGAACTGCAACAGCCTTTGAAATGCAAAAAAGGAGCAGGCTCACAGTGGTATCTGATTGCCCCTCCCCATGAAATGGGGTAAGTGAGAACTGGTAGCAGTGCAGAAATTAGCTTTGAATTAGAGCAATGAAAATTCCTCTGCAGTTAAATGATGCAAACACCTGACTGTTTTTGCTGGTTTTATTACCAGTGATAGCACATATCGGGATATCACACCCTCAATAAAGTTTTACTGCATAAAAGTTTCTCGTTCAGCATTCAGCTGCATTTCCAACCTCTGTTGCTTTGCAAAAGAATAGGAGATAACACTGAAAGGCCTTTCCACATGCCTCTGTAGCAGGTTACTGTTACATGTATTTTATGCATGAAGCCAGGCAATTTACCTCAGTGAAAGACCACGATGACCATTCCAGTGAGCTGTTACTGTTGATAAAGAAAAACCTTTTCATTCAGCTCCATGCAAGCCCAGGTTCCAGTCTGCCATACAAAGATTGGGAGAAGGAGGTATCCAAGCCAGCTGAATGAAGCTGAGCTTCATGACTTTTGGCCAGATTCTGCCTTTATCCCATCCATTTTCCAGTGTCTCACGACATCCAAATTTCCCCAGAGTGGAGTCTGCATGTGGTTAACAGTGCTGCAGACACCAGAACCTTTTCCTGCTGCTGAAAAGTAGGAGAAAAGGGGGGGAAGAAAAGGACTGAGCAGAAGGATTAGAAGCTGGGAGCATCTCCTTCACCCAGGTTATTGTGGAGACACACAGGGCTCAAAGAAAAAGGGGCAGCAGGCATGGGGGGCACACATTAAATTGTTGGGGGAGGGAGCTGGTCCAGCTTTTCTAGCCAGAGGAAAAATGGGTGTCTCTGCCTCTTGTGATAAGTGTAGCCACCATGCCTTGCTTTGCTCCTCACAGGACAGTACTCTCAGAGAAAAAGTCAAGAAAAAAAGAGCAAATCCCTCCCCATCCCATGAGCAAAGTGTCATGAGCAGTTAAACCCAGCTAGCCCTGCTCCCATGGAGCCGTGCTGGGCGTGCAGAGATGCACACAGATGGTGGGCTTGGCTGAGGCCACCAGAACCTGGTCTCCTACAGACCCTGCCAATGGCAGACACTGTGCAGCCAGGTGACAGCAGCAAAGGGGACAGGAGTGAACTGGAAGAAACAATGAAACCTCAGGAAAACAACAGAAAATGGCACCTTTTCTCGCCAGGCTGAAAAAACAGGGCCTGCCTCCTTTTGCTACAGAAGACACATGAGAAAGATCAAGACTATTTAGGTCCCAGCTTTCAATCACTCAGCTGCCAAGTGGGAGCTGGTTTTGATCATGGAGAGACTGGAAACAAGCATCTGCATGGACATCCTGGTAATCTCTGCAGCCACATACAGTGCTCTCTACCACTGACCCTCAAACTTGTCATTTAAGCTGAAAGACACTTCTTTTCATCTGGGCCAATAACAGCTGCCATCAGACAGAGCAGCTTGTCCAGCATTTTCAAAGGAGATCCAGCTGCAGTAAATACACAGCTCCCACCACAAAAACCACGGAATATTGGTGCCAGTCTCACAACTGTAAACATTTCAACTTCATCAATACTTAAAACATTTCTGAACTTCTGAGTGAAACCTGGGTGCTGAAACTAGTCCGTGCACACTTGTGTCTAAATTCTGCATAAATTTAAACATAAAAAAGTCTCTGGAGTTAAAAAAAAAAACAACCAAACACTTAAATCACTGTGAGGAGCATAAGAAAGCCTTGGTACTGAGAAAAAATAATGTTTAATAGGAAAAAATCTGTATATATAAAAATCAAAACACAAAATACAACAGAATTAATGATTATTTAAATGATTGTAATCTATAAATATATGTACATATGTGTGCATAAAAGTATTTTATATAAATATAATGTTAATGCCAGTCAACAGATAATGCACACTCATTAAAACACAGTAAAATATAAATTATTTTACAGACAGATTTATTGACTATATGTAAGAAATTTTTAAAAACCCCAAACACCAAGCTTATTATCATTCAAACATAAAGACTGGAGAAGAAAGAAAAATGCTAACACTTTCCACAGGAGCTAAAAATGTAAAATCAATGCAGTTTTGCAAGATGAATAGCATTTGTTTGGAGATATTCTATCTTGCCATTATATTGGGAAAGAAGGCTGTGGAAAAGGTCAGACAACTGCCATTGTCTCACACAACCCATGTTAACAGAGATCAGAACAGAATGCTTTCAGATGGGAAATATTGAGGGGTTGAGGAAGGTGAAAAAAACCTGTATCTAATACAGTAAATTGAAACAGGTCAGATTCTCATGAAAAATAGTTTTCATCTGTCCAAAGCCGTAGTTCGAATCAAGTGAGCACAAATCCAAGCGAAGCTCTGGGTACTGATGTTTTTCAGCATCACATATATTGCCTGGGCCATCTTCCAGATGAACTGAAAACCAGCAGGGTTAAAATCCTGGTATCTTGTGTGCACTCACTCTCTTGCCAATGTACTGGCCTCATTGAAGAAGTCTAATGTTTATTGGAGGACATTAGTTCTTTTAAAAGAAGTCCTCTTCTTCTCCCTACTCCCTAACATTTTTCTCTTATTTCAAAGTTGTCCATGATCTCTTTCAAGCAGGAATCTTCCTCTAGAAAATCTTGAGAGAATCTGGGGTTAAGGACGTTGCTGTCTCTTCTGTTGAAGTGACTGCATTGGTGAGAGGCTGTGAAACTCTTTGCTCTGACCCAGGGCTGTGGTGCTCGTCCATCCTTCTACTGCTCTGGTCACTCAATATCTGCTCCGTGTCCTAAAGCCTGTGGGCTCCTGTGATATTTCGTACTACAGAGAATTTTCAGACAAGAAAAGAAGAGAAATAAGCACTCACAAAAACCATCAAGTCTAACATATGAATGCCCATACAGGGTTTGATCCCACAACCTTGGTGTTATTAACCCAAACTGACCTAATCTCAAGCCTCTGCTTCCTCTGTGGCTCCCTTGCAGAATTCAGGGATAAAAGAGGCTTTTATTTTGGAACATGCCTTCCACATAATGACACACCTCTGCTGACCAGGCTCCCCTGGGCCACAGCAGGGCAAACACTGTTCTGTATTATTCATGGCACTTCACACCTTTCCCCTCTGCAATGCTGCAGGTGCTCTTGCTGTGAACGAGGCAGCAGCAGCCAGGCAGGAGGACATAACCCCTGGGCATCACTCCCAGCTTAAACTGACTGTGAATCTTGCATGAGGCTGCAGCTGGAGGTGCCACTGCAGCACCTGCTGACTCTACAGCAGCCTAAAGGAAGCTCAGGTGGTAGCAGCCTGTGATGCTTGCAGCACACCTGTGCTGAGGGATGAGTTTGGCTGGTGCAAATATCCTATGACACAGCAGACCACTGGGCAGCCAAGCTATTGCTTTGACCACTGCTTTTCACACATCCCTCCTGTGGCTCAAGGATGACTACTGGGGCTTTAGAAAGGTCTTCATGAGTGTTGATCTCTGTCTTGAGGAAAATTTCTGCTTTAAGACCATTTTTTTCAGCTGCAGCTGCAGCTACAGTTGTTTGGGTGCCTTTATACCGCTTTGGCCTTCAAGACCAAGGGAGGATTTACAGAGGGGAGTTTAGGTTCCAATAATGTCTGTAGCCCACAGTGCTACTGTTCAGGAATTCCATTCCCCCAGGACTATGTGAAACACTTACCAAATCATCATAATCCCTCTCTGGAAAACGATCTCTGTTTCTGGAATGCATCTCGTAGGGGTTGTTGGGCTGATATCCTGGGTTTGCATGGCCAGAGGTGGTCTGGACCCTGGGGAACATGCTTGGTCTGTCATCAGAGGTGCTCATGTCAGAATACCCTGACCTCATCAGGCTCCTCTTCTCTGGATTTTGTTTGTGCTTTGCTCTTCAGAGGAGATGAAAGAACAAAGGAGATTTTAAAAGACTGTTTAGTGTGCCTTACTTATTAAGTCCAACTTAGAGATTTGTCCACTCCAACCTTGTTTTGAATGCTCAGCCCCATCCTAAAGCATGCAACAGATTTTTAAAGCATGGGGGTTTTTAGCTAGTGGAAAATCCTTATTTTGAACACACAGCAAAGCAGTTTCTATTCAACTGTAAGAAATATTCTTACCTGACTGAAATAACAGAGACTGCTATCACTAAACACAGGATAATGGCTCCAAACACTGTGCCCACTATTATAAGGATGAGTTCACTGTCTGGGGGGAAAAACAGCAAAAAAGAAATGTGTCAATTGATAACTCACAGTGAATATTGAAAAATGAGAGAAGGGATTTATTTTCAGGCTCCTGGTGCTTACAACATTTTGTGGACACAGAAAGATATAAATTAAGGATCTGCATTAAAGACCATCTCTGATGGATGGCTGTTTTGACTCCAGCTCTGGGTCCTAATGCTATGCACTGAATGGTTTTACACATAGTTATAGGTGAGGGACAGGAACAGCTGGGAGGATGTAGGGGTTGTTTAAGCTAGTATTGATGCTAAACTATGTAGTCAGGTGTCAAATAGGCTCTTCCCATGCCCTAGGCACATAAGACAACAGAGAAATTTCACTTTCTTTTCCCCTAACATAGTCCTTCTATAAATGAAGAATGGTGGCACCCCTAAAGGCTACCACTTTTTTGTTATCTCAGACAGATTAAGCATTACTAGGTATTTTTCAAGACCATAATTAAAAATCAGAAATTCTTATACTTACTGTCAGTGCATTCCTCCCCAGAGTAGCCCACTGGACAACTACAGGAGAGAAAAAGGGGAAAGACAGAAAGTAAGAAAAGATGATCTTTAGAGTCCCATTTAATCCAAACCATTCTATGATCACAAAACAATAATATATTTCACCCCTTTATCAGCAATTTCTCCACAAAGTGTGTTCATTACCGGTTTCCTCTTTAACCCTATCTTACTGTTACTTTCATTAAAGTGAAACAATCTGAGATTTTCAGAGTGATTGGTGACCTTGGCACTTAAAGTTTCAGGTTCTCAGTCTGAAAAATGTTAAAAGGACCTAATTTTTCTAAAGACCAGAACTCTGCATCTTTGAGCCACTTAGAATTGCCATGCAATGTCTTTAACAAAAGCCTCAGTATAAGGTCTATAAGGACAGGCAACTCTACCTTCCACTCATAGTAGTTTCTTATATTTAAAATATATCAACTTTATGGTAAGAAATGTTCAATTTGCAGCAATAATAACAACAAAGAGAGCTGAATTAATGGATATGGGGAGTGAGTCTCTGTGTTTATCCACCAAAGCAGAGCACAACCAGTCACTCACTTGGGCCTCACCAGCAAACACCCTTGTTCTGTTCTGATCCTGAGCTGACAGAAATAATTTCAGAGAGGAAACCAAGCAGGAATTAAGGTCTGAAAGTTATTAGGAAACAGTCCCCACTGATAGCAGTGCAAACACTGCAGGGACTGGAGGCACGTCTTGCTCTAATGCCTGTTGCTTACTAAACACTTCAGCAGAGCAGCTCCCATGGCCCAGCCACGCTGTCAGAGCAGTTTGTGTTGATGTGGTGATGTACTTTGTCCTCTTCACTGACTCAGGGGTGACCTTGGGTCTCCTTCCTTTCCTCCAAGGTGTTATGAGTGCACACAAAGGACTAATGCCAAGGAGTGAAAACCCACAGCTTGTGACACCACAGCTTGTGACCCTCCTTGCCCTCCCCCTTGGGCTGCTCTCTGATCCAGTAGCTGCAGCCTGTTCTTCTGGCCTGCAGCTGGCCCTGTGGTAGATGCTCTTCTCCCTACCTTCACCTACAACACAGGAATGCAATAAAAAGCTGAATACTCACGCCACGCATTCTCCAGCCTCCTTTTTAAAGTTAATCATACATTTGCATTTTGGACCCTCTTCTTCATGTACACAGTACTTGTGTTTTGCTGCAGAGCAGTTTGCACTGCAAACTGTATTTTCAGGGAGAAAAACATAAGTGAATTGCAGATAGAAGATTGTTTTATTGCTCTAAACACACACCCACCCCTCTCCTGTGCTTTAAAGGATCCAAATGGTTTTTTTAGGACTGTACCCATGTAAAGCAAAAACTGAAATGTAAAATCACAAAATTAGAAATAAAGAGGCTGTGTTCAAAACCATCCAACTTCATCAAAAAGGAAATCTGGCTAGGCTGCATCTTCCACAGGCAAGCAGTGGCCTGAAGTTTGATCTCACAGCAGATTATTTGTATGGCAAACTGTATCAGTTTTAGTCAGGCATGGGACCACAAAGGTCTACCCTGGATCACATCTCACTGGGACTTATTGTAGCCAGCTTTCATAACTTTAGCTTGGATTTTTGAATTATTTTTTTGTTTTTCTTAAAATATTACATGTTAGACTTTTTTTTTTTTTTTACTTCTGTAGTGTGAAAGTTTTAGTTTCCGTAAGAAGAAAAGAAGGTATTTCTAAGAAAATTAGGTACATCACAGGGCTTTGGAGGGTAGCTAAAATATAAACAGAGCACTCACTTAAAGACTCAAAATAAGAAAGTAAATAAAACCCTAACAACAAACAGTTCCCAAAAATTACAGAAATCATTATTCTCACAAAAGCCTGTCTAAATCCAGGTAATGCAAACCTAGAATTATGAGCAAGAGACAGAGCCTTAACAGGTTATTGTAGTGCATCATGAGACTTCCAGTTCTGTCAGCTTCCTTCAAGTAACTTGTAGAATTTATTCCCTAAATATGTCCTCGTAGAGAAGGCTGTGAGTATAGGATTCAATTTGTTCCATCCTTTACCTCTTTAGGTTTCAGTTCTTACCAGGACTTTAACAGTGCATTTAATGGCTTGCCTACTCACTGGTTTCAGTGATGATTTTATCAAGTTTTAATAATTTATTCTGCTGGAATAAAATTATAGATTTGTTCAAAGTGAAATGTGATTATGTGTTTCTCTGGCTTTCTTAACAGGATGCACATTTCCTGATTTTTAGAGGTCAGCACATTTGCCCAGCACCTTTCTCAAAAAGGGACCAAGACAGGGAAGAAGCAGATCAGTCTTTCAGGGAAAGATAAAGCAGCAAGGCTCTTACCTGAACAAGAACGATCATCCCAGTTTGTCTTTTCTAAATCAGGTTTGCATTTGCATTCTGGAAACTGTTTCTCTTCACACACTGTGGTTTTAAGATCACATTCATAAACGTCACAATGTTTTGCCTCTTTAAAAGAGAATCAGAGAGCAAAGTTGAATACTCTTTCATAGAAAGCAGTGCACTGGCCCAGTAAATCATAAACCAATTATTTAATAATTCTAAAGAGAAAAAAATTATAACTCCTTTTCTTGGGACATCAATATTGCAGACTGTCAGACCAGCCCTTTTTCCCTCCTTGCTCTTTAACAGTTGTGGTCCTGTTTCCATCACATCTTCTGACCTTTTGTTTCTCAGCCTCCTTCAACTATCTCCAAACCTTCCTGGCTCCAGCCCATGAAAAGAGACATTCTTCCTGTAAGTTCATATTCTGAAAACTAACTTTTGGACTCACCTTAAAAAAAAAACAAAACAAAACAAAACAAAAAAAAAAAAAAAAAACCACCACAACAACAAACAACAAAAAACCCCACAGAGAAAAACCATAACTATTCTCCTAGTTTTTTCCACAGCTGAGCTGTGAGACCCAGATTCCATACAGTTCTAAAGAGATATAAACATTTATGGGCATGCAACTCATTTCATGAGCAGCATTAGTATCCTGTTTGCCCAGTGTGTTGCTCTTCAGATCCATGTCCTTGTGGTGGGAATGGTTTAAAGACCTCAGTGCATGGCATGCTGTAGAGGGATGTGACTGCACTGGTGCCTTGGGAGCTCTCAGTGGTTTTCTATTTCCTTCTCACAGCTGAGGATACAGTCACCTTCAGACAACAAACTCAGGCTTTATGCTTCATTATTAGCTATGCCTTTTAAAAAAGCTGATTTTAAAACAGGAACTTATATTAAAAAAAAAGAAAAAAATCCTTATTTTAATTAGGAACTCTTTCTCCCAGTATTACACCTTTAATAATGCAAACTACTGGTTTAGATCAACAAATCCCTTAGCTCAGTGGCTTATCAGTGAGGCCTCATTTCAATTACCATGGCTTATTATGGGAGAAGTCTAAAGAGAGTTTCATCCTATTTTGCCAGTAAAATACTGGCTTATTCTCAGATGCATAATATATATCTGTATATATTTTATCCTGATTTTTCCCACTTCTTAACACTCAGCAGGTTAAAACCACCATGCCATTGCTTACCAGGGAAAAATATTTTTCTTTTCTTCTTTATACAGGGAGTAGGAAGCCTTAACAAGACAAAAGACACTAGCACTGAATTGTTGACTCATCAAAATTACCCGAGATTGAACATTCAGCTCCTTAAAATCAACAAGGCTTATGATTTGATAGGCTCCTATGCCCACAGAAATCTTCCAACCAGGTTTTAAAAATCTCTGTTTCTGCTGATTAGTTGCTTCTCTAGCAAGGAGTTACATACCCTGATAAGAATTGACAAAGGACCCGTGACTCTGGATTGCAGCATTTATTGCAGCGCTAACTGTATTTTCATTTTCATTGGAGCTCTCTTTGAACAAGTTTGTCACTGTTATGTTCACTCCTGGGACCGAATTTCTGTTTTCACTCTGTTTTAGAGGTCTGAAAGGGACAGATAGGACCATTTTAAAGTCTCACATAATCCATATAGCAAGCTAGCAAAGCTAGCTAGATGCAAGCTAGATGCAAAGATGAGAGAAAATCTGCCAAATCTCCCTCCCTCCCCCAGAACTACCTTCTTTCCTCCCATAAAGTAGGTAGTTGCCAAGAGACCTGAAAATGAGTGTAAGTCTTGCTCAGGAATACATTAACAGCCATCTTTCCAGGTGTAAATATGTAGTTGCTGGATTTAATCATAACAGCACTGCTCCTTTGTGTGCTTTTGATACAGAACTGGCATTTTCTAGCTGGGTTAACCTCAAACCAGCTGCAGTGTGGAGAACCTCATCTCTTAGACCCTAACTTTCACGTGCTTCCATCAGCCTGTGGGGTTATCCAGGCATGCCGTGGAGAACCCACCCTAAAGGGTGGTGAGGATAATTCAGGGTGTGACCCCCATGAATGCAGAAGGGGCTGTTTGCCATGTAGAGGTATCTGTGCAGGCCACACACTACCTGGGTTGGGTTCAGCTCACAGCAACCTCCCTGGTGTAAGGTGGAGAGCAGCAGTGACTTCCCTGTTCTTCAGCTAAACCTCCTGCTGCCGGGATACGCACACAAACATCCTTAAGTGGCAGAGTGCTGCATTCCTTGAGGTGTTACTGTGCCCCACGTCACAACTGCTCTGCTGGAAGTTACTGCCCCCACAGCTCTGTTAGAACAACATTCTGCTTAGCTGCTTAATCCCTGGGGTGCCCTGAAAGGGTTGACACTGTGTGCTAGCACGCCAGGTTTTGCTTGATAGGGGTTAGGAAACACAGAGGAGCAGGCAGAGCTCTGGGGTCAGTAACCTGTAACAGATGGGGATGGAAAAAAGAGACATCTCACAGGGTCTACCTAGACCAGCAAGGGACCTATGCCCACAGCTACACCACAACCCATTCAGCAGCATCTTTGCTCAACCTGCCATCAGGAGACACCAACAAATGCACAATAAAATACATTTGCCATGCCTTCTGTAACAAGGGTTTTTAAATTACACTGGGAGTCCAAGCTGGGTGGCACTCTCAATGGTCACAGGAACTCAGAGTTAACTGTTAGACTTTCAGACATATCAGATATCACAGGGACTGCTAGCTACAGCACAGTGCTGCATCCTACATGGTGCTAGAAGCAGGACATACAGTGTGGGGCTGCCTCAGCCTGCCCATTTCACAGAAACACTGGGATAAAAATGGGGCCAACAGCATTCCTCCTTTATGGGGAAGCATTCTGAGCTGAACTCATCCCATACCTTTTATTAAACTGAGAACTTAATGGGAAACAGATTAAAATGCAGTATATGGAAGTATGTACTGTGCAAAAAAACAAACAGGCAAACTTACTGAATTTTCACGATGACAGTTTCTACATAGCCTGATAGATTTTTGAAGGCATCCTCAAACTATAAAAGAGAAAGAAATTGGAGTTCAAGGCAAGCAGAAACATAGCCCAAAATCCCATGAACCACTTTGGCTTCAGCAGTGAAGTTTTTATACAGAATATGCTACTATAGGTGTAGCATATATAAAATATAAAGCATATAAATAAAGCAAGGTGATGTGTTAAATCCACCAGGAAAGGCATTGCAGAAGAGGAATGGTGGGGTGGTGCTGTAGAATATGGATGGGAAGGCAGTGGAGGGATGGAGAAGGAATGTCAGGCTGGGTTAACTGGCTGATAGCTACAGATACCCTTTTGCAAACTCATTGCTTAGGAGGGTGTCTCCACAGCACCAATCTGTGTACAAGGAGGGGAAAGGGGGAGAAGTTGACCTCACAGATGGCACATGTCCCTGGGAGGCAGTGAAGGGGGATCATCAGGGTCGATCTTGTGGGAAGAAGCACTGATGAAAGCATTGGGAGCCCAACAGAATCAGAAGAAACATCACTGCTTTCCCTCAGGCCATGTGAAGCAGGGAACAACCAGCGGAGGCAGCTGCCTTCAACTGCCACAAAAGCAGGAGGCACCATGAGAAGAGGATAAGATGTCTAACTCAACTGGAATGAAAGATTAACTGTCTCTCTTTCTTTGTAATAAAATTCAAATTATTTTCTATGCTATTTTCACTTTTGCACTCCATTATGTATTTATTTTAGTTGACATATGATGCTCTTCTGTAGCCATATCATGAAAAAATGCTGGACAAAAAACTGAAAAAAATTTTTAACATTCTGGAGGAACAACTTTGGTCACTTTCTGAGACAACATTCATAGTAAGCAATATAATAATATGCAGAAATTGATAACCATTTTTGATCATTCCTGTTTAACATTGTGAAAATTTTTTAATCAGGTATCTGGTAGAGTTGCATATATATTTTTCCTTACTGCCAGAAAGAGAAATAAGCAAATCCACTTATTTCAACATGGCAGTATAAATTAAACTGATCATCTTATTTCTCCAGGAAATCTATTACCAGATTTTATGTATAATCATAGAATTACAAAAAAATATACAGTATCCATTTAACTAAAACACTAAAATACTAATACTAGCAGACTTATGGAAGAAGGTTGTTATTCGGTATTTAGACACAGCTGAACAGCCATTTGGAAAAGTTTGTGCTGTGTGGAACCAATAATTTTCTTTTAAAAAAATTAAAGCTGTTCATTTTTACTCATACCCCTGAGTATTATTGAGCCTTCAGCATACAGCAGAGATCAGAAACTCAATAGGCTGGAAAACTTCACTTAGCCCCACTGTTTCTGGAGAAGGAATGGTCAAAGATGGAGAGCAATTTATGTGAGAACTCCCCAGAACAGAAGTGGTACTAAAAATGCAGATATTACTTCAGGGATTCCCTTCACTTCAGCAAGAGCCATGCATGTGCTCATCTGAGGGCAAAATTCAAGTCTTTTATAAATAGGTCTAAACTAATGTGAAGCATTCTTTGAAAGAAGCAGATCTCTTATAGAGAGGAACTTTTCTAGGCCCCACATTAAAGAGTGTCCTCTCTGTCTGCATGACATCCAGTATAGCTTTAAATATATGTGGGGGGAAAAACCATTGTCACTCACAAATGCTGATACATTGTTGGACAGTTCTTGATACTCTGTGGAATTTACAATTTCAAGATTTTTGCTGTAAGATATGTTCACTGCAATGGTGCCTGGGTATACGTCCCCTGGAATGAGAACAGAGAGTGTAATTTAGAAAGCATTCAAGAAAGCCCACTTTCACCTTAGAGTTCTCCAGCTTTTAGGGATGGGGAAATACAATGCAGAAAATAAATCAGTGCTATTTTTTTTCATATACAGCAGGGATTAGCAGAGGACAAATCAAATCAATCACAATGGGGGATGTACTTTGGCTGCCAGGATAGAAGGCAGGATCCTGGGCCCAAACAATCTGTCCTGTTTATGAAACTGAGTAACATTAAACTGTCAGCATGGCCTGAAGCTACAAGATTTTTTGCAAGGTGTTAAAGAATTTGGTGAGAAAAAATGTATATCAAGTACTCCAAATTTGCAGCTATTAAGCAGCAAATATGGTTCACTGTAGTTTACAGAGAAAGCAATTCAGAATCAACCTGCTTCTTAAGCCTCACAAGTAAATTTGAGAATCCTGCTTGCTGATCCTTAAATAAGAAGCCCTATTTTCTCATATGCTTGGCCTTCAGAAGCACTTCAGAGATGCTTTTCCACAGGACTCTGATGAGTGTTTAGCAATGGGGAAAATCAATCTAGTTGTTCACAAGTTTGCTCCTTTTTAAATCATTGCCATTAATATCAATGTCAGGCTTACACTTGCATTTTTTTTTTCCTGCTTTTCACTCATTTTAATCTCCTGCACCTCTGACAGAGAATTCACCTTCTTTTCCTAGAACATTAACCTCCTTGGCTGTCACTGTTTTGCAAGATTGCAATCTAGGTCATTGTAGGAGTGGCTGCCTGCAAAGCAAGAAATCACTCAGCAGTCACTTTCCCAGACTGATTGTGTTTTCAATTATAACATGACAACAAGCTATATGGGAAGCAAAATCCACCTGAGCAGGTAACTAAAAGCATTGATGCCCTTCTGCAACTCACCTTTGTAACAATTCTCATTGCTGTAGTAGTATCCATATTCGCACACGCAGGTGTAATTGCTTTGTAAGGAAATACATGTAGCTGAACTTCTTCCACAAGGATCTCCAAGGCAGAAATCCACTAATACCAAGATGAAACATATTGACATTAGGGTTTCTGTGAATTTCTGCAATAGCCAGTTCATACATAAAGTCATTCATACATTGAGTAGTCCATATATACGTCTAGTAAGAGAATCTACCAGGTATGTTTTAGAGAGTATAGATGCAATTGCAGAGCATATGTCTGCATATCTGGCTTGTTTAATGTATAGTAACTGTTTTCCCTACACAATCCAGCAGGATATCACAGTGAGGACACAGAGTATGGCTGAAATTCATTATCTGTCATACTGAGCATTCACAGTTCAACTCTACTTAACACAACTAAAAGCAAATCAAAGAAAGAAGGGATATCAAGGCTTGCCAAAAGCAGTGACTGTTAGAAAAAGACAGACTGCAATAGCCTGTATGTCTTTAATAGTGCACAGGTACATACTTGCCTTATTATGACAGTGTCATAGCACAGTCCTTTACTGCAGACACATCAATAAAATGAGGATTCCAAAGTGATTCATAATATATTTAAGTAATTAAAATTTATATTTCTATACATCTCATATATAGGATGGCAATTACAGTTCTCTTTCAAGATATCAAATTCTGTTTTTCACCCTGTCTTGGTTTTCAAAATTCACTCCATAAGTACACTCTCATGGCTGAGACATTTTCAGTGAAATGGGGGAAAAAATAGGAATTCTCATTCATACCCCAAAAAATAAGAAGTAAAACATGCAATGAATTTTCATTTCCTATAAGGTTTATCTCCAAATATTTTTCCAGAGAACCTAGTGAAGCCATTTTTTTTCCTGATGAAAAAGATCCCAAGCACAAAGCTACAACAATTATGAACTCCTCCAAACACATTCCACTTGCAGCAAGGCCCCTCAGGGAAGAGTGGCAGGGAGATAAAGCATTAAATGAGGACACTTTGCCTACACTGGAAGGCCCTACTGGGATTGAAAAAGGTGGGGTACGGAGATCTCCAGGACAGACAGATGCACTGTCCCCCAGACACATTTCCTGGTGCCAGTCCCACACCAGGCTGTGCCCTGGCTCCCTCCCTGCCTGTGCCCCCGCAGCCTCAGGCACAGCTCCCTGCAGGGCCACGCCACCTCTTTGCAGGGATTCTCTTGAATCCCAGCCTCCTGAAAGAGGCAAAGGCACCGAGCACAAAAAAAGCAGCCTCAGCCAATCCTCCCAAAGGAGGATATTCATGGCAACCACCTGGTCAGCTTTGTCTCTTCTGGAAGAGGAATATGGGACAGCCAAGGCAGGGAAACTCTTTCCTGTCTGAGGGGTCTACAGAGCTCACTGGGATTTGGTTACTACAAGCCATCCCTAGAGGATGCTGCATGAGCATTTTTGCCTTTTAGATGTAGATGCTGAAGTTGGCATCTCTGTTGCATCAGGACCTGTTCCATTTACAGTACTGTTATCTGAAGAAGGGAAGAGAAGAGACATGGCAGCACAGTCAAGCATTATCTGTTCAAAAAGCATCAAGCTGGGAGAGGAGGACGACAGGCATGGCCTACTCCGTGCCCCCCAGCCATGGCCCCTGGCCTCTCCCTGCTGGGCTGTGCTCCAGATCCCTCCCGGCCCATTCTCCAACACCTCAGGAACAGCTCCCTGCAGCGCCTGCTAACAGGCTGGCCCTGGGCTTCTCTTTGCAGGGATCACCTTGTACCCAGGCCTGGTGCAAGAGGCAAAGGCACCAAGCATGGAATCAGCAGCCTGCTCTAATCTTCCCCAACGCCTTTCCTTTACAACAAAGACCAGCAGGGAAAGATGGAAGAGCAGAAATTTTTTAAGATCATGCTCTGGGCAACTTTGTGTCCAGTGGGAGAATATCTCAGACAATCCCAGACAAGGGAACTCATCCCTGCTTGGGTATCTCCAGTGATCCCTGGAACCTGCTTACTGCAAGCTGTCCCCAGAAAGGGAAGCCTGAAAGCTTTTCTCCTTACCTGAAGGTTGTGAGCTTGGCACCACTGGTGGGTTAGGATCTGTTCCATTATCAGTATCATTTCCTGAAAAAGGGAAGAGAAGAGACATGGCAGCACTGCCTGGCATTGACTTCTCAAAAAGCCTTGGGCAATTCTGTGTTTTTTCTCTCATAGTCCTTCTCTCACACCCTGCTCTTGGAGACCTTCTTGCCACATGAGCACGCCCTCATGGTGGCCTTTGTCACAGGCTCATGTGGGTGGAAGCCAGAGGCACAAAGCCTTTCCCAAAGCTGGATGATCAGGATGGGGAGGTGATGCTGGCAGGAGGGATGTGCTCATGCAAGCCCACCATGGAGCAAGAGCTGAGGGACTGAGGATGCTGCCCCTCCTCAGGTTGATCCCAGCACGAGCTTTGACCCTTCTGGTTTGGGCTCCCAAGCATCAGGCTGGGAACAGAGGATGAAAAGCACAATCTGCCTCGTGGTGCCCAGCCATGGCCCCTGGCCTCTCCCTGCTGGGCTGTGCCCCAGATCCCTCCCTGCCCATGCTCCAACAGCCTCAGGAACAAATCCCTGCAGGGCCTTGGTCACCTGTTTGCATGGAACCCCTTGTACAGCACAATCCACACACCGGCACAGGAGATAAAGGCACCAATCATGGAATCAGCAGCCTGCAATAATCTTCCCCAACACATCTGCATTACAACAAAGACCAGCAGGGAAAGATGGAAGAATGGAAGATTTTTCAAATCATGGACTGGGTAATTTGGTCTCCAGGGAGAGAAGAACTGAGAGAAACCCAAGCAAGGGAACTCCTCCCTACCTGAGTATCTGCCGTGCTCCCTGGAACCTGCTTACTGCAAGCTGTCCCCAGAAGGGGAAGCCTGAAAGCTTTTCTCCTTACCTGAGGGTCCGGGGTTTGGGTCCACTGGTGGGTTAGGATCTGTTCCATTATCAGTATCGTTTCCTGAAGAATGGAAGAGAAGAGACATGGCAGCACTGCCTGGCACTGACTGCTCAAAAAGCCTTGGGCAATTCTGTGTTTTTTCTCTCATAGTCCTTCTCTCACACCCTGATATTGGAGACCTTCTTGCCACATGAGCACGCCCTCATGGTGGCCTTTGTCACAGGCTCATGTGGGTGGAAGCCAGAGGCACAAAGTCTTTCCCAAAGCTGGATGATCAGGATGGGGAGGTGATGCTGGCAGGAGGGATGTGCTCATGCAAGCCCACCATGGAGGAAGAGCTGAGGGACTGAAGAGGCTGCCTCTCCTCAGGTTGATCCCAGCAGAAGCTTTGACCCTTCTGGCTGGGGCTCCCCAGCAACCAGCCGGGAACGGAGGATGACAGGCACAGGCTGCCCCGTGGTGCCCAGCCATTGCCCCCAGCCTCTCCCTGCTGGGCTGTGCCCCAGATCCTTCCCTGCCCATGCTCCAACAGCCTCAGGAACAAATCCCTGCAGGGCCTTGGGCACCTCTTTGCATGGAACCCCTTGTACCGCACAATCCACACACCGGCACAGGAGATAAAGGCACCAAGCATGGAATGAGCAGCCTCCTCAAATGTCCCACCACACATTCCCCTTGCAGAATGACCAGCAGGGAAATATGCAAGAGAAGAGGTTTTTCAAGATCATAGTCTGGGTAATTTGGTCTCCAATGAGAGAAGAACTAAGAGAAACCCAGGCAGGGGAACTCCTCCCTGCTTGGGTATCTGCAGTGCTCCCTGGAACTTGCTTACTGCAAGCTGTCCCCAGAAGGGGAAGCCTGAAAGCTTTTCTCCTTACCTGAAGGTCCTGGGTTTGGCTCCACTGGTGGGTTAGGATCTGTTCCATTATCAGTATCGTTTCCTGAAAAAGGGAAGAGAAGAGACATGGCAGCACTGCCTGGCATTGACTGCTCAAAAAGCCTTGGGCAATTCTGTGTTTTTTCTCTCATAGTCCTTCTCTCACACCCTGATATTGGAGACCTTCTTGCCACATGAGCACGCCCTCATGGTGGCCTTTGTCACAGGCTCATGTGGGTGGAAGCCAGAGGCACAAAGTCTTTCCCAAAGCTGGATGATCAGGATGGGGAGGTGATGCTGGCAGGAGGGATGTGCTCATGCAAGCCCACCATGGAGGAAGAGCTGAGGGACTGAGGATGCTGCCCCTCCTCAGGTTGATCCTAGCAGGAGCTTTGACCCTTCTGGTTTGGGTTCCCAAGCATCAGGCTGGGAACAGAAGATGATAAGCACAATCTGCCCCGTGGTGGCCAGCCATGGCCCCGGGCCTCTCCCTGCTGGGCTGTGCCCCAGATCCCTCCCTGCCCATGCTCCAACAGCCTCAGGAACAAATCCCTGCAGGGCCTTGGGCACCTGTTTGCATGGAACCCCTTGTACAGCACAATCCACCAACGGCACAGGAGGCAAAGGCACCAATCATGGAATCAGCAGCCTGCAATAATCTTCCCCAACATATCTGCATTACAACAAAGACCAGCAGGGAAAGATGGAAGAATGGAAGATTTTTCAAATCATAGTCTGGGTAACTTGGTCTCCAATGAGAGAAGAACTGAGAGAAACCCAGGCAGGGGAACTCCTCCCTGCTTGGGTATCTGCAGTGCTCCCTGGAACTTGCTTACTGCAAGCTGTCCCCAGAAGGGGAAGCCTGAAAGCTTTTCTCCTTACCTGAAGGTCCTGGGTTTGGCTCCACTGGTGGGTTAGGATCTGTTCCATTATCAGTATTGTTTCCTGAAGAATGGAAGAGAAGAGACATGGCAGCACTGCCTGGCACTGACTGCTCAAAAAGCCTTGGGCAATTCTGTGTTTTTTCTCTCATAGTCCTTCTCTCACACCCTGCTCTTGGAGACCTTCTTGCCACATGAGCACGCCCTCATGGTGGCCTTTGTCACAGGCTCATGTGGGTGGAAGCCAGAGGCACAAAGCCTTTCCCAAAGCTGGATGATCAGGATGGGGAGGTGATGCTGGCAGGAGGGATGTGCTCATGCAAGCCCACCATGGAGGAAGAGCTGAGGGACTAAGGAGGCTGCCCCTCCTCAGGTTGATCCTAGCACGAGCTTTGACCCTTCCGGTTGGTGCTCCCAAGCATCAGGCTGGGAACAGAGGATGAAAAGCACAATCTGCCCCATGGTGCCCAGCCATGGCCCCTGGCCTCTCCCTGCTGGGCTGTGCCCCAGATCCCTCCCTGCCCATGCTCCAACAGCCTCAGGAACAGATCCCTGCAGGGCCTTGGGCACCTGTTTGCATGGAACCCCTTGTACCGCACAATCCACCCACCGGCACAGGAGATAAAGGCACCAAGCATGGAATGAGCAGCCTCCTCAAATGTCCCACCACACATTCCCCTTGCAGAATGACCAGCAGGGAAAGATGCAAGGGAAGAGGTTTTTCAAGATCATAGTCTGGGTAATTTGGTCTCCAATGAGAGAAGAACTAAGAGAAACCCAGGCAGGGGAACTCCTCCCTGCTTGGGTATCTGCAGTGCTCCCTGGAACTTGCTTACTGCAAGCTGTCCCCAGAAGGGGAAGCCTGAAAGCTTTTCTCCTTACCTGAAGGTCCTGGGTTTGGCTCCACTGGTGGGTTAGGATCTGTTCCATTTTCAGTATCATTTCCTGAAAAAGGGAAGAGAAGAGACATGGCAGCACTGCCTGGCATTGACCGCTCAAAAAGCCTTGGGCAATACTGTGTTTTTTCTCTCATAGTCCTTCTCTCACACCCTGCTCTTGGACTCCTCCTCACCACATGTGCACACCCTCATAGTGGCTTTGGCACAGGTTCATGTTCCTGGAAGTCAGATGCACAAAGTCTTTCCCAAAGCTGGATGATCAGGATGGGGAGGTGATTCTGGGGATGCTGAGCACATCCCGCCCCAGCATCAAGATGGGAGTGGAGGATGAAAGGCACAGGCTGCCCCATGGTGCCCAGCCATGGCCCCTCTGGCCTCTCCCTGCTGGGCTGTGCCCCAGATCCCTCCCTGCCCATGCTCCAACAGCCTCAGGAACAAATCCCTGCAGGGCCTTGGGCACCTGTTTGCATGGAACCCCTTGTACTGCACAATCCACCCACCGGCACAGGAGATAAAGGCACGAAGCATGGAATCAGCAGCCTGCCCTAATCTTCCCCAACACATCTGCATTACAACAAAGACCAGCAGGGAAAGATGGAAGAATGGAAGATTTTTCAAATCATGGTCTGGGTAACTTGGTCTCCAGCGGGAGAAGAACTGAGAGAAACCCAGGCAAGGGAACTCCTCCCTACCTGAGTATCTGCCGTGCTCCCTGGAACCTGCTTACTGCAAGCTGTCCCCAGAAGGGGAAGCCTGAAAGCTTTTCTCCTTACCTGAGGGTCCGGGGTTTGGCTCCACTGGTGGGTTAGGATCTGTTCCATTTTCAGTATCGTTTCCTGAAGAACGGAAGAGAAGAGACATGGCAGCACTGCCTGGCACTGACTGCTCAAAAAGCCTAGGGCAATTCGGTAGTTTTTCTCTTATAGTCCTTCTCTCACACCCTGCTCTTGGACTCCTCCCCACCACATGTGCACACCCTCATAGAGGCCTTTGTCAACGGCTCATGTGGCTGGAAGTCAGATGCACAAAGTCTTTCCCAAAGTTGGATGATCAGGATGGGGAGGTGATTCTGGAGATGCTGAGCACATCCCGCCCCAGCATCAAGCTGGGAGTGGACGATGACAGGCACAGGCTGCCCCGTGGTGCTCAGCCATAGTCCCTGGCCTTCACCTGCTGGGCTGTGCCCCAGATCCCTCCCTGCCCATGCTCCAACAGCCTCAGGAACAAATCCCTGCAGGGCCTTGGGCACCTGTTTGCATGGAACCCCTTGTACCGCACAATCCACCCACCGGCACAGGAGATAAAGGCACCAAGCATGGAATGAGCAGCCTCCTCAAATGTCCCACCACACATTCCCCTTGCAGAATGACCAGCAGGGAAAGATGCAAGAGAAGAGGTGTTTCAAGATCATAGTCTGGGTAACATGGTCTCCAGTGGGAGAAGAACTGAGAGAAACCCAGGTAGGGGAACTCCTCCTTGCTTGGGTATCTCCAGTGCTCCCTGGATCCTGCTTACTGCAAGCTGTCCCCAGAAGGGGAAGCCTGAAAGCTTTTCTCCTTACCTGAAGGTCCTGGGTTTGGCTCCACTGGTGGGTTAGGATCTTTTCCATTTTCAGTATCGTTTCCTGAAGAACGGAAGAGAAGAGACACGGCAGCACTGCCGGGCACTGACTGCTCAAAAAGCCTTGGGCAATTCTGTGTTTTTTCTCTCATAGTCCTTCTCTCACACCCTGATATTGGACTCCTCCTCACCACATCTGCACTCCCACATGGTGGCCTTTGGTGCAGACTCATGTTGGTGGAAGCCAGAGGCACAAAGTCTTTCCCTAATCAGGGTGATCAGGATGGGGAGGTGATGCTGGCAGGAGGGATGTGCTCATGCAAGCCCACCATGGAGGAAGAGCTGAGGGACTGAGGATGCTGCCCCTCCTCAGGGTGATCCCAGCAGGAGCTTTGACCCTTCTGGCTGGGGCTCCCCAGCAACCAGCCGGGAACAGAGGATGACAGGCACAGGCTGCCCCATGGTGCCCAGCCATGGCCCCTGGCCTCTCCCTGCTGGGCGGTGCCCCAGATCCTTCCCTGCCCATGCTCCAACAGCCTCAGGAACAGCTCCCTGCAGGGCCTTGGGCACCTCTTTGCATGGAACCCCTTGTACCGCACAATCCACACACCGGCACAGGAGGCAAAGGCACTAAGCATGGAATGAGCAGCCTCCTCAAATGTCCCACCACACATTCCCCTTGCAGAATGACCAGCAGGGAAAGATGCAAGAGAAGAGGTTTTTCAAGATCATAGTCTGGGTAATTTGGTCTCCAGTGAGAGAAGAACTGAGAGAAACCCAGGCAGGGGAACTCCTCCCTGCTTGGGTATCTGCAGTGCTCCCTGGAACCTGCTTACTGCAAGCTGTCCCCAGAAGGGGAAGCCTGAAAGCTTTTCTCCTTACCTGAAGGTCCTGGGTTTGGCTCCACTGGTGGGTTAGGATCTGTTCCATTTTCAGTATCATTTCCTGAAAAAGGGAAGAGAAGAGACATGGCAGCACTGCCTGGCATTGACTGCTCATAAAGCCTTGGGCAATTCTGTGTTTTTTCTCTCATAGTCCTTCTCTCACACCCTGCTCTTGGACTCCTCCTCACCACATGTGCACACCCTCATAGTGGCTTTGGCACAGGTTCATGTTCCTGGAAGCCAGAGGCACAAAGTCTTTCCCAAAGCTGGATGATCAGGATGGGGAGGTGATTCTGGGGATGCTGAGCACATCCCGCCCCAGCATCAAGATGGGAGTGGAGGATGAAAGGCACAGGCTGCCCCATGGTGCCCAGCCATGGCCCCTCTGGCCTCTCCCTGCTGGGCTGTGCCCCAGATCCCTCCCTGCCCATGCTCCAACAGCCTCAGGAACAAATCCCTGCAGGGCCTTGGGCACCTGTTTGCATGGAACCCCTTGTACCGCACAATCCACCACCGGCACAGGAGATAAAGGCACCAAGCATGGAATCAGCAGCCTGCCCTAATCTTCCCCAACACATCTGCATTACAAAAAAGACCAGCAGGGAAAGATGGAAGAATGGAAGATTTTTCAAATCATGGTCTGGGTAACTTGGTCTCCAGCGGGAGAAGAACTGAGAGAAACACAGGCAAGGGAACTCCTCCCTACCTGAGTATCTGCCGTGCTCCCTGGAACCTGCTTACTGCAAGCTGTCCCCAGAAGGGGAAGCCTGAAAGCTTTTCTCCTTACCTGAGGGTCCGGGGTTTGGCTCCACTGGTGGTTTAGGATCTGCTCCATTATCAGTATCGTTTCCTGAAGAACGGAAGAGAAGCGACATGGCAGCACTGCCTGGCACTGACTGCTCAAAAAGCCTAGGGCAATTCGGTAGTTTTTCTCTTATAGTCCTTCTCTCACACCCTGCTATTGGACTCCTCCCCACCACATGTGCACACCCTCATAGTGGCCTTTGTCACAGGTTCATGTGGCTGGAAGTCAGATGCACAAAGTCTTTCCCAAAGTTGGATGATCAGGATGGGGAGGTGATTCTGGAGATGCTGAGCACATCCCGCCCCAGCATCAAGCTGGGAGTGGACGATGACAGGCACAGGCTGCCCCGTGGTGCTCAGCCATAGTCCTTGGCCTTCACCTGCTGGGCTGTGCCCCAGATCCCTCCCTGCCCATGCTCCAACAGCCTCAGGAACAAATCCCTGCAGGGCCTTGGGCACCTGTTTGCATGGAACCCCTTGTACCGCACAATCCACCCACCGGCACAGGATATAAAGGCACCAAGCATGGAATGAGCAGCCTCCTCAAATGTCCCACCACACATTCCCCTTGCAGAATGACCAGCAGGGAAAGATGCAAGGGAAGAGGTTTTTCAAGATCATAGTCTGGGTAACTTGGTCTCCAGTGGGAGAAGAACTGAGAGAAACCCAGGCAGGGGAACTCCTCCCTGCTTGGGTATCTGCAGTGCTCCCTGGAACCTGCTTACTGCAAGCTGTCCCCAGAAGGGGAAGCCTGAAAGCTTTTCTCCTTACCTGAAGGTCCTGGGTTTGGCTCCACTGGTGGGTTAGGATCTTTTCCATTTTCAGTATCGTTTCCTGAAGAACGGAAGAGAAGAGACATGGCAGCACTGCCTGGCATTGACTGCTCAAAAAGCCTTGGGCAATTCTGTGTTTTTTCTCTCATAGTCCTTCTCTCACACCCTGCTCTTGGAGACCTTCTTGCCACATGAGCACGCCCTCATGGTGGCCTTTGTCACAGGCTCATGTGGGTGGAAGCCAGAGGCACAAAGTCTTTCCCAAAGCTGGATGATCAGGATGGGGAGGTGATGTTGGCAGGAGGGATATGCTCATGCAAGCCCACCATGGAGGAAGAGCTGAGGGACTAAGGAGGCTGCCTCTCCTCAGGTTGATCCCAGCAGAAGCTTTGACCCTTCTGGCTGGGGCTCCCAAGCATCAGGCTGGGAACGGAGGATGAAAAGCACAATCTGCCCCATGGTGCCCAGCCATGGCCCCTGGCCTCTCCCTGCTGGGCTGTGCCCCAGATCCCTCCCTGCCCATGCTCCAACAGCCTCAGGAACAAATCCCTGCAGGGCCTTGGGCACCTCTTTGCATGGAACCCCTTGTACCGCACAATCCACCACCAGCACAGGAGGCAAAGGCACTAAGCATGGAATGAGCAGCCTCCTCAAATGTCCCACCACACATTCCCCTTGCAGAATGACCAGCAGGGAAAGATGCAAGAGAAGAGGTTTTTCAAGATCATAGTCTAGGTAACTTGGTCTCCAGTGAGAGAAGAACTCAGAGAAACACAGGTAGGGGAACTCCTCCCTGCTTGGGTATCTGCAGTGCTCCCTGGAACCTGCTTACTGCAAGCTGTCCCCAGAAGGGGAAGCCTGAAAGCTTTTCTCCTTACCTGAAGGTCCTGGGTTTGGCTCCACTGGTGGGTTAGGATCTTTTCCATTTTCAGTATCGTTTCCTGAAGAACGGAAGAGAAGAGACATGGCAGCACTGCCGGGCACTGACTGCTCAAAAAGCCTTGGGCAATTCTGTGGTTTTTCCTCATAGTCCTTCTCTCACACCCTGCTATTGGAGTCCTCCTTACCAGTAGCAGGTTTGAAGCCTCCCTGCCTTTCTCCTCCAGGTGATAAATGCTGAGTTGGAGGCTCCCTGCAGAAGCACTGGCTCTCTGAGCAGGCTCTGAGGCATCCCAGGCACGAGCACACAGCCTCTGCACTCAGCACTGCAAGAGCATCCTTTAAAACTCCATCTGTACTCTGACAGAGCACTGGAAGGATGACTGCCTTTGGTAACACACACTCCTGTACTCTAACAGAGTCTGACAGCAGGCTATTTCTATTCCAGGAATGCTTCTGCTGCATCCTCATCACCAGTGTCTAGGCCCATCAGACTGGGCACAGTCTCCACATCTGCACTCCCACATGGTGGCCTTTGGCACAGACTCGTGTGGGTGGAAGCCAGAGGCACAAAGTCTTTCTCCACGCTGGGCCATCGTGATGCGGAGGTCGCCTGCTGGCAGGAGGGATGTGCTCATGCAAGCCCACCATGGAGCAAGAGCTGAGGGACTAAGGAGGCTGCCCCTCCTCAGGGTGATCCCAGCAGGAGCTTTGACCCTTCTGGCTGGGGCTCCCCAGCAACCAGCCGGGAACGGAGGATGACAGGCACAGGCTGCCCCGTGGTGCCCAGCCATGGCCCCCGGCCTCTTCCTGCTGGGCTGTGCCCCAGATCCCTCCCTGCCCATGCTCCAACAGCCTCAGGAACAGATCCCTGCAGGGCCTTGGGCACCTCTTTGCATGGAACCCCTTGTACCGCACAATCTATCCAGTGGAACAGGAGATAAAGGCACCAAGCATGGAATGAGCAGCCTCCTCAAATGTCCCACCACACATTCCCCTTGCAGAATGACCAGCAGGGAAAGATGCAAGGGAAGAGGTTTTTCAAGATCATAGTCTGGGTAACTTGGTCTCCAGTGGGAGAAGAACTGAGAGAAACCCAGGCAGGGGAACTCCTCCCTGCTTGGGTATCTGCAGTGCTCCCTGGAACTTGCTTACTGCAAGCTGTCCCCAGAAGGGGAAGCCTGAAAGCTTTTCTCCTTACCTGAAGGTCCTGGGTTTGGCTCCACTGGTGGGTTAGGATCTTTTCCATTTTCAGTATCGTTTCCTGAAGAACGGAAGAGAAGAGACATGGCAGCACTGCCTGGCATTGACTGCTCAAAAAGCCTTGGGCAATTCTGTGTTTTTTCTCTCATAGTCCTTCTCTCACACCCTGCTCTTGGAGACCTTCTTGCCACATGAGCACGCCCTCATGGTGGCCTTTGTCACAGGCTCATGTGGGTGGAAGCCAGAGGCACAAAGTCTTTCCCAAAGCTGGATGATCAGGATGGGGAGGTGATGTTGGCAGGAGGGATATGCTCATGCAAGCCCACCATGGAGGAAGAGCTGAGGGACTAAGGAGGCTGCCTCTCCTCAGGTTGATCCCAGCAGAAGCTTTGACCCTTCTGGCTGGGGCTCCCAAGCATCAGGCTGGGAACGGAGGATGAAAAGCACAATCTGCCCCATGGTGCCCAGCCATGGCCCCTGGCCTCTCCCTGCTGGGCTGTGCCCCAGATCCCTCCCTGCCCATGCGCCAACAGCCTCAGGAACAAATCCCTGCAGGGCCTTGGGCACCTCTTTGCATGGAACCCCTTGTACCGCACAATCCACCACCAGCACAGGAGGCAAAGGCACTAAGCATGGAATGAGCAGCCTCCTCAAATGTCCCACCACACATTCCCCTTGCAGAATGACCAGCAGGGAAAGATGCAAGAGAAGAGGTTTTTCAAGATCATAGTCTAGGTAACTTGGTCTCCAGTGAGAGAAGAACTCAGAGAAACACAGGTAGGGGAACTCCTCCCTGCTTGGGTATCTGCAGTGCTCCCTGGAACCTGCTTACTGCAAGCTGTCCCCAGAAGGGGAAGCCTGAAAGCTTTTCTCCTTACCTGAAGGTCCTGGGTTTGGCTCCACTGGTGGGTTAGGATCTTTTCCATTTTCAGTATCGTTTCCTGAAGAACGGAAGAGAAGAGACATGGCAGCACTGCCTGGCACTGACTGCTCAAAAAGCCTTGGGCAATTCTGTGTTTTTTCTCTCATAGTCCTTCTCTCACACCCTGCTCTTGGAGACCTTCTTGCCACATGAGCACGCCCTCATGGTGGCCTTTGTCACAGGCTCATGTGGGTGGAAGCCAGAGGCACAAAGTCTTTCCCAAAGCTGGATGATCAGGATGGGGAGGTGATGTTGGCAGGAGGGATATGCTCATGCAAGCCCACCATGGAGGAAGAGCTGAGGGACTAAGGAGGCTGCCTCTCCTCAGGTTGATCCCAGCAGAAGCTTTGACCCTTCTGGCTGGGGCTCCCAAGCATCAGGCTGGGAACGGAGGATGAAAAGCACAATCTGCCCCATGGTGCCCAGCCATGGCCCCTGGCCTCTCCCTGCTGGGCTGTGCCCCAGATCCCTCCCTGCCCATGCGCCAACAGCCTCAGGAACAGATCCCTGCAGGGCCTTGGGCACCTCTTTGCATGGAACCCCTTGTACCGCACAATCCACACACCGGCACAGGAGATAAAGGCACCAAGCATGGAATGAGCAGCCTCCTCAAATGTCCCACCACACATTCCCCTTGCAGAATGACCAGCAGGGAAAGATGCAAGAGAAGAGGTTTTTCAAGATCATAGTCTGGGTAACTTGGTCTCCAGTGAGAGAAGAACTGAGAGAAACCCAGGCAGGGGAACTCCTCCTTGCTTGGGTATCTGCAGTGCTCCCTGGAACCTGCTTACTGCAAGCTGTCCCCAGAAGGGGAAGCCTGAAAGCTTTTCTCCTTACCTGCAAGTTCCGAGGGTGGGTCCCCTGGTGAGTCAGGATCTCTTTCATTATCAGCACCGTTTTCTGAAGAAGAGACGAGAAGAGACATGGCAGCACGGCCTAGCATTATCTGTTGAAGAAGCCTTGGGCAATTCTTTGTGTGTAGGCCATGTCCTGAGCAGGAAAATGCTGTGGATCTTTGTGGGGCTGAGCAGTCAAATTCCTGAGCCCCCTTGCCCAGCCTCTTGGCTCTCCCTAGCTGAGGTGCCTGTGTCACCTGATGTGTTGTTGACCCCCTTGTCCCCCAGGGCAGTGCTTGTACACAAGGACCTCACTCACTCTGTAGTGTCCCTTGCTTGATGGCCCGTGCTGTGTCAGCCAAAGCTGTCACTTCCAGTGGCAACCAGCCTCAGTCATCTCTGCAGGGTCTGGTCACAGGATTCCCCTGGGCATCTCTACAGGGATCCCCCTCTATCCAGGCCTGATGCAGGAGGTAAATGTGCCAAGCACAGAAAGAGCTGCCTCCTCAACTCTTACCCAGTGCTTCCTCCTTGCAGCAAAGAGCAGCAGGGAAAGATGGACTTGTGGAGGGTATTCACAGCCTTGATCTGGGTACATCTGTCTCCCCTGGGAGAGGAATTCAGGGAAACCTCTATGGGGACTTCAGAGCTCCCTGGGACTGTTCCCAGAAGGGGTTGTCTGAAAGCTTTGCTCCTTACCTGTAGTTATTGTGCTTGGTGTCACTGTTGTGCCAGCAGATGTTTCAGCAGGGGCTTCTGATGGAGGGAAAAGAAAAGAGATGGCAGCACTAGGGAACTCTTTGCACACAAGACAATTGTTGAGTAAACAGGTCTGGGAGGAGCTGTGTGTGTGGCTGAGCAGCCACACCTCTGGGCAGGCTTACCCTGCCTTTTGTCAGCCCCAGGCCTCAAGCTGTGCTGTAACAGATTCCTGTGGACATTGACAGCAGGCTATTTCTATTCCAGGCATGCTCCTTCTGCTACAGCATCACCTGGAGTATCAAGACCTTCTTTTCCTGGACTACAGCTCTATGCATTCCTGACAGAATACATTATTTTTTTCTCTTTCTATTCCTTCCCTGCCATTATTATTTCTGGTTAATATCAGCCAATTGGTGAAAATACTTCCTCAAACTTTGGTACCAGCCTTTGTTATTGCTTTTATTTTTCCAAAATATTCTAGTTGTTTATTTTTAAGTTGTTGGGTGTTTCTTTATTTAACCTGTGTCATTCTCAACTCTTGAGAAAAGGAATGAGTTCAGGTTTGAGGGGTTTGATTGTTTTGTTTTTCATAGATGTAAGAAGGATAAACCAGCCTTGCTGATAAATGTGTGATACTGACAAATGGCCAGTTTGCATCATGTAATCTAACTTTAATCTGAATTAGTTAATTATTATTATTAACTATTATTAAATAATCATTAATTTACAAGTTAAGAATAAACTTATTTACTCTGCGTGAATGCTGCTGCAAGCATAATTTTATCAAAAGCATTAAAAGCATGCAGCTGAAAGACTAATGTATTTGTGGCTAAAATCCATGTCACTATCACAGTCTGCACATCTCAGCAGACATTTGAAAAATAGACCCCACTTTTCTAGAGCTTTATAGGGCTTTGAAAATCCTTAGTGAGGAAAATCTTCTACACTTTTTTCTGATTGAAAATACATCTCACATAGAAAAGGCACATGCAAAAGACAAGTAATCCATTAGCCTCCTCTAGGTGAAGGGGAACATGAGCAATTGTGGCAGTTCCCTGCCAGGTCTCTTGCCTCCACTGGTCATTGAGTTCTATAAACAGTATTATTTGTTCCCCAGTTAGTATAAATGGGTATTTTTCCTATAACCGTGATAATATGAATCTCTGCTGGCCACAGGCAATGGATGTTGGAACAGCAACTTGTTTCAGAGGCAGCTTTTTTTACAGCTGCTAGAGCTGGGAGGCTCTGGCTAGCCATCGTCCAGGAGTACCCTTTGGACTCAGGAAGAACAGCATCCATGGTGCCAGCAGAGTGCATGAGCTGCAATTGAACCTTCTGGATGGACCTGACAAAGGTAAGCTGAGCAAAGGTGGCTAATTTATGGCTCTATTTGCCTAGATCTAACCTTCTATGTATGGTAACAGGATGTGTTAATGGGCTTGGGCATTACCACTGTGATAAAGAAATGGATGTTACCACCAAGGATATACAATAGCAGAGACATCTGGCTGCTGAGCAGGGCAGGGCCTTTGCCAGTACTATTCAAATGGACACATCCTGCAAAGCTTTTACAATATTTGCTTAGAATGAAAAAGGTTTCTGGGCAGATCTATCCTGATGCAAAGTCAGATCAAGTGAAAAATGGGTATTGCTTTCAGTAAGTCTTGGCACAAGAATTTTCACATCTTGCTATTGCCTACAAGCCTCCAACCAGGAAACCAACCAACAGACCATCTTGAAGACTTCTATGTTTATGATTTGCAGCTAAAAATTGGTCTGTAGCACACTATGGATGTTGCTGAAAACACATTTGTTCATTCACAGTAGGCAACAGAGACCCACAACCATCTGCCACCAGTTGCAAGCTTAACAGGTCTTAATTCGGCTGGTAACTCTGCAATTTTTGTTTTAGCTAGGAATTCCTGTACTCTCACAGCTTCAAGCTGCTACAAAACTCTTCATAGAGTTGCTTTATTCCTGCTAATGTCTTCATCCCCTCATACCTCTCACTGAGTATCAGGAAAAGGCATGTTTAGCTATAGGCTATGGCCCACAACTACCAACTTTGGCACAATGCCAGAAAATGTACTAAATGGCTTAAGGAATGACACCTTTAGTTTGGAGAGACTATGGTGCAACCCTCTTGAAAGCTGGCGGTGATGTTTCCATTAATTTATTTCAAAAGGAAATAACAAAAGCTCAGTGAGCCGGCTCAGAGGGAGCTGCTTTCCAGACAGGTTGGTTAAGGAGCCTCTGGCCAAAAGGGTACCGGGGTGGAACAGTTGCACCTTTTGTTATGACTGTAACAGAGCTTGAATTACCTGGGTTTAGTATGAAAGTCCTGAAAACTGCTCTTGGCTGAATTAGGTTAATCATAAGCAGCAGTGATCTTCTATTGTTCTGCGAACAAGGAAAGCCACTGGCTTACAGTGACATCTTTCATCATTAATTAATCAAAATCTAGACATGCTGAATTGTGTATCACAACTGGCTTCTCAACAGCTGCTGAAAGTACTAGAAAAATCCATTCACTGCCACACAATAGCTGCCTTGATAAATCACAAAACAGAAGATAGTGGTTCTTACCTTTCAAAAGGCTCAGCACCAGGCCGAGGCACACAGCGAAGAACACAGAGCGTCTCATTGCCACTTCTGGTGCTGCTGCCACTTGCTGCTAAGCCTAAGGGAAAGTGCCTTTCTCTTCTGGCGTCAGCTCATTTAAGGTCCCAGCCACAGGTAAAGAGCTCAGCCCTGAGCTGACGTCATGGTGGCAAAGTGGCAAATGATAAATTCAAGCGGTGTTTTTCTTCCTCCTCAGGCTGGGAGGAGATTTCTGGACCTGCAGCATTCTTCTTTTAAGTCATAAATGCTTGAGAGCTGTTGACACAAGGAAGTTACTGCTAAATAAGCTGACATGGGAACTGACAGTGCATCAGCTATCCCCTGCCAGCTTTCCATACCAACACCTTCCACGCAAATTAGATGAAGAGTGCAGTATAATCTGTTCTTAAAGGGGAAGAGGGACCCTGTCGCAAGGTATGCTAATTATGCACTTGGAAAAGAGTACCTGGGATCCACATGCTCACTTCCCATGCAATAAATTACCAATACAGACAAGCTTCATTCCTCAAACTCCAATTTTTTTTTTTTCTTAGAAGCAAAATCTTTTGCTAAAGCACTTCTTACTGCTTAACAGGTTAAAAAGAAAGAGAAAAAACCTGCACCTTTGACATCAAAAAACAGGACTGACATTGGCCCTTCTGGCAGTGATCATGGCTGTTTTGTTTGCTGCCCTCTTATGTGTGTTGCAGGCTCACTAAAGTGGTGAGTGAAAAGGAGGAGCAGGCAGGACAGCCAGCAGGTGGTTTTGTCTTTATCTGAGTGGCAGCCTCCCTTTCTTGAGGAAACGTGTATTTCTGCCAGAGAGACATTTGTAACCAGGGAATGTCAGGCTGGAGCAGAAAGCCTGCAGCAGATCTAGAAATGACAAAAAGCCCAGAAAGGTATTAAGCAGGTAACCCTGCTGTGATGTGTGGAAAATAGGTTGGAGACTGAGACTTATTAACATTGGACTCTAGGAAGCTTCTGAAATTGCCAGTGAGAGACCAAGATGGGAAAAAAGGTCTCTGTGGGCAGGAGTTGGTTATCCCAAAGTCTCTTACTTCCAGCTGCCTTCCCTGCCCAAGTTTTCCAGTGTTTGTTCTGCTTTGTGCTCCAGTAAAATGCACTGCTTGAGGTCAGCTGGGCCAGATCAGTGATTTCCAGTTCCTCCTTTTCAGGCAAAGGTGTAATTTCTCTCATTTTGAAGGTCTGAGTGACTCTGCATCCTGCCACAACTGCCAGTAAAGTGTTTCTCTGAAGTAAACACCAGTTATGCCATCATTACCAGAAAAAAGAAAGACAAACAACCCATCAGTGTTGCCACAACCCCTGCCACTTCTAATGGCTATGGTCCTGGTCTCCTCTGGCAGACCCCCCTGTCAGCAACACAGGCAGGTTATGAACACACTACTGAATGCCACATAACAGCTCTGTGTAGTAAATGCCTCTCCCTTTGTCTGCTTTTGTTTGATCTTCTGTTTTAAGAACAAGAAATGCAGTCTTGAGTAATCTCCTTGAATGAAGGAGGGTGAGAGAGACCAGAAGTATTACTCAAAGTCATTCCTGAGCATAGGGTTGTCTTAAACTTTTAACTTGCACTGAACTAGGAAACACTGCTGGCTTACCAACAGCAAAAATGGTTGTGTGCCTCTGCTGGCACAAGGAATGAGCAGCCTTGTCCCTCTGTGAACCTGCTCAGGATGCTGAGCCTGAAATGTGGGGTGTTTGCCTGTGCCTTCCTTTGTATCTCTGTCCCTGAAGTCCCTCCAGTGTGACCTGCTCCCCACACCTACCCCCAAGTCCCCACAGTGACCCCCTGGCAGCCCCCCTCTCCCTCTGTCTGCTCCTTCAGGCCATGCTGGATTCAGCTCCTGCCCTGCTCCTGCTCCCTCCTGTGCCTATTGCCCGTCAAATCACTCAATTCCTCCAGGCCCCTCACTAAAAGTGCTTTGCCAGGAAGCTGGCAGAATAAGAGAAGGAAATGCCTGGGAAATGTTTGGCCCCAGTGCCCTGTGCCTACCTGCTTGGCCAGTGTCCAGCCTCCACCTCAGGTCACCACCATGCTCCCAGCCTCAGGGGACATCCAAAAACTAATCCCAAAATCTTGTCAGAATAACAAATTTCAGTGCTGTGAGCCCCAGACCCCAGCAGGTGCTTCAGGTGGGGGTGGGTGTGCAGAGGAGGACAAACTTGGCTGTTGGAGAGTGGCCCAGCTTTATGTCACCCATCCTCTGGCAATGGCCATCTCCCAGACTTACACTCTGATTTTTCAATGCTGCCTCAAGGTGCAGCTAGATCAATCCAGATCTCAAAAATCTCCCTGTTGGCTGTGAAGCAAGTGCATGGGACCAAAATAACTTCTCAGGGCACTATGGAAAATGAGGGCCAGGTCTTCAGCAGGTGTAGATGGTGCAGCTTTTCTGCCTACACTAGAGACTAGTGGTTGAGTGTGCAGTCCTGCACATTAGAACTGTTCTCTACAGTGAAGGCACATCAGGAACTGGTGTGTTACCTATATTTTTAAACTTTACTTCCATTCCTGCCTGGTTGTTTACGTTTATTATGATCACAGTTTTGGCAGTGTGAGTCATTTGCAATGCAAAAGGCCCCAGCTCCTCTAGGAAGTAATGCCCTGAAAGACACACATCTTCACAGACTAGCAGTTTTCATATCTGCTCGCCCTTCCTTGCCCATTTGTGACACACCAGTGGTCACAACAGGCTCTCTCCAGGAAGGAGGGTGACAGGCTCTATGTGCCCTATTGCTTGGTGATTTGTGGGGCAATTAATTATATATTATAAACCAGAGATATGGTGGTTTAGGAGAACAGACACAGAGAATTAACCAAAGAGGAGAACTGATACCAGTGAAACTGCACTTAATAATTAAGCACACATTAAGCACAATAAAAAGTTGACTGTTAGTCCAGACAGACTCACACAGCCACAGGAATTGTGATGTCCTGCAAGGAACTACAGAGAAAACTTCCTTTGCAGAAGTAAGTCAATAACTTTCCAGAGGCTATAAAATCAAACTGTTGTGTGTCAAAACTCAGATATGACAATCAAGAACACGGAACAATTATTATGGAATAAAAAATATGCTATGTTTAGTAACAGTAGCTGCTCTATTGTCAATAATTTTTTATGGCAGGAAAAAGAAATACCAAAAGTAAAGGACCTTATCTATCTATTAGAAAGTGCATGAAATCAAGAGGCAATCATGCTGTCAGAAGAGAAGGTAGAAAAAAATTGTCTTTTACAGCTTTTTATGTGCACCAGCTCAATACTTTTTTCCTGCACATTTTTCAATCCTTTTTCTTACTAGATTCCTCCACATTTTGTTATTTCATGTAAATTTGCTTCCTTCACTATATATGACATATATAAGTAGAATTATATGTTTTAATTAGCTAAAAGTTTAAAAAAAAGCTTCAGAAGTCTAAATCAAAGATTTAGCTATGGATCCAGATTCACATATGATCAGGGGAAGCAGATGCTCTTTAACTTCTTTTCAGGTGGTTCCCAAGAGTTTGAGGGCACACATTAGGGATGCATTCAGTGGTCTCAGAGGCCCCAACGTGCAAATCTGAAGTGGGCAGGGCTGTTAAATCATGTGCTTCTCCACAACCCCAAAGACCTTTTACTTAGTCCCATGGAAATGTTGTGACCTGTGGTTTTACACTGCCAATTTCCTAAAAGATACCAACCTCACACAGAAAGTAGAGTAACATGAGACAGTCATGCTAAGTGGTCTCTTACCATGGGGTGAGGTGCTCTCTGTGGGTGTGTGTCCCTTTTCATGGCTACTGGGAGAGCCAGATCATGTGTTCAAAGTGGCCACCTAACTTTTCATAGAACAGATGAATCCCACCTTAGTCCCATCTGATTTCTGTCACAGCTGTACTGCTCTGGAGCAACACCAAAAAAATTGCCCCAGATGAACCTACCTGCCATTGCTCCAGATGCTCTTCCAAATCATGCCTCTTCTCAGCAGCCTGACTTGGACTTGGTGTTCCTCTGGATTCAAGGCGCCCTCCTTCTTCCTTTGAGCGACACTCAGCTGGGCATTCTTCACTGTCCCTGGTGGTTTTTACTGGGACTGGACTGATCTCATGGTGGTCAGGTCCAGTTCTTTGCCCTTGCAAACAGCCCTGCTGCACCCTCTCCTGAGGTTTTCCTCCCCTCCAACATGCACTCACACATGTAAACACACAACTTTACCAGTTTCAGCAAAAATTAAACTGAGGAAAAATTAAAATTAGACTGAGTTGCTTGGTGCCACCAAGATAAATGTATCAGAACACAACTTGTACTTCAGCTGAGCAGAATTTTGTTTGGCACAACTAACAGAACATACTCATTTCCTCTTTGCTTTTCAATTTAGTTATTCAATCTTTTCTATGCAATTTCTTATTTTCTGGATTAGATGCATAATAATAATAAAGACCACCTAAAAATTGCTTTTGTTTCCCTTTACAGGAAAATCTAAATACAATAAAAAAGCAGGGACACAGTAATATTCATTGTTTTATTGTATCCTTTTATGATACTGACTAGAACGCCAGATTTAATAATATTGGATGCAGATATAAAAATAATCCAATCCTTAAAAATTATATTTTGCTACTACAGTACTGTATAATTAGTGGAGGCTGAAAATATGATACAACTTTAAATAATACTGGTTTGGAAAACATCCTCAGAACTCCAGAGACTTGGAAGCAAACATTCAGAGATAGAGGGAAGGGAGTGGAGCAATGTCAAGAACATAAAGCAGGTTTACATTCAGGTTGTAAAGAAGCAAAAACAAATGCTGAAAATTTATCTTTTGGAAGAGAGTTCACAAAAGGTGAGCTTTACTACTGCAATTCTAAAAGCTGCTTAAATAAATCATTATGATTTTACACACCAAGATTCACCTTTGACTAGGAGAAAGTCCTGTAGAATTTAATGGGTTTAAAGCAAATGACTGAGTTGAACAGGATTTCCTTTAAAAAATGAAGGTAGTAAATATTTATCCTGTTGAGTTTCTTTTTTTTTTCTTTAAATTAAACCCATCCTAGCAGATTTTATTGAAGACTTTTTATGTCCAGCAAATTCTACAGCCGTATTCAAGGGAAGTAATCAGTATTTACTGTATTCCACGGGACTTTTCCATACAGGATTTTGCTGAACTGGGGGCTGTCTGCTGCAGTCATTAACCCAAGTAGGACTCCCATCTCTTCTAGCATTTCATTGAAATAGAGACTGAGCAATTTAGCATTTCAATACCACTTTGGAGGAACATCAGGTACCCTTGCTAGGTGCTCCCTCAACAAGGATATTATGCAACATAGACTAGACACATAAAAGGTGTCATCCCACACTTGATCTCACAGTGCTGAAGTCACACTTCTGCAAAATAATTAAGCATATTCTTTTTTTTTAAATTTTGGTACTTCTTACTCCTTCGTGAATTTCTCTCCTGCTTTTCAATTTCAGCAGCTCAAGGGAATGAAGAATTAAATGTACATTGAAAAGGTCCCAAACTCTTACAAGCACAGGACATACCCCTTCTGAAACTAGGAGATCTTGCTTAATTTCTAAAGGGACAGGCAAGAGTAATCTGCAGAGCAGTTGATATGTGTGACAACAGGAAGCATCTCTACATCCCTAAATATTACAGGATAGGAAAGAGGGTGGCTGACCAGTAAAACAACTACACTAAATTCACATTCACTCTCTTCCCAGGAAACTGTTTCCAATCTTGAAGCTGTTTTGTTCATTCTCACATAACACAGGTCCTGCTACAGTAATAAGTATGCTTTAGGGAAAAAAGATACAACATGGAAAGGCAGGAACAGTATCACAGAAATAGGCAGACAGAGCCATGGGAAAGCATGTACTACATGCAGGTGACCCTAGTGGTGGAGTAATTCAGTCCTAAAAAAAACTTCTTTACAGTCCATGGGAGAGTTACCCCAGTCACTGTAGGGATGCTGGATTACATCCTTTGTGTGTAAAGAGGAAAAAACATTAGTCAGCATAGGAAGAGCATTTAACTAATATGCATCCGTTCTTGTTAATTTAAGGAAGAAAGCTAAAGATTACTATTAGGGAATGAAAATTCCAGCTGGATTTGGAATGGATATGGCCATTGACCAGCATCAGAGACAAGTCCTGAGAAAGCAACTCAGCATATCTGCAGCAGTGTCCAAACCCACTCTGTGCTCACTCAGGTCCCAGCAAACAACCTGTACAAGCACTGGCACAAACAATCTCACAATGATAAATACCTCTCTCTCACTGCAATTTATTGCTGTTTTTAAAGCCTTTTGCTACCCTGCAGCGTGGAGGCAGGTAACTTTCATAAAGCAGTTCATGAGCAGTAACTCAGTACATGACTGTGCCAGTGGGTCTTATGGGAAATGCCACAAGAGCAATGAGATTCATTGCTGCTATAAAACCTAACACTTCCAGTGTGGAGGAAAACCTGGGCCCACTTTTTCCACTTATAGCCCAATTCAGTGCTGTGAGGTTTCAACAGTGTGAAAAAACAAGCCTGATTTTTCCAGTACAGCTGGAAGGACTGGCCAGGGCAAGCAGCAGGACACAGGAAGACTGTATGTGCAAGATGCCTTCTGAAAGATTCCTCAAATCTGTGTTTTGCTGATCAGTTCAGGGATTGCCTCTCCTATGCTGACTCTCAGGGGTATTTTTGTGGGTAAGGAATTTTATCAGTATAACTGGCAGAGCACCATAGCAGCAAACACATGCCTCTCACAGTTTTTCCTGTCAAGCAACAGAATTAGCATTTTTTTTTCTAAATTTAATTAAAAACACACCCACACAACTGCCCATGGGTCATTGCTGACTGCTCCCCGCACTTTCCACAGCAGCCAGGAGCAATAGCAGATTTATGAGCAGTGTTGGTATAGTTTTTCTTCCTTTCTCCACATCTGGCTGAACCACTTGCATTCTCCATACCAAAAACATGCCACTTCCCTTCTATCCTCTCGCATAGTGGAGAGTGATTCCCCTTGGCAAAAAAATCCAGTGTGCTCAAAATTTTCAATTTGGGGTAGCTAGAAGTAATCTAAAAGAAAGATGAGAAATAAGCTGCATGTATTTAGACATCCTACAGGGAGTTAGGTTGTGAACAGAGAAGAATCTGATTTTGGAAGTGGGCTTGAGGGCACATAGAGACCCTTCTTAGACGCAAGAGGAGTGACGAGCCCCACTCCACTGCCAAAGGGAGCTGTGTTCATGGCAGAGACAGAGAGGATCCTGGTGGCAGCTTTACAGAGAGACAACCTGCACTGAAACACTGCCCCCATCCCTGCTGTGGCTGGGCGAGTCTGTACTGCTGGGTGAGGCAGTGAACACTGCACTAAAACAAGCACCATAAACTGTGACACAACACATGGTCTGCACCAGAGACAGGAGCACTGCAGAACAGGTTGCAGCTGGGCTGGTGGAAACCCAGGGGCTGAATCACCCCAGGCTGCTTCTGTCACCTTCCCAAAAGCTTCCTGGAACACTCGGGGAAAGCACCTGCACTCATCTGGGTGCTGACTCCTCGTGCCTGAACCCCTCTCTTGCCTGCTGGGCAGGGCCTCCTAAGACACCCAGAGAAGGTGTGGCAAGCCAGGAGAGACCCTTTTTCCCCTCCTTCTGTGGACTATGCATTGGCTCTGAGACTCCTTCCTTATCCAAGCTACACAGAAGGTCAGGCTGCAATGGATAAACCCTCATAAGAAATGCCCCAACGTTTACCTCCATTGGCAGAGAGAAAATTTCAGTGCAATAACACTCTTTCAGAAAATTCCAAGTTTTGCAGTCCTCACTCAGAAAATCCTGCTGGATTTACTAAGACTCTTTCTCTCCAGATACAATTCAAGAAGAATTTGAAGACCATTAAGGTATTAAAATTATTACTTGCAAACTTTTGTGTGCTCTCTTTAGAAATAGTCCTATCTCAATTCCATTCAAATCCCTTGCAATTTGCAATGTGCTGGCAGATACAGACCAGAAGTTTTGTTCATAGACTCTTACTGCAGAAGGACTGATCTGCAGTTGTGAGTTGGTGCCACACTTTGCCCTTTGTACCTGACACGTAGAAGTTCATCTCCTAGTCTTTGAACTAACCAAGCAGTTAAACATCTTTGCCTATAAGCATAGGCCTAAATGCTTCCCCATCTGAGGAAATGCTGGCACATGGGCAAATCATGGGGTTCTCATCATTGCTGGGACATCTCCTTATCACAAGCTACTTTACTGAAAAGGGACAAAGTCCAGTGCTTGTCTATAGACTTTGGATTTAGAGTTAGCATGAAGATTTTGATGATCTAGAAGATCTAGATTTAGATTTTGCATCTTCTTCTTTTCTTTTGTAACAAAAACATAGCTCTGCTCCATACCAGGGGAAAGGCAGTCCTTTCTGTCCTGGATGAAAACTCTAATTAGAGTGGGAGAGAACGCCTAATTCTTGTGCTTTACCTGTTGTAATATTTTGGACACTGTAAGTAAAGCTTTCCCTAAATACAGCTCCTTAGGCAGCTGTAATTCCCATGAGCATCCATTCCTTTCCCCCTACACCTGCGATCCTAATCAGCTGCAAGGCTAATTATGGATCAGATAGGTGTGAAGTTGCATGCATTGTCACCAAAAGTTCATGTAAGTGCAAAGGGTACTGCCCTAGGTGTCCATAAAGCTCTGTTTCTCTGCAAGCTCACACTGCTGCTTCTACATAGAAGACAAGAGCTGAGGCATAAAAAAGACACTGTGTTGGTGTGCTGTGGCTGGTGCACTGAACTGTGCCTTCTCAGGCACATCTGTGGCACCTTTCCTGTCTTGAAGTTTTGAGAAAACAGAAGCAACTGTGAGCAGGGACCAGAAACCTCTAAGCCAACACAGCTTATAATTGCCTGTTTCTGTCTCACTTCCCTCTGGATACCAGTTACTGACCTTTGGTAGGGAACACAGCCTTTGAAGTGCTGGGAAAGGATCTGGGAACTCACACCACCTGTAGGATGCAAGTACCTCCTTCCTGATGGAGAGCTCCTCATCACCCCAGGTTTGCCTCCAGTGAGCAGCCACACAACACATGAGCATCTGAACTGGGGTTAGGCACTTTGGGGGATGCACCCCATTATCCTCAGTGCTTCAGTCAGCTGAGCTACCTAATGAACTTAGCTGTAGGGACTGTGTCTTTTAAAGCATGGTAGGGGAGAAGGGAATGTCACATTCTGTGCACACCACAGATATGGTGAGTTAGCGACAATGGAACTGTGCTATTTGTTATCCTTATACAAGCAGCCACCTTGAATTAAAAGCATATTCACATTCAAGAGGAGAAACTGCATCTGGACCTTGTATCTAAACAGGCTTTGGATGACTCAGATTAACAGTGCAGTAAAGATAAGTGGTAAATATACTTCATGATATTTAATTATATTTCCCACATGTGAGCCGGGGCAATCCTCAGCACAAATGCAGGCTCTTGGAGAATAGAAACTAACCCTGAGGACTTGGGGTGTTGGTTGGTGAGAAGTTCAACATGACCCAGCAATGTGCTCTCACAGCCCAGAAAGCCAATTGTGTCCTGGGCAGCACAAGAGCCAGGGTGGGCAGGGGATCCTCTCCCTCTGCTCTGCTCTCCTGAGACCCCATCTGCAGTGCTGTGCTCCCATCTGAAGAAATGAGGCCAGAGGAGGCCACAAAGGTGGTCAGAGGCTGGAGCACCTCTCCTATGAAGACAGTCTGAGAAAGTTGGATCTGTTCAGCCTGGAGAAGAGTAGGCTCCAGGGAGACCTTAGAGCACCTTCCAGTAACTAAAGGAGGTCTACAAAAAAGCTGGAGAGGGACTTTTCACAAGGGCATGTAGGGAAAGGACAAGGGAAATTATTTTAAAGCAAAGAAGGTAGATTTAGATTAGTTACAAGAAAGAAATTCTTCACTATGAGAATGGTGAGGCACTGAAACAGGTTGCCCAGAGAAGTTACCCAATCCCTGCAAGTGTTCAAAGCCAGGTTGGATGGGGCTTTGAGAAACCTGGTCTAGTGGAAGGTGTCCCTGCTTATGGCAGAGGAGTTGGAAAAAAATGATCTGTAAGATCCCTTCCAAGCCAACCCATTCCAGGATTCTGTGATTAGTAAGATCTCTTTCCACACTCACTCTAGGTCAGAATACAGTCCATGAGTTTCAACCTGATCTTTGGTGAGAAATGCAATAACTTAAATTCTTCAGCTTCTGCTAATATAAACGAACACACCTGGGTGAGGAAACTTGCCTGGTCTGAATCACTCAAAACTAGGATGAAAGAAAGAAAAACACTTCAACATAAGTGATCTTTGCTATGCTAGGATTGCAAGCATCGTGTTTTTCTCTTCCTTAAATGCAACTGACTGCAGTAAGCCCTCTCTTTTCCAATGTACTGAAAGTCTCCACAGCACCTACAAATTCAAGGTGGACTCTGGAGGTTTGAAAATATATTCGACCTTCAGCGCCCAGAATTCAGGTTCCTCTACCCAGCCAAGGCTACAGCATTATTACTCCTTCACAGATTCCTCATAAAAAGCATTCTGAATTCACAGCTCATCTTCTTCTTCCCTGTGAGTAATTATTTAATATTGTATTGCTGTGTCTAGAGGCATTTAATTCCTTGCAGGGAAACAGAGCCCCAAAGGATCCCACATGGAAGCACCACGATGGCATGTAGTGGCATCACTTCTGAACAATATTGGTTGACAAAACAACAACATTCCCTATATACAGAAGGTTTTCAAAGCAGCACAGAGGAACAACTGTGCCTTTTTTCTGTTAAAATTGCAGTGGTGTGACTAACCTTCCTGCACTCCTAGGAGACAATCAACCCACAAATTCAGCCAATATTGCCAGACACCTGGCTTTGGCAAGGACACAGAAATGTGGAGAACTTTTACCAGTATGAAGGTGAACACAAGTCAGCTTCCCTGTCATGCACGAAACCAACAGCGAGGCAGTGATCTAAAAGGGAGTGGCCAAACTTGCCTGACCAAAAGCAATTGCACAGTGAATCTTTGCATGAAGGCTGGCTAGGAAGACAAGCACAGTCAACAGTGAACGAGATCTGTAAACAAGACACTCCCTAGTGGTATTCAATGCAGAGTGCTGGGCACAGTTCATCTGCCTGTACTGATCCATGCTTGCCCATGTAGCGCGAAGAGTGAAGAATGAATAAGGAGTACACGTGTTAGCTTCCCATTGAGTCTTTTAGTGATGTGCTTCTTGAGCCATTCCCTCCTCTTCCTCCTCCTCTCTGATGCTCAGCAACTGTGACCGTCCCTCAGGGCAGCAATGCTCAGCATGAAGTTCAAAGTCCTTCCTATTAAATGGGAAGAGTAAGATTGATGTGGCCTCAACTACCCAGGAGACAGACTGTACCTGGGAATTAAGGGCCACACAACTGTGTCAATCTTCCACTCCCTCTCCACTCTTTGCTAAAAATAGTCTCTTCTTCTGGTTTCATCACTAATGAAGGACGGATTGTATTGTCCAGGGTAGATGCACGAATGTCGAGATCCAGGCAAACCAGTGTAGGGAGGAAAAAGTCCATTTCTTTCCAGTTCAGGATTTCTCAGTCCAGTTGGCTGTATTAGCAAAAAAAAAAAAAAAATTAAATAAAAAGGGTCTCATTCTCACACTCAAATCCTTCTTCAGGCACAGCATTACCACATTTCTTTGCTGTTGGATCAGTAGCTAGAGGGAACAATGGGATCTCTAATGATCTCTATAATCTAGAATGATTTTTGCTGCATTGCCTGAAGGGATTATTATTGTGAAATCTAATTTCAACATCTGGCCAATGAACAGATTTGAAACTTACCTGACTCTGCCAAATGCGGTCCAAGTACACAGTTAATTTTTAATTAAAAAAAAAATCTACTGCTGAGCTCAGGTATTGAGCTCAACTGCTGAGCTCAGGTATTGAGCTCAACTCTCATTAAAAGGATATCATCCTAGAGCCATCCTTAAAGGAGACAATTACAGAAAATCAAAGGTAGTCTCCTGCTCTGAGTATTACCTGGGCACTTCTCTCCCCATTTACCATAGGTACTTCCTCTCCCAACACAGTCCCTTGAATTATATGTCAAATACAAAACTATCTGATCTTCCTTTCTCTCCCCTTCTTGTAACTAAGTAAGATTTCTGGGGACACTTCGTGGAGGAACACTGATGCCTAAGATCAAGTCTGTACAATCCTTTCACCCAGTGAATAACATGAAGCCTCTGGGTTTAATCTGTTCTAGAGCAGATCCATGCAAAACCCTCATCACCTACTGCTTGCTAAAAAGTTTCCATTTCTCATTACCAGCATAATGAGAGTCTTTATTTAGTCTAAAAAATTAGGAAACGCATCTTCATTTCAAATATCTCATTCTTAGTGGAAGCATGAAGGAGAATTGTTCGACTCCATGCCGTGCAACCCAATAAATTTGCTCACTGAAAAGCCTAAAATATAAGCCAGGAAAATAGTAAAGCTCTCTGCTCTGGAAAGCAAGGAGACCAGAATGTGTGATTTGGGTGAAATCCAATGACTTTCACTCTCATGAGTAACCCACACACACCTTAAGGACATGTTGCTGAAAATGAGTGACAGATGATACAGCAGCACCACAGCTCTGGATACAGCCATTAGCAGATGGTACCAACCATGCCATAACAACTTGAGCTTGTGTCTTTCTGTGCCCTACACAGCCTATTACTCCTTAATTCATCAGAGCTGAAGGGATGCTCCTTATGTACCCTGGAGAGGGAAGGAATGGAGGAAAAGAGGGGTCCTCAGTGACCAGCATCTTCCTATTCTGGGGCAAAGTTCCCCAGACAGAGGTTTCAACCTTCCCCTTAATCAGTGAGGGTGGACAGGAGAAAACTACTAACAGGGAACCCTAGCAGTTTATCCAAAACCTTTAACTGTCCTTCCCTATTCTAGGGTTGGGATTTTTGAGCATTTTTACCAAACTATTCCTAGACATTTCCTCATCATTCTTCCAAATGACATCTCTTTGTGATATTCACCACAGGTAATAGCTAGAGCCCATAGGACTCCTAAAATGCCTTGCTATGGAAGACATTTGCTTTGCCCTTTCATCTTGCAGGAAAGGGATCTGCACTTCCAAAAATAAAGGAATATCTCTTTCCTGTACGAGGCACAAGGGATTAAAAGTTAATCTATGGATAGATACCGAATAATACACATCTGTCATCTGCAACAGGTTCTTGGTGCTTCCATTCTCCTGCATCTCGATGGTCTCTCTGCCCCACTCCTGTGCCCGGGGATTCTTCGGATATTCAGCATAAGGTGACATCTGGAAATCCCCACTCTTGAAAATCAGTTTACTTATGTCATTTTTATTCTTCCTGTTTATAAAAGAATGAGGGAAAGTGAAAACTTACAACTTATCCTGCTGTCTTGTATACACTTCTGGCATGATCTCAGGAGAGATCATTACTTGATGTTACAAATCTTGACTGGGAACAAAGATCACCTCAGAAGGACTATAGTCCAGCCATCTGCTCTGAAGCCAAGTCAGATATGAAATCAGGTCACGCAACTCAGATGGCATTATCTGGTGGGCTTTGAAATCTCCAAATTTACATGGCAAACTCCCTGAGCAACCTGTTCCACTGCCTTACAGCTCCCTTGGTGAAAGAATATTTCCCTTCATTCAGTTTGATCCCCTCCTGTTCCAGCTATGCCCCTTGTCTCTTAAAAACATGTGTGTTCATCTAAGTCAATGAAAAAATCATGGAAATTGATGAATAAAAACATATGGAAGTCCCCATGCTATTAACTATAGCACTTGTAGGCACTATGTTGATTCCTAAGAAGGAAGACCTGCAAGGAGCTGGCCTGAGTGACACCAAATGTCCCTCCAGGACTATAATGGTTGATGTGTGGACTTTGGTGACACTTCCAATTCAAAGCAGAGTATCCTCCAGGAAGTCACATAAGCTGCCCAAGACCAGGGCTCAAGTGAAGATCAGTCCACCCCTGTGGAGATCTGCACTCTGGGCCACCTCATCTCCTGCTGGCATCCCCCTGGCTGAAGATATGGGGTAACAGGGGCACAACCAAACCACTGCCACATCTATATAACTGACAAATCCAGTTGCCATCTTTATCAGAGAGCTTTGAAATCCTAGATTTGGGGACTGGAATAGCGAGGAGAGGGTGTTACTGCAAGGCATCCCTTTTCAGATTACACATATCAGGAAATAGAGCTTCCTAGGAAAACATATCTTGTCAAAAGCCACCTGCGGGCATGGGAATGAGGTGTGTATGTGTGTGAGTGTGTGTGTGAGAGGGAGAGACACACAGAGTGAGAGTACATGCAGACTTATCCATAAAGGTGAATGAAAATAGCCTTAAATACACTCAAACACCACCTGAGCGACAGCAAGTAACCTCTCCTGTTGCCTAAACTGCTCCTTTCTACTTAGCTTGCACTTTTGGAGTCTGCTTCCTGGCTTCAGAGCCTCACAGCTCTGCATGGGAAGGACTCTCCTGCTCTCCATCCTTAGAGGACATGATTTCCAGGTGTACCTTTAAGAGACACCCAGTCCATCGTTTAGCCTGGCTGCTGGGGAAAAAAAAATTCAAAATTCTCCAAATGAAAGCACAGTGTGATACTTCAGTATCTCAGATTACCCCACTTGCTTAGCCTATGTTTTCACCTATGTTTTGGTCCTTAGCTATGCTATGTTTTAGTCCTTAAGAGCTCACACGGGGAGCTCTGGGTATGGTGCAATCCACGGGGGGGATTGAGGCGGGCTAGCAGTGGTACCTACCGGCAGCAGGTGACAATCAGTGCTATGCCCATGATCAGCAGCAGTCCCCCTCCTGCCGCTGCAATCACCACCGTGATGAGCTGATAGGCTGCAGACAGGAGAGACAGAGGCTGAGAAACAGCAGTGTGGTTTTAAACCCCAGTTTATATCCACAGCTCCCATGCAAAGGGATTAGCGGCTTATTTCCCACCTTCCCCCCTCCCCATAAGCAATATAGCCTTAAGTTTTCAAGTGAAATAGAAACAAGTTCTTGTTTCCCTAAGGAATAGATTAACTTCACCAATATATCAGAGTAACTCAAATGGATTCACCTTCAAATACCTTGCTTCAAGAGTACCCACTATATGTGCTACCCTGACAGACTATACAGGGAAAGGAGATCTCCTTTCCTTAGATGACATTAAGTCAGCATTGTAAAAGAAGGTCCACAAAATGACTTTTAAGAGAAAATGAAGGAACAAAAAGCATTGAAAAAAGTAGCGTGTACCTACTGCACTTTAGACACAGTCACTTGCAATTATTTGTTTCAAATCTCCTATTTCTGACACAGTAGGAAATGAAAGGAATGAAATTTGGTACTCACGGTTTCCACAGTTGAATCCACCCAAGCCAAAGGGGCAGCTGGGAACAGAGAACAACAGGGAGTTTCAGCAGCTCAGTTGTGCCAACAGGTCACCAGAGCAAGGATGGTGGGGTGGGAGGAGGGCAGAACAGTCACCATACCTCACACACGTCTCGTTCTCCAGCTTATATCCATCTTCACAGGCTGAAAGCAGAGAGAAGGGCCGTGAGCACCGCGCAGTGGAGCCGGCAGGGATTGCCCAGCGCAGCCTCACCCGCACCGCCCCTGGCCCGACCGCGCCGCCGGAGCGCCGTGCGCTCGGGTGGGCGGCTGGATGTCCTCTGGCTTGGGGAAAACATCGGGCACTTGAGGTGAATAGGCTGAATAATACCTCCTGCTGACTTTAATGGAACCATTTCAGGGCTTCCAAGCAGAGCCAGTTTGGAGCCTGGCACAGGGAGGGCTGCTGGCATTCCCAGCAGAGCTTCTTGCCCAAATGAAAACTCACTGCACACTGGTACTGTTTCACACAAAATAGCAATGTAAAAAATGTGCAAGTGCCTCCAGTTTTCATTTTGAAAGCCCACTTAAACTATGCTACTTTAGCATTGGCACGTGTTATTAATTAATTTTAAGTGTTAGTACTGCAACAAGACGTTATGCAAACACAGTCAGGGTAACCAGAAGTGGGATGCTAATGTTTTTTCTCATGTCATCTTTTTTTCAGATTTTTCAAATTTGCAGCTAAGTCAAACTTTGAGATATCATATTTTACTATATGAATAGAATTTTTTTAACAGAAATTGAATTTATTAAGTCTAGATAATCTAGAAAACTGCTATGCTGCTATGTGCAAAATGTTGGTGAAAAACTGGAACCATCACTTCAAAATAAAATAATTTCCATGCTTATGGACAGCTATCCTGAGGAAATTACACTACCCTTCTGATGAACAGCAAAGGGGATGATACACTGGACACACAACTATAAGGTTGAAACTACTGATAAGATCACTGCTTTTCTCAGCAATAGTCCCACCAGAGCTCTGGCAGAGGCAGTGAAGGTGGTCACTCAAAGGCCTGGGCAGGAGTGATACAGATAGAGTCACTTTGGGCAGAGAGGCAAGCCAGAGCTAGCACAGGCAGCAGCCCTCAGGGGTGTGCAAGACATCACCCAAGGGTCTGGAAACCCCCTGTAGCACATTCCACAGGGAACTGTTCAATGAAAACAAAAATGTTCATGCATTTCTCCTCCATCAAACACTTTTGCCTAAAACTGTCACAGAATTTCCCTAAATTTAATTTCAGTTTCAAATCAAATAGTTGGACGAGAGCTACATTTTAAAGAAACATCCAAGACTGATTTTAATATTTTCAATGACAGACAATCAACCACAGCACTGGGTCGGAAGCTCACAAAGTTAATTTTCTTCAGCCATTAAAAACATTCACCTTCCTTCTGGTCTGAATTACCCCAGTGTCAAATTCCAGACTTTGGATGTTTACTTATTAGATTGGAAAAGGTTATATGATCAGATTTCTCCTCCTCACCACCAAATCACTCCTTTATCTTTAATAAAGCCAAGGCCATTGAGATCTTTGAGTCTCCCTAATTATTGCAGCTTTTCTCTGAACACTCACGGGTTCTCTTTGACCCTTTTGATTTCTAATTCCCAGAAATAGATGTTGCAAGCCCAGGGATAACAAAATTTCCCTAAATCCTCAGGATGTGTGGATACGGACCACTGCTGCACTCACATCACTTCTGTGGCTATAGACACAGACTTGCTGTAGCAAGTGGCACCAGTGATGGTGGGGGGCTGATGCCCACAATACCTGGTCTTGCACACCTTTCTTTGATCTATATGGCCCCCACTGCTCCTGCACCACCTCCCTCGTTCCATTTATTTTTCCAGAGCTGGGGATGGGGAAGGTGAAACTCATTACACAGCCCTCCTGCTGCATCACACTGTGATGCTTTTTGTACTAGATATATTTTTCTCCCTCTAAGATGATTTCTTTGAAGTAAAGGAAGAGAGCAGAGGTAACTGTGAAAGAGTTAAGAGCCCCAGTCAGCAAACAGCCAGGGCAAGGATAGTAAATCCCAAAGAATCCTTGCCTGGCTCATTCATCTCACTGGGGCCTTAGCTAAAGGAGACTGGATGGGTTGCTCCTTCCACTTGCTAACAAAAGCAGGCTGAAAACATCATGAAGTGAATGCTCCACCACTGGATTGGGCAGTAACAAAATGTGCAGTGGAAGGGAGGGAGGGAAGCATCACCTCACAGCTCACTGGAGTTTCCTTCTCTAATGAGCAGCCCAGTGTATCCCAGCTCCAGCCCACCCCCTGCATGTTGGGAAGGCTGCAGGAGCAGGCAGACAGGTGCTGGAGCCCACCCTAAGCTCAGCAATGTGTGTGAGGCACATCCACCTGGAGCAGTGCCATGGGCAGGAGCAGCCGTGGCACCTCGCTGGCACACAGCTCTCAGGTCAGGGGGATATAGGAGCAGAAAAGAGGAAAAGCAAGATCCTGAATATGCATTTCTCTGTCTTACTTAAAAACTCAGTGCTTATGTATTTTCCTCTCCTCCCTGTGCCTTTTCCTGCCACTTTGCTTTCTCCTTTGGCATCTTTGCTGCTCCTTTGAACACGTTCCCAGGAGAGCTCTCACTGTCACACTCACTTGGCAAGACTCCAAACACAAGCGGGGAACAGGGGAAAGGCCTAGGTATCAGAGGCCAAGCAAAGCTGTTGAGTTGAGCTCTTCAACCTAGGATTCCTCTGCCTTCCCAAAAGACACTCAGGGGTCTCTTTGGAAACCTGCTTTGCTGCTCCTTGCTTCACTCCAGAAACACTCTGTACTGGTAAAAATAGCATGCCCTTGAAAGGCTGGCACATTGGGTTTGCTGCTCGGGTACTGAAATAGCCCTGAAGATACTGAGAAGGCTGAAAATCAGCAGCAACCCAGAGACACTGAACAGCACAGCAAGAGGTCCCCTGGCCAACATGTTGGACCTCCTGTGCCTCAGAGACCCAACCCTTCCCTGGCCCATGGCATGCTTTCCCAAGCATGTCCCTGGGGACAGATGCTACAAGGAGGACAGAACAAATCCTGTGGGTCAGGGCAGCCAATTCTCCCAGCCTTCCCACGGGGGAGACCGGACAGGGCAGCACAATAGCCATTTCCCCCTTTGCAAATCCTATAATTGGAGCTACTAGACCACATTTTCACAGCCCACAATGAGGGTCAGATGCTCACGAGACCTTGGTTCCTGTTTAGGCACTAAAAGGGCAGAGGTTTTCAAAGAGGCTGGTATATTGTATGCTATATTTATCAGCAAAATAGCCCTAAATATCAAAATGGGGCCCATAGCTTGGCTTTTGGAAAAGCCTTTAAAAACCCCAACTACCTGGCTTGCCCAGATGGGCCCAAGTGATAATGAAAATCTGGCATCTTGTCAGAGAGTGGCACCATGCAGTCAGTGCTGCCCTCATGCCTCTGCACTGCAGCCTAAATCCATCATCAGCCCTGTCCCTCAGACACTGTCAAGCTGATCAATAAGATGTTTCCTACTGACAGCAGTGAGATGAAGGTGGCATTTAGGCCTCACTGTGTACAGATAAGGTTTTCATATTTTCCACAGCAAACAAGTTTCATAAGTATGGAGTAATCATACATACAAGGTCTTAGATCTCTTAGCCCTCTGCAACCATCACACCAAGTGCCTCACAGCCTTTCAGGTATTTATCTTCACTGCTTGGCAAGAGACACGAACAAGACAAGTAGAGTAACTTTCCCTGGGTCCCCACTGTCCATGATGGAACAAGAATTGGGTAAAAACCTCTCAAGTTTCAGCTCAGCTCCTCACTCACTACATAAGCCCCTCTCTGACTCTCTAGGGTTGGTGGAGATGCTTAGTATTTCCCAAAAGAAATCCTTCCTCCAACATACAAAATTAGAGGAATGAAGGAAAACACAAAGGGAAAGGTTTTGTCACAAAGGAGCCACAGAGTGCAGGAGAGGCAGGGCCACAACCTGGCAAGCAGAGATACCCATCTCTGAGCTGTCCCTCCCAGAGTCTGTAGCACATGAGTTATTTCCAGGCACATTTTTCTCACTCTCAGATTTGGAACCGACAAAACATCTCCGCCTATTTCAAGAGCAACCCAGCAGGCAGTGCCAGAAGCAATATATTACCACTACTGCAGTTGTTATTGATATGTCATCAGAAAAGCCTTACAGCAACCACAAACTAGGGAATGGACACCCCAATCCTCCAGAAGTCATTTTGAACACTGGCATGTAAAGACTTTGTTAAAAATGCAGCAAAACCAGATTTGTTGATCTGAGGAGTAGCTAAAAAATAACACAATATTTAAGCTTAAAATTTCAATTTGGAACTCACCTGAAAAATAAATTCATAATAATTTTCAGATACAAATTTTTAAAATACTGATGATATATTAATATAAGCTTTTGAGTTTAAAGCACTTCCCCTAAGTTCACCGAGAGTTCAGACAAAATCAAAACAGGCAGAGACACACGTCATCTCTGCTCTGTGCCACTGAACTGGAGCCCAAAGCAGCCAGGCCCCTCTCTCCCTCTCCTCAATCACTGAGACTCACAGCATGCTCCAGAAAGAGATAATATTATTCCTAGAGAGACACTGTGTCTTCAATGTCTGCTGAAAAACCCCCTAACTAAATAAAAGAAACTTGAGCTGCTAATATTTATTCATAATATTGAGGGTTTTGCATGCACAGCACTATGAGCACACACTCATTTCCACTGGAACAAAAACTTGGAGGAAAATTCAGACAAAGTACACCACATAAAGAGCAATACCTCTGCAGGAGTGGTCCATCTTGTTGTATTTGAAGTACCCACTTTTGCACTGGCAGAGAGCGACCCCATCAAAGTCGGTGCATTCTGAAGTTTCGTTGTCACATTCAGGGTCCTTCTGTCTGCACAAGCTGCCAGCTGTTGGGAAGAGGTGGCCAACATCAGCATGGTTCTCTCTGAACCCACCATTATGCACATTTGTTTTTCCTAGGCATCCCATTCAGCTGATGTGATGTGCTGCTTTAATCTCTTTTTTTTTTTTTTTTTTTTTAGTAATATTTGTTCCATTAGGAGGGAGTCAGCATTACCCCATGTCACCATTTCTTGTGTATCTACCATCATTTGTACAGGCAAATAGAGGGGGTGAATAATAAATGTTTCAGTTCGGAAGCAGAAGGGGAAATGAAAAAGAGAAATCTGGTTTGGCTCAAGCTCAAACACATTCATCCCCTGACACAGTTCAACAAATCAATTTTTAAGTTTATATCAAGCAAAACATTACACCAAACCAATTCTTTTCCATTTCAGTATTAAGCACTGGCTTTTTCCATTTTTCAAACAAAAAATTTGTACTTTCATTTACATTACTTGGAAGTAGTGTTTTAATTTAGAAAGTCAGACTTGTTACAATGAGCATTCAGCAAAACTGTGGATAAATGATGGAAATTGTGACATCAAATTTACATTTTTACTGGGAGGTCAGACTAAATGGAATTAATAAATATTTGTGAGAAATAGGATTTTATGGAAAATATGTCACTCATTTGGCACTCTCCTTTTATAAACCTTTCCTTGCTAGATCAATTTTTTTTTTTATCTGACATGTTTTCTTTTAGGTACTTACACAAGAATATAATTTCTTTCTTACTCTGCTTATTTCAAGTTAGAAGTTGACTTTACAGAAGGTATCAGAGGTGATGGGTAGGTATAATCCAAGCAGGTTTACCCACATAATTTAAAGCAAATCATGGGCAGAGAATGGCTTTAAAATACAGCCCATTGCAATAAAAGCACACACTGAACTTCTCATCTGCATGTTTACTTTGCCAAAATGATACTGGGGGTTTCCCACTAAAGCCAGGCTAAGTGTTGCCACCCTTCATCCTCCTCAAGGCCAAACCTTAAAGCTTTGAACCCAAAAGTCACAAAACAGCACGTGCAGCCATTTCCTTGCAGGAATCTCTCACAGATAAATCTCCTCCATCACTCCCTCAGGAGGTGAGAGCTGGGAGATGCCAGGGCACAGCACTGGGGTCCACCTGGAGAAGGTCACTGGTGTCCTTCCCCACATCCTTCTGTGCTGTATCCACACTGCCCTTGGGCAGATGGAGGATCCAGTACAGAAATCACAATTCTCATTGACTGTGAACCATTTTACAACCTGCAGCACTGAAACTGGGCAGGCAGGAGAGGAGAGCTCGCTGTGCAGCCTCCAGCAGCTCTAATTGAGCTCACCAGTGGGGTTTTGTCTCTTGGCTTTCACACCATTTCCCTGGCTCCCAGCCGCACGTGTGAAATTAAGAGTTACAGTTTTTGATCCGGCTGGGCCCAGTGTCACATCCCAGAGATGAAAGGCTACCCTACAATGTCTCTAATCCTGTGCTGCACAATATTTTCACAGAGAGGCAGATTTCTCACACATGTGGCAAAGATAATGCTTGGTATCTGCATCCCTTTTGTACTGGGAGCTTCTTAAGATGACTCCCATTTAAGCAAGATAAAAAGATACAGAGGGATTTTTCCAAATGACAAAATGTTGTCCCCCTTTAATGAAAGGAGCCAAATAAAACATCCCTTTCCCCTCCTGCCACAGTCCTTCCAGATGCTATTTACCTCTGTGGAGTGATTTCAGGCTTGATATGAACTGGCAGGCTTCAGTGGGGGATTTGCAAGCTCGAATGTAGCTTTTCACACTGCTGATAACATCGAAGAAAGTCACGTTGGATGCTAAAGAGAACGTGGATTGCACTGAAACGTGCACAAAATTTGCCTCCCTAACAAAAAAAAACAAAACAAAACAGCCCTGAGTATCACAGGTCAGTTTGATATCATCATTAGCACCTCATACATAGGACTGCTGTTAATACAGGAGATGCTTACCACAGACACAGCACTACATGCACGTGACAGACCTTAAAAACAGGACTAACCAATACCCAGAGAGGAGAATATGGAGCTGGAAGGGATGCTGGTAGCTCACTTTGGAACCAGTCATAAGTCCCTCCTGGGCAGGCCATCCCCAAGCTGCTCAGGACAAGAGGAGAGTACCAGGTGAGCCTGGCAGGCTGGTCAGGCATTCCTCATGCCCTGTACCACTGGATTGCATCAAGCACTGACTCAAAATGGAGAGTGTGGCTCTCAAGCTGAAGATCCCAAATGCTCAAGTTTCTCATTCTTCCCCTGGCAGCCTTAGCCTTACCTGCTTGCCTTAACTGTGGAGTGGTGGTATCCTGGCAAGCCTGACAGCGATGCATTGAGCTGCAAGGAGGGAGAGAGCAGCTGTTAGTGCCCTGATGGAAGGAGGCAGCCCCGTGGACAGTCCTCCTGCGTCACTGACACCATGCCCTGTGTCTCCCAGAGACGCCTGCTGAGACCAAGGGGGCTCTGAGCATCCCAGAGGTTCATATGCTCTATAAGAGAGATGCACTGCCCTGTTGTCAGTAAGGGGTGGACAAAGTCACCATTGCACAGCTTTGGACAAGAACAAAGCCCCAGGGATTTTGACATGAGCATCTGCCTGTGGCCCTGCTGTAATGACCCCAAAGGTCAGAGTTGAGCCAGATGTCAGCAGGGAGAGATCACCCTGCAAGGCCAACCTCAAAGCAGCACCCTTGGAGCCTGCAGATCTTCCCTGACCCTGGATCTGTGCAGTGGTTTTTATTTACTCCCCAGCACAAGCTGTGCAGGCAGCATCACAGTGACTCCACCCAGCACCTCCTTCCTTTGGCAGCATCTCCAAATCCATCTCCAAAGAGCTGGAATGAAGTCCCATCCCAACAACCACTAACAGGATGAACTTGTGCATGCAGTGATCTGGATAAGAACTGCACAGGGATGTGCAGATCATCCCAGCCCATGGGTTCTTTTGGAGCTATTGATGGCACAGCCTTTGGGGAAGTCAAGAGCCTGACCAGCACTGGCTCTCAACTGACCAAGAGCCACATGGCTAAAACTGAATGGTTGGGAAATGTGACAATCATAAGTGGAGTGAAGGGGACTTGTGCCACCAGCATTGCCAAAGTCCCAGTCCAACACTCACCACCTCCAGGATCTCCCTCTCAACGTGGAAGAGCTCTGTGTACTTCCCGTGGGTGATATTAAGTTTCAGGGGAACCTGGCCAATAAATATTCTCACTAAAAAGTAAAATAAGACAAGTTAGTTGGAACACATCTCTGTGCCATGGGTAGATGTGGTTTCATCTGCCTTACATGAGAGGCTGTTTGCATGGAAAATCCCTTTACAAGGCATACAGAAAACTCAGATCCGAGAGTCACTGCCCCAATAAAGCAAAGTCACAGCCTTGGGGTTTTTTTCCCAAGAGTTGCTGCAATGTTCCCACAGTCCCAGTCAAATTCCAGAGCTCAGTGCTGCTGAACAGACAACATTTCACTTCAGTGTCCATACATTTCATGCAGAAGCACAGACTAACTTAAATAGATCCCTGAACACAGAGAGAGATGGGTAAATTGAGTAGGAAGATAATGTCAGGTACCAAAACTATTTATGATAGTTGGGGGTCAAATTATGTCAAATCTCATACTTTTCCCTGCAATGGAAGGAAATCAAATCAGCAAGTCAAAATAAAGCACTGTAGAAAGGATATTTTCATTTTTCAAACTGCTGGAGAAAATGAGCAATGACATTTGAAAAGAAGTCCAAAAAACGCATTTTTCTGTGCTTAGATTCATATTTGATTCACAGCAGCAGAATGCAATAATCTGAGTTGCCCAGACTTGCAGAGATAATACCCCTAAATCTTGTATTAAGTGTCATGAGATACTCAGTGGAACTGAGAACTCAGAATTCCAGCTTTATGTTCCACCAGAAAAACAAATACAGTTGAAGATAACATTATAAAGCCCTCAATTCTTTCCCATTTTTTTCCCATCCACTGAACCTATCTTCACCAAAATGTATATCAGACATTTCTAATGTAACAACTCCAGACAAAAATTATGATGAGAATCACCTTCACAGTGTTTATATAATCTGTCCATACTCCAGTTCAAGGCATAATCAAAACAAGTCTCTAAATTAGAAGCTGATATATTCCAGCTTGAAGAAATGTTCCAAAACACTCTTCAGGGACACCTCACCCATGCTTCCTTAGCAAAATTTCCATGCTTCTAATCCTCGTTGATTAAGGGTCAAAAGAAAATCTATGAAAACAATTTCCCCTTTACAATGGAATATTGTAAAATGTCTCAAATCCTTGAGACTGAGAGTCCTCTAATAGATTGATTGTCTCAAATCCTTGAGACTGAGAGTCCTCTAATAGAAAGGAAGAGGTCAGAACCTGAGTTCTAGCTGATAACTGTGCTGCTCAAAAAATGCTAAAGGTATGAAACTAGACCTTGATCCTACAAAGACTTTCACCACAGCTGCTTAACTTTCCACACATGGCTGATCCCACTGAAGCCAGGTTACACAACAGCCCCACTCACCTCTCCCAAGCCAAGTGCCTTCACCAGAGTTCTCAGGGCTGATAAGCTGCTGAATGCTTTTTGGGAGTTTTAAAACACATCAGGAACAGAAGGGGCACATCTGTCCTTACTAACGAGCCTGAGCCCACTGCTCCATGGCTGAGTTTTTAAGAACTCAGATATCTCTGCCTGCTCCCCAGGCAGCCCAACACAACAGGCATGAGACACCACACTTGTATAAACACTAAAAGGCTCTGATAAAAGAGGTGGTTGGGAGGAACATTAAGCTCCTGAACTAGTTTGAGCCTGAGTCAATTTATTTTAGAAGATTAAACATAATTATTTCCATCCCTGGTTTTTCACTTTTATTTTCTTACCTAAATTGCACTTTCCTTTTTCCAGCTCATATCCAAGAGGACACTGACAGATATAGGAGCCATGGGTGTTGTTGCAGGTGGCCAGTGCAGGACAAGGGTTGGAAAGACATTTATCCACCTCTATAAAAGTAAAAAACCCAACAAAACAGATTATACTTACAGAATCATAAAAATCATCAACTGTTACAAAAGAGATGAACTCCCCATCTGTGACTCCTTGAGCATTATCAGATGCCTCTTTGCATCATTTGCACTTACTATTTATGCTGTTCCTAATTATTCTGTTGGAGCTGAAAGAATAAATATAAACCACTTGAATATTCATTCAAAAGCCCTTGAGGTCTAGCACGGATCCATGTTAATATGAACATCCAACTGATCTGTAGCACTGCTCATCAGAAGATCTCAAGGTTCTTTCCAAAGACAAACAACCCAACAGTTTATGCATGAGAAGACCAAAGAAGAAACCTCAACAGCCCAAGTTAGACACATGGGCATGGGCTGCTTCACCAAAGTCCTGCCCTTTTCATCCAAGCCCTGTTTCTCTGCTCCAAGGGCAGTGCTTGAGCACTGATCCAGTCTGTAGGTTACCCAGTAATGGTGGAGGCAGCCCTGGCTGCAATCACCTCCTTCTCCAGAGCTCCTCCATGCCAGCCTGGGGATGGTCACAGCAGTGATTCCTGCCTGTGCCACCACTCCCAGTGCCCTTGCTGCTGCGTGGGCAAGAGCTTGGGGAGCAGAAACCACTGTGATAAAACAGTGTCTTAGGGGATTAAAGACTGTAATCTCAGATGCTTCATAGATTACACAACTCAAACTGCAAATTCTGAAGAATATATCCAATATTTCCTCTTGGAAAAATAAAAGGAAAAAATTTGTCCTGGTCAAAAAAGCTCCTCTTGCTGCATCTATGACTCAGATGAGCACAAACACACATCACACACACTCACAAGGGCAGGCCATAGGCAGGGCTGGGGACTTGTCAGTGACAAGGCTCTACAAGACCAGCAAGACATCTTACACCCCACTCATACCTATCTTGTGGCTGCTGCTGAGTGCTGCAGCAGAGGCAGGAAGCACAGGCTCTGTGGTTAAAGCATGAAGCACGTGAACCAAACCCATGTGTGTATTTCTGGTGGCACTGCAGTAACCCACAGCACCACACAGACCTGACAGCTCCCAGCCAAACTCTGCCCTGGGACACACCATTCAATGCAATCTCATGCCCGACCAGCCTGGCACAGCTACCTCAGCATCAGTGAGAAGCACATTTGGTGACTCTAATCTAAGCAGGCAGAAATGAGTGGGTGTGATTTAAAACCATGGCTTTCACTTTGCCATCCTTCAGTCTGTGCTTGTACAGCAGAGACCAGGGCAGCCACTCTCAGGGCAGTGAGTGACCATGTACAAGGCACCATGCCCAAGACAGGAGAAGGATCTTTTGCATTCTGGTGAATGGCAAATCTTGGTTTTCAAATGAGAGAATAATTTGGCAAAAGCGTGAATCGGTTTCTAAAAAGGATGCATTATCTTAATTTTTCAATTAAAAAATCATTCCAGTAAAGTATTTTTTTTTTTTGCATGAAGCTATAGCTATAATTAAAACCAATCAGCCTGAGAAGTAACCTTTAAATACTTAATTATTGGATGGAATATATTTTATTGCCAGTATTTCACTGAGATTAATGCCTTTAGCACACACAATATCCTACAGTGGCATGATGGCTGGGCTGTGAACTTCAAACACAAAGTCAATTTCCTTTTATATAAGACTTCAGCAAATATATTTACTTGAGAAGATAAGGAGACTGGCAGTGGTAATAAATTTCTATAACAACATTCTCAGCAAGACTAGCAGGAGAAGCATCAGGCCCCTAAGAAGATTAATATTTAGTGAGGTGGGGAGAAAACAACCATAGGTTGTAATATGAGAAGCAGTTTCAACAAAAATACCAAGTGCTGGCCAACTGTCCTTTCTCAATAATAAGACAGATATCAATCATTATCTATTGTTATTGTTAACCATCAAGAAATATACCGCATCCTGAGCTTACCTGTAAGGCCAATCAGCTTTATTTTATCAAAACTCAGCTTTATCTTTATCAAATCTCAGCTTAATCTTTCCATCAGAAATGTTCACCAAAGTGTTCCCCCTTATTTCACCCATTCAACTTGATTGCTAAACACTTAGCTTAAAAAAAAAACAACACAGAGATGAGTTATTGCCCTCAAACCCTGCTGACAACAGACTTGTCATACATGCATGCACACACAACTCTTTGAAAATCCCTGAAGTGGGACCCCAGCATTCCTGCCTGCTTGTTCCTGGCCCCACCACTGGTGAGAGCCATTGCACACATTACCTGTAGCTGGAGGTGATGTCCTCAGCCTGACTGTGCTGCTTGGCAGAGGAGCAGTGGTTGGTTTGGTAGCAGCCAAAGTCGTTGCAATGCTCCCAGTGGTCTTGATGGTTGGAGGTGCTGCAGAAGGACTTGTAACAGGGATGTTTTCCTCAGTGGCTTTACCAGGCTTTGCAGTGGTGGGTCCCATGGCTTCTGTGCTTTTACCAGTGGTATAACTGTGCTTAGTGGCAGTGGGTGTCTGGGCTCTGTGGTCCTGCATGGTGCTGGCCTCACCTGGGCTGGGCCGGCGACTGGACGGCGTTGTCAGCACAGGAGGTTTCACTGTGGTCACTGCCTCTGTGGGGACAATGCTGCCCTGATTTGTTGCACTTGCTGAGGGACTAAGTGGTGCATCTGTGGGACCAGCCTGTGGAGCAACACTGGCTGTGGTGAGCAGGGGTGTTGCCTTCCCAAAGCTGTCCCCTTGGGTGGTGGCATCTCTAGGCAAGGCAGTCTCTGTTACTGTCACGGGAGCGGACACGGACACGACACGTCCACCAAGCAGCTCCATGGGTTCTGTAGGGAGAGGTGACCTGGTGGGAGTGAAGGTGGTGCTCTTTTGGGGCTGGTGTGTGACACTGGGCTTGTTGGTCTCTCTGGGTGAGCTCCTGGCTGTGGCAGCTGTGGAGGGCACCTGCCTGACCATAGCCACAGTGGTGCTTGCTTGATCACTCTCACTGGACTGCGAGATGGATGAGGGGGATGAAAATACAGACAGTAAAGATGCTAATGAGTAAGATGGGGAGGACAAGGAGGAAGTGGGCAAGGAGGATGGCAAAGCCTGCAGAGGGGGTGAAGATGCCATCACAGAGGGCAAGCGTGGCTCAGGTGATTCTGACAGTGTAAACAGATGAGTTGGTGGTGGTGTTGATGACAGCAAGTGCTGCAGTGATGACAGTGAGGAAGAGGCTGGAAATGCTGATGAAGGCAGAGAGGATCTGTCAGTGGTCAACAGCTCAGAGGCAGTGTTGAATAGAGTTGTATTTTCTATGCTGCCTGTAGAAGCAGATGTCGATGGTTTGGAAGGGTGCACCAGCAACGGCTCCGTAGATGGTTCAACAAAACTGCTACTGTTTGATGCATTGGTCTGCCTGTCATGAGCCACAGATGATTGTGAGGTGTCAAAAGGGCTGGAAATTTCAGAAAAAAAGGTGGAACTCTCTGAGGAGTCAGCAGAGGTGCTGCTGTTGGAGATAGACAGGAGGGTCCTTTCTCCTCCTCTGGTGTATGTGGTTGAAATGTATGTGCCATCTGTGTGAGAAACCGAGGTCCTTTTCTCAGCATCACTGCCACTGACTGGCTGATGGCTACCTGAAAAGTCTGGAGTAAAAGGACAAAAATATTAGAAAGACAGGGTAATATGAAAGCATTTTGATGTCACATTAAAGCTGCTGGCTAAATAAGATTTTCTTGTCTGTGAACCTGTCCATGATTTTCTAAGAATTTCAAGCACCATTCAAGCATGGTTATACAATTGGGAGCCTTATGCACTCCTTAATTGATTGTAAAATGATGAACCCTGACAGACACAGGACTCCCATGAATGTAGGTTTCCAAATCACTGTTCTTCATGTATTGCTTTCCTAAAGTGATCCAGATCTTAACATTCCATGGTATTTGTGGCAAGCTAAGCAGGAAAACCCAACTATTCTCTTTATCACTCATAATTTACAAAACTCATATCCTCTCCCTCTTATCCTCCATTCCCATCTATAAAATATCCATCTTGTTTAGTCAATTTGTTTTTAGACACTGTGAACTTCAATGCCTCTGCAGGATGAAATTATTACATTATGTTAATTTGCAGCTTATCATGAACCCAGTGATTCAAAACTTTGCAGCCAGGAAAACCTAAATGCACATCAGCATGCAAAAAGTTCAGATTATTTAGCACAAAAGGTGCAACCAATCTTATAGCACCAATTTCAGGATGTTCAGCTAAGTTCAGCCAACTTAAAAAAAAATTGTATTGAAAATTTGTTTTAATTCTACAAATTAGTTAGGTCATTGTGAAACAGTTCTGAAAGCATCATCCAAAAGAAACCAGTTACGGTGCAAAAGAAAAAGGCAGTCATCAAAACAGGAGGGTTTATGGCTCCACTTCTGGAATAGTTTCCCATCTGTGTGGGGTCTGGTTTTGAGTCCTTTGATGGAAACATCCCCATGAGTGAACCCACAGGTGGTATTGAACGTAGTAATGAACAAAAACCTTATGTACTACATACTAAATACCAGACAATGTGAATTCCCCCCAAATGTACACCAAAAAACATCAACTTACTTGTGAGATCATTCTGGAAAGAAGAGTAAGTGGGTATCTTGGCAGAATGTACAAACACCGTCTCCGTCGCAAAGCCCGTGAAACTCCCGCTGCTGGTGGAGGCGTTGGCTGTCCTGCCCTGCTCCACCAATGCTGGCTCAGATGGCCCTGGAGAGATGGAAACTCCAGCATGGAAAGAAGAGCTCTCCGTGCCACTGGCCAGAGTGCCACGTGTCACTGAGAGCAGCATCCTCTCCTCAGCACCCGCAGACGTGGATGAACTGTACACAGGATCGGTGATGGGGCTGGACAGCTTCTCCTCAGCACCTGAGCTGCTTAGGGAGTGATGGCTGCTGCCAATAGCTGGAAAAGGATTGAACAGCAGGAGTCTGATTTTATCATCTCAGAGCAGACAGGAATGTCCAAATACTGAGGGATCAGTATGTATAATTAGAGTCATAATGGTATGTTTATGTTATTTGTAATTATCACCCCAACCCAGACAGGCAGTCAATGTGTCCTACAGAAAAAAGCTACATGTCTCAAGAGATATACAACACCACAGGGCAGCACCATGACCACTTATAAATGCTGCCCATGACACCTGCAACAGCTGTGTCATACCAATCCCACAGAGAAGAGAAAGGAAGGGAGAGGCAGTCAAACACTACCCCAGAGTTCCGAAAAACTCACTGGAAGGTTCAGCAGCAGCTGAGAAGTAGGTGAAGGCCTTGGATGAGATGGTGACCTTGGGCTCTGGGGACCCTGCTTGCGCAGATGACACATGTCTCACTGGAGGCCATGCCGTGGAGGACGGGACAGGGCCGGTGTGGGTGTCCCCAGCTGTGTCCAGCTGAGATGTGAGGCTTTCTGCTTTTGTGCTCAACGTGCTGCGGCTACCTGGGACTTGAGGTGTCCCTTCCTTGTGGATGAAGAGTGTGGCTGAAGGTGAAGGCACTGAAACGCTGGGAGAAAACGCAGGCAGCAGCTTTGTTGGGAGCTCACTGAGTCCTGCCCCGCTCTGTGAAACATGACTCTGCTTCCCAGGCTGTGCTGCAGGTGAGGACAGCAGGACTGTGTCCAGGGTGCTGGTGTTGGGGGGAGAGGGAGCAGAGCTCCCTGTGGCACTGGAAGCTCCATGGGTGTCCAACACAGGCACTGTGCTGCTCTCCTCCCTGGTGGCAGTTCCCACCACACTGGGTGTGCTGGTGAGAGGCAGGTGTCCTCCCGTTGCTGGGGTCTTGTCTGCTGAAAGAGAGCAAAGCAAAATGATTTATGCACCCTAAACTATAAATAAGCAGGTGCTCTCTCTTCCATCACCAGCCTCAGGCTGAGGGCACAGAGAACGTGGCAGAAAATCCAAGCCTGCAGAAAATGCTAACTGTGAAGGCACAGCTCTCTCCTGTGCTAGGAGGTGCTGCTGACAGCAGGACACTAGGGCACTAGGAACAAGTTATGGCAGCACTTTTGGGTTTGCTTCCCTCCAGTGCTGCTCCTGGTGCCACAGGCCTGACCTGGGTACCAGACACCCACACTGTCACCTCTGCACCCACAGTGAGTGAGGGGGAGGTCACACAGCACCCAAAGCCCTGGTACTTGAAGGAAAGCATGGCAGGTTTGTATGGGATTAGTAAATACTGCCTTTGCACCCCAGGGTGGAGTCAGGAATGACTGCTGCTGCTTCTGCTGGTACAAACACAGACAGTGGGGCAGTCTTGAAATTGTGCTGTCCCTGAAAACACAGCAAACCTTGAGACTGCTCTGGTAGTAAGGCTGGCTTTTCCTGGTGCCTAAATGTAAGAAACAGATAATGCATTTTTCTCTGGAAGTTGAAATTTTCATCCATAAATCCAATGCCATCATCCAGCACAATCTAGCATGCCCTCCCTCTCCATGCAGGTGGGTGTTTGATGTGTGGTCAGAGCTCACCTGGGGAAGTGCTTTCTGAAGCAGATGGTGAGCCTGTGAGCAATAGGTTCACAGATGACACGGTGGTACCTCTGCTGCCACCACCACCCTGGGTTCCCAAAGAAGACTGGGGATGGCCTGGAGAGCTGATGTTTTCAGTACCAGTGGTGGAAACCTCTGTTGTTTGGGCCAGGGTGGTGCTGGCTGGCAGAGACCTTAACGTCCTCCCTCCTCCCTTGGTGCCTGTTGTGTAAACAGAGGTGATGGTGGTGGGAAAATTGGTTCTTCTCTCTGTTGACAGGATGCTGAATGACACATGGCTGCTTCCAGTAGCTAAAATGTGATAAAGAAACAATTTACATTTTTACACGTATGGAACTATAAATAAAAATGACCCTTCTTCCAATAGCACCCAGAGGCAGCAAGTACAGTACACAAACACAAGTAGGAAATATGAGATGTCAATTTCCAAAGATGTAAATCCTCCCTACAAAAATTTGTCTTCTAAAAAACAGTGTGATGCTGACAAAAGTGCTATTATATAAAAACTGTTGAAATACTAATGCTGTGCACTTGATTTCACCATTATGTGCCTGAGTGCACTCCATGCTGCTAAAACAAATATCGTGATGACCCAGAAAAGCCTGGAAATCAGTTCAGACAAGGCACTACCCTGAGCAGTGTGAAGGTCTTAGAGAAGCCTGAAGAAGCAGGATCAGGGGGATCAGACCCCTTCAGAACCACAGTGGGGGGTATGACCAAACAGCAGCATGAAGGACCTCAGGGACCACATTCAAAGTTGCCTTAAATTTGTTGAGCTGGTTCAAATTCTGGGAAGCAGCACGATCCAAGTAGTAGGACAGAAGGTAGGAACTGAAGTCTGATCCCTGGGACCACAGGGACATGATCTAATCCTCACTTGCTTAGTTCTCTTGTCTGTAACATAGAGATAGCAACCGGAGACAGTAAAAAAAGGACTGTGATTTGAAAGTTAATTATTTTTCTTGGCATAATGAAACTTTCCACACATGTGCCCTTTCTGTAAAAAATCTAAAGCACATTTTTTTGGTCAAGAAAGAGCTGAATAATTTCAGACACAAAGTCACACTGCGTCCTTCCAAACAGTATATTCTACATAGCAGGAAAGAGTCAGGCAAGTGCAAGCTGCAGGAAGTCCTCCTTTGGCTTGGAAGAAAAATGAAATTTCAATTCTAACGTGAGCTCACCTGGGGAAGGACCTTCCAAAGGAGAGCCAGAGCGTGTTAGGGGAGAGTCTGCCACCTCAGTGAAATCTGTCATTCCTGTGGACCCCTGAGCTCTGGAGGCCTCTCTCCCAGCAGATGTGGACAAGGATTGAGTTGTTCCCAAGGTCCTGTACATGGCACTGCTGGACGTGGAGCCCTTGGCTGCTGCCCAGGGGCTGCTGCCCGAGGCAGACCTGGGTGGCCTCCCCTCACTGCTGGATGTGGCTGGAACGGGAGTGCTGGTGGCAGAGGAAGTGAGGGAGGTTTTCTCTGTCACTGGTTGGTGGCTGCTTCTGACACCTAGGGTACAATAAACCAGGTTTTATTTGTGCATACAGAGCTATACACACAACTGTGTGCTCAGCACCCATTTCGACACTGCCCTTTGAGAAACTGAAGGGGTTTCTGTGGGAAGAGATTCATCTCTTCAGTACAGGCATGTGCCTTACAGAAACCCATGAAAAATCTCAAACCCACATTCTACAGACCAGCATGCATGGCAGATACAGCACCAGGTGACAGCTGCAAAACCCCAGCAAGTGTCTCTGGCAGGGAAAGTGTGTGCATGTATTTCTTAGCAATGCTCTTCCCAGGACAGGAGTTTCATTAGTAACGAGGCCATCAATGTTTTCTTTTTCAATGTTTTCTTTTTCTTTTTTTCTTTTTTTTCACCCAAAAGCTGAGCTCCACTCTCCCCCTTCCCACCCACCTCACTGCCAGCTCAGTGCAGCCAGTAACAAAAACATCCACGTGTCCAATAATGACTGATGACCATATCTGAAGAAAAACAGTGCAGGGATGTGAAAACTCATCCATCCCAAGGCAGACAAGCTTTCAGACTAACAAATTTACCTGGGAAAGGACCTTCAGAGGCAGAGAGGGAGTTTGTGAGCAAAGGACCCCCAGGAGGGCCTGGGAGATCGGAGGCTTCCCGTGAGCTGTTGGGATGATGTGTCCCAGTCCTCAAGGAAGAGGAGGTCCCACCCAAAGAGCTTGTGGGGTTGGTGCTGGTGGCAGAGTCCCTTGTCACCCCAGCTGTGTCGCCATTTTCTGGGGACATCAGTGTCCCCACTGCCGTGCTGGACACGTCAGCAGCCTGGATGTCCAAGCTCTCTGTCGCCTCTTCTGCACCTGGGATGCTCCTGGGGGGTTCAAAATTGCTGCTAGAAGCTGAAAAAGGAGAAGAGAAAGGCAAAACTGCATAAACATAAATAAAAACTGCTGGGTAGGTTTCATCCCACTGTCAGTAGATGTAGACAATGTATGTGTGAATATTCAATACGGAAATGTTTAATACTGGGAAATCATTAAGACAGGGGAAAAGTGGTCTCTAAATAGGAACTGCTGAAGTTATTGCTTGCAAAATTCTACTGGAAGTTTTCAAGGAAAATCTATCCTCCCCTTCCAACAAGAATAATATTTATCCATACTTTCATTTCTGTGAAATGTTTTTAAATGTACAGAATGTGCCAAATACAATATTATTCCTCCTTTCTTTAAAATAAAAAGGATATATTTTGTTAATAAAGAGTCTTTAAATAAGAGTTTTGAGCTATCTATCAAAACTCACTTGTGGAAGCACTTCCTGAAATGGAGGGCAAGCCTGAGAGCAATGGGTCTGTGACACCTCTGCCTCCATCACCCTGGGCACTCACAGACACCCCAGGGGTCTGGCTCTGGGCTGAAGAGCTGGTGATTTCAGTCCCAGAGGTGGAAATCTCTGCCATGGTGACCAGCCTGGTGCTGGCTGGCAGAGACCTCAATGTCCTCCCTCCAGCCTTGGCAGCTGTTGTGGAAATGGAGGTGCTGGTGGTGGGGGAATCCGAACCGAACCTCTCCGTGGCTGAGCTGTTGGATGGCTGGTGGCTGCTTCCAACGCCTACAGTACAATACAAAAATGGGTTTATACACATGAAATTATAAGCAGATGGATCAATTTTCTTCCCAGATGCTTACAGTGCACATACAGATACTAAGCATAGGAAGTGTTCAATCTGGACAAAGTGCTCCTTTGGACAGGCAGGACCCCCCTCACCTCTGGAAGACCTCGCACAAAACCCAGGAGCCCAGGGCTTGCAGCCAGGCTTTGTGAGACTGGCATGGCCCAGACAGTAGGAAACCCCACAGGACAAGGACTGTGGGGGTTTGCCTTTAAATCCCACCTTTGCTCTAATATTGCTGGAAATAGGCTCAGTTTTTTCCTTCTTTTTTTTTTCTTTTTTTTTCTTTTTTTTTTTTTTTTTTTTTTTTTTTTTTTTGTGGCTTGAGCAGAGCATCAAGCAGCAAAGGGAGGAAACCTAAGCACAGCCACATTCCCACATGAGCCTGCAGCTAACTACACATCCCAGGGCTCAGCAAGGCACTATCCTTCAGACACTGGATCTCAGGTTTCCTGCAGCCCAGGGGTGCTCCCAACAGCTGTGTCGGCGTGATAACCTGGGAGATGTGTTTGCTCCTGGGCACAGGAAAAGGATTTAACAACACTGAGGTTTTCAGTGTTCATGTGGAGCTGGGCAAAGTCTCTGGTTTTGGGAGCTCCAGAAACTGGCTGCTGCAGAGCAAGCAAGGGGAAGCCATGGAGCCCAGGGATCTCAGGTTTGCTGCCCTGAGCAAGTTGCTCAGCACAGGCACCTCACCCTGCCTAGCTGAGGGCAAACCCACCCCATGTGGCCACAAGCGTGGGTTCCCAACCTCCCACCCCACCCCGTCACCACTTGGGCACAGGTCAGACAGGGCTCAGAGCTGCCCTTGCTCTGCAGCTGGCACTGGCCCAGTGAAGATATTTCACAGCTGCAGACATCCACCCTGCAGAAAACACTGTGATAACATCCAAAGAACTTCACTTTTTTTCAAGTGGAAAATGCCGGGGGGGGTTGGATCAAATTATTTTTTTCCATTGCTTTTTCCTGCTTTCAGCAGGGAATTTCAGCTAACCATCCAAATAATAAAAAACAGAGTGCATGCAAAATGGAGCATCTCCTCTGGCTCAAGAAAGCAAATACTATAAAGTGGCTTTTCAAAACTATGAAACAAAGGCCAGCAAAGCTCACCTCTGAGGGCATTGTCCATGGGAGGTGATGCTGTCAGCAAAGGGCTGGTCAAGTTCCCTGTGACACCCCTGTGGTGCAGCATGGTGTGCTCTGCACCAGTCTGGGTACTTGAAGCTTGGGAGGAGGCCTGGGGCTGTGCCAGGGAGCCAGGGAAGGCAGAGCTGGGGCTGCTCCCCAAGGGGCTGGGTGAAACAGCTGCAGTGCCCAGCTCTGTGCCCACCCAGCTGCTCATGGGTTGAGAGGGGCTGTCAGTGCCTGCAAGGCAACAGGGGAAAGCAGATGAGAACCCAGAGATGGGCTCAGCTCTCCACATACCATTCCACACTGCCCCCCTTCCCCTGCCCCTCAGCCCCCTGTCTGCACTGTGCCTACAGGATCTTTGTGTCTGGAAGCTGCACCAAGTAGTTCATAATTTTGAATACTAGGATTCTTCTCTCCATCCTTGTGCATAAAGCAAGCCAGTAAACCGCCCTGAGTGCACAGTGAGGATGGAGAGCTGGATCCACAAAGCTGTACAATACAGGAGAACCAGGCCTAACCAATGCTGGCTGCTCTGGGGAACAGCATTCACCTTGTTCCCAGGTCCCTGAACACTTTCCCAGTGTTCCTAGGCTGAACTGGGATGGCTCACCTGGGTGATGAGCTTCTGAAGATGAAGGGAGCAGCGCTGTCCTCATGGTGTTAAACCCTGACACGTTCCAGATCCCATGGTGCCCTCCCTGTGTCCCCTCAACCAAATCAGTGCTGACAGCTTCTGAGCCTGGTGGTGTCCCCTCAGCAGCTGCAGGGGTGCTGGGAGCCCTCTTGCCTCTCCCTGGCCTGCCTGCAGCATGGTGATGGCTTCCAGGGCCTGGAAAGGAACAGGGAGAGGGGTCATGTTCACCTGGAAAAGTTCTCCTGTCTCAGCTGGGTGGCAGGAGCATCACCTGCAGTGGTACCCAGCCCTACCACATGCAACAGGAAGAGTCACAGCTGCATCCCTCATGTTTCCTCTGTTTAACAGAGCACAGTTTAACTGCAGGAGGGATTGATGGGAACAGAGGGTTTCTGTCGCCAAAAAATAATGGCATTTTAAATATTGTCCTCATTTGAGCATGGCAAAAGAAACAGATTTTTTTTAGAGATATTAAAAATGCAGAAGGAAGTAAGGAGCTGGTGCCAGAACAGCCCACAGCTGGCAGCCTGGGCATGCCAGCTCCACATTCTAGTCCCTAAGCAGAAAAAAACAAGGAATAAAAAAAATTAAAGAAAACCTCTATGCTTATATCTTATTTCAGCTGGGGATATTAAGAAAAAAACCTGAAGCAGGGACAGGGCAATCATCACAGCTTTGTCTTGCTGCTCTGAGAAATAGGCCTTGATTTAAGTTCATATTTAAAAGAGTACATTGGTTTACTTATGTCTGAAGACTATGAACAAGCCCAAAAGTAAGTGCTCACTTGCAGGATTTCCATGTAAGGACCTCAGCCACAAATCATCATCCCAGCTGGTCAGGTATCCTTAAGCTGAGTTCTTACAACCTAGGCTGGGCTGGCAGTGGGGTTCAGTTCCTGATGGGAGAAGTTGTGGGGACACCCAGGGGTCTCAGCTCTTTGCACAGCCCCTGAGCTCAGTGGATGGGCAGGACTCCCTGGGTACTGCTGAGTGGTGAAAAACAGCGGCAGCTCCTGAGAATCATCTGTGTTGTAACGTTAAAAAACAAAGCCCAGCTTTCCTGAGAATGGATTTCTCCAATCCTGAGATTAAATTTCTCTCAAAAATCTGCATTTCTAGCTGTGGGGCAGCAATACTCCCTAACCCACTGCCTATGCTCAGTCCATGGGCTGGGAATGGCTAACAGGAACTCCGACATCCATAAAACTCACCGGGAGGATGGCTGTGGGTGAGCAGGTGGCTCACTGTCCCAGCAGATGGGTTCTCTGGGGATCCTGCTCCTGGAGGGGGGACATCCCCGTCACTGGCAGGGGGCACAGTGTGCCCTGGGACCCTGCTTGCTGCTGGCACTGCCCCATGCCTGGCAGGCAGTGATGCCCACTCCCTGCTCCCAGCCAGCATCGTCACCAACTCCACAGGAGCACCAGCAGTCCTTATCTCTGTGCTTGAACTTCTCTCCTGATGGCTGCTTTCAATGACTAAAAGGAAAGACAAGAAAAAAAACTTAGATCCCATCAGCACTGATGTGCAGGCTCAGCTCACTGCAGTAACACCAAGGCCAGGCTCTGAGCTCATTTACTTACACTAGAGAAAAATTTTGCATAATCAAAACACAGACATGAAATTTATTTTTGGATTTGTGCCAGTGGAAACTAGATTGGTCTGAGGGACCAAATACCAAAATCCACCTCTGTGCAAAAGACTAATTCAATTCAGCACCCTCAGGATTTTTTTTTGTGTTAGGAGAAATAAATTTTGAATGGAGCAAAAAGAAAGTCTTAAACAAATAACTGGAAATACTTGCAGTGTAGGGTCCATGGCAGGAGTGTGAAGGTCTCCAGAGCTCACAGCCCCAGCACAGCCCCATTCTGAATGTAAGATGGGAAGGGAGAGGGCCCCACAGCTCTTCCCCTCTCTCCACTTGGCCAGTGCTTGCTGGACACCCGATCTCAAATCCCATCACCTGCAGAGAGCTGGCAGGGAGCTGGCTGAGAACTGCAGGGCACCCAGGATGGTCAGTATAACCCACCCAGCCACCATGCAGCACTGGGGACAGAGGAGATCAGTGCATAGCGTGGATTACATGGCCCACCCAGGCGCCAAAGCACCCCAAGGTGATGAGATATTTTAGCACTTCTAACGTTAATGTCTACCAGAATATGAGAAACAAGAAGAAGATTGTGCATGAGTGGTGGTCCGAGGAATCAGGGTTTTCAGCTTATGATACCACCTAGTGAGGATTTCACTGCATATCAGTTCACACAAAAATCAGCAGCCACCATCTATGTTACAGTCCCAAGGCTTGGCTGGCACTGCAGCCTCAGATGACCCTCAAAGCCCACAACAATCTTTGAAGTCAAAAGCAAGTCCAAATCTGAACATGCAAGGTCTCCATTTTGTCCATCTTCCTTACAACAAAATGCGGTCTCTGTCATGTGCATGACATCCACAGGCAGCAGATAAAGGCAGTCAGTCTCTGCCCCAAAGCTCTGATTTTGAAGGTTAAACCTGTTCTAGACCTCCAAACACTTTCTGTAAGAAAATTGTGTGTCCAAAACAAAGACCTATGGGACACCTCCTACCTGTCTTGTATGTCTTCCTTGGAGTTGCTGTGCCACAACAGAGGTGAAAATTTCAGAAGTGTCCTCTGCAATACCTTCAGTGGGAACTCACCAAGAAACAGAGAGGTAGGTAGGACAGTCTGTATCTCATCCTGGGAGTCTAAGCCCACTGTGGGCCAAGGAGACAGGAGCTGTGGTGGAGCAGAGCCCCCAGGGTACCATCACTGGCAGCCTCACAGTGGCTACAATGCCAAGCAGCCGCTGCCACCCAGAGCCCACTGTGAGCCACCTCCTGTCCCAAGGGACAAGCTCCTGGTCCTCACCAGCTGGACAAGGGGATGGGAAGTGGCAGGGGATGCTTGCTGTGTTCATTTCCAAGCCAATACCCAGCCTGTAATTGTAGCCCACAAGTCCATTTATAGCAACCCCAAAAAACGTGGCTGTGCTGGAGGGCAGTGCACTGAATTTCCCTCCATCCCCCTCTCACTAAAAGCTTTCAGCTGTGCAGCCCATGCTGACCAGAAAGCCTGTGGCCAGCTCTGCTGCACAGAGAGGAGGCAAAGCAGCAGATGCTTAAAGAAACCCTTAGGGTATGAGGATAGAAGAGGGAAATCTGCTTTCCCAGGTTGCCAACTCATTTGTCAACAAAGGCTCTGGGCAAGCAGGCTAAAATATACAGCAGCACACTTCAGCAGGCATTTCATTGCCACTTCTTAAAAAGTGACCCTGGAAATGCCAGCAAGCAGTGCCTTCAGCTATGTTCCTTGATTGAATGAGACCAGTTCAAAAGTAAAACACTGCTGTTTGCTTATCTGGTGGTAGTTTGCCCTGCAAATCCACCTCAGAGTGTTCTCTATCTTCTTTTGGCTCTGCAGAGATGCTGGGAATAAACTGAAGCAAAACCCTTCCCCTTATTGTGGGTTCCAGCAATTTGAGTGCAGCCAGGCAGTGGAGGGGCTGAATAAGAAGGTATTATTTACACAGGCTTTTTAGAGTCATCTGGCATCTTTAACCCTGCCCTGCAAGGTATACCAGGTCCTGCTGCAGGGAGGAAAACCTCATGCTAGCACAGACTCAGCTCCCCAGATTGGTGCAGAGCATAAGCTATGCTGGAAAATTCAACCCACAGCATGTAGTAAGGAAACCCCAAAAAAACTGTGTTGTTCAACAAAATAGACATGAAATCTCACATCCATCAAGCCTACCAGAAGTGCAAGATAAAACCACAATATCCTCTTTGATTTGCCTGCAGAAATTAAGACTTCAAAGACGACCCTCCTCTGCAGCAGACAGACCAGATCAAACTTCTTCCCAAAAATTCCCTACAAGACCATCTGGCCTCCCCTGATGCATTAAAGGCTTAAAGCAGAGTGGCCCTTTAGCTGAGGTACAGATCTGTCACTAACAATTTCATCACATCCTAAGCTGCCAACAGCTTTGCACGGTTTAACTCCACATAACCACAGCCACTGAGAAATATTTGACTTCCAGCACAAAACTCTGCCACCCACTGGACTGGTGTTTTCCTTCCCAGTGAAAACTAGCAGTGATGCTCACCAGACAGGTCGAGGCTCGGAGTTACTTTTTCTTTGCAAGCATAACAAGCCCGAGGCTTGCTGTGAGCCGAGTTACACAGCTCAGCCAGGACAAACAGATCAAGTTCCAGCTGATTTCTCAAGGCTTTGGGCTTGCCCCTGGCAGCCCAGTTGGAGATCTACCTTGTAAGACTCCTGGAAAAATCCCTTTTGGGCCAACAATTTTCTGTCTCCATCTGTGACACAGCACAGGCATTGCCCTGTTTCACAGGTGGCTGCTACCAAGGCAGGGCTTAGGTGATGCTCACAACTCAACCATGGGTCAGCACAACACCACAAAAAGCACAGTAATGCAAGTTTTCTGCAGTGACTGTGATCACACACAGGGCGGGGAGGGAGGTGGGATGTATCCTGCTGATGCCAGGAGAGCAGCATCCCCACAGGCAGCGTTTGTCAGGAGATTGCAGCCAGCCAAGGCAAGCCACAAGCTATCCCAGCCCCACTGCTCCCCTGAAGATGGGTTTTTTTTCCCCTCAAGGGCAAGAAAAATACTTTCTTGACAGGGGAACACAAATTTGATCTGAGTTTGCACAGAAGGAAAGCCAAGAGCAGCTGACTGGCTGTCGAGAGCAGCCCTTCACCCGGAGCATCCCTCGTGGGGAGGGTGGGCATTCCCTGGGGAGCATTCCCGCTGGGATGGGGATGGAGCCGCCCATGGAGCCGCTGTCCTGCCAGGGCTGCGGGAGCATCCCGTGCGCGGAGGCTCCTCCCGAGGACAGGCAGCTCTAACTATAAACCCCACAGCTGTTAACGTTGCATAATCTCAACATCATCCGAGGCTCGCGGAGGGGAGAAAAAACTCATCCCGACTTCGAAAACTCCTGGCTGGCTGTGGGAAGAGGTTGGGAAGAAAGGCGGGCAGCTCGGGAGAAGAAGCGGGAGCAGAGCGGGGCCGGGGGCGGCTCCGGTCCCTGCCGGGCTCCGGGCTCCAGGCTCCGGTCCCTGCCGGGCTCCGGGCTCCGGGCTCCGGTCCCTGCCGGGCTCCGGGCTCCAGGCTCCGGTCCCTGCCGCGCTCCAGGCTCCAGGCTCCAGGCTCCGGTCCCTGCCGGGCTCCACGCTCGGGGCTCCGGGCCCTGCCGCGCTCCGGGCTCCAGGCTCGGGGCTCCGGGCCCTGCCGCGCTCCAGGCTCCAGGCTCGGGGCTCCGGGCCCTGCCGGGGCCGGGCTCCAGGCTCGGGGCTCTGTTTTGAACGAGCGGCTGCTGCTGCGGATGTCGGGATCATGGGTGGAGGCCGGGTAGGAGCCAAGCGAGTTTGTGCGAACAAAAGCTAAAGCCCTAAATCTGGACCGTCCAGGGCTCTCTGGGATTTTCAATTTCCTTCCTTGTTCTTGCTCTGAAAGAAGAAGTTCAGGGCGGGGGGGTGAAATGGAGGTTAAAAAAAAATTCATACTTGAGATGGGTCAATTGAGAGTAAATACGCTGATAATACTGCTTGGGGAAGGTCCCTCGTGTGTGCTAAGTGCAGGAAAAATGCAAGAGGTTTTTAACCACATGCAGTCAACCCTGTTCTGCTAATTTTTTTATATCTATACAAGGATTTATTCTGTCTGGATTAAGAAAGGTGGGAAGAGAGGGTGTATGGGGAAGAGAAGAAGAGGCACAGAAGCTTGCCAGAGCCTCTCACCCTTTTGTGGGAGTTGGTTTGGATGCAGTACCCTATAGACACATCCGCGGCAGTGCCCTGCTCTGGTGCTTCTGCTCCTCATCCTCTCCCCACTGGCCCCCAGGAAGAGCAGAACAGCAATTCACAGGACCTTCAGCCATTTCAACCATAATAGGAAGGATTTATGCAGGCACCAGAGGTGCCTAGAGCTTTAATATGTCGGCTCAAGAAAAGTGATGGGGGTTTGATGGCAGCAGCAGCCCCTGCAAGCTCTGAATGCCAAGGCCCACATGGTTAATGCCCACCTGGCCACTTCCAGCCATGGGTGACCGCAGGGCTGGGGACATCAGCATCATCCTCAGACACTCCAGTGCCACACCACAGCACCTTGCTTGCACTTCTGCTTTGTGACACAAAACCATTCTGCACTTCCACATCACCTCCCCTCCAGGACCTGCAAAACCTCAGAGGATGCTAAAGGCCATTTTTGCTTCCCACACCTTTTTTCACCATCCCAGAGCCTGATGCTCAGAGATGCCATTAGGAAAAAAAAAAGGATCCAATTATTGCTCTTAAAAGCAGTACCCTAAAGCAAGGAAACAGGTTGTCCTAACACAGAAATCTGTGATCCTTTCCAAAAGCACAGGATATATGCATATGGAGTGCCCACAACTAGGATAAAACCTGCACAGTGCAGGGACAGGATATTGTTTTGCTTATCAAGAGGTTTCCAGCCTCTTAGTTTTGGTGTCCTAAACATTGCCCTGGGGAGGTGCAGGCTCCCAGATCACCTGCACAAGCCCATGAAATCCTAAGCTTCTTACTTATCTTTCTCAGGCAGTTTGGTTCAATCCACAGATCCCTGAGACCACATGGATCCATGGGACCACCTGTGCTGCCTGAAAACCACCAGCCCGTGGTTCAGGGCAGCTCCTCAAACCTCTTTTCATACATTTTGGTTTTTTAACAGCTTTTAGCAACTGAATTTAAAAAAAAAAAAAAAAGTCCTGGTTTATCATCAAGTCTTTGAAAAATACACTTATATAAATTCCACTTCCAACAAGGATAAGCCATGAATTACTATACTGCTAAAAAAACCATAACCATGCTGAGGCTACAGTAAAATCTCAATCCATCCATCCAGTGGAGATTGAACCTCCAGTGTCCCAGGCCCTGTGTCCTGATGGCCTTTCTTGAGCAGCAAGCCAAACCCAGCCATATTTTCTGGCTTGACAGCTCGTTTCTGGAAGCATCCTTCCAGCGTTAATGTGGGAAAATCCCCCGCAGGCCCAGGGCAGAGTGAAGGCAGCCCCAGAAGCACTTACCAAAGGGATTCATTTTCTACTGTTTTTAGTAAACATCAGTAAAACCAAGCCAAAATAAAGCTCCCTAAGTGCATAGCTCTCTGAGCACTCACACCTCCTCTCCATCCCCTTTCCTGCAACCCTGCAATGCTGAAATGTCCCCAGCTAGCCTGCCTGCACCATAGGTCCCAAATGCTAAATCCCAGCATCAGTAAATTCACTTCTAAAATCTCCCAGGCTTTTCTATAATGTCCTGCAGAAATATTACAGAAAGTATCACTCATGCATTGCTTCTCCTTCCTTTTTCTGAGGTTTTTAAAGCTCTCCGGAAGCTTTTCTAGTTGGGAAGGCAACGCTGCCCTCACCAGCACTCATGAGGCCAGAGCAAAAGCCACACAGGGACCCAGCCTGGTGTCATTTTAACTTCTGCTCCCATCTGAGGGCAGTGCTGCTGGAGACTATCAGACGGCTTGTGGAGGAAGTCTCCTGGCAGGACTCCACCAAAGTGGAGTTGCTAGGTCACTGGAACAATAAAAAGGCAAGAAAAAACATCCTGGCTGTGAAAAAGATGGGGCGGGGGGGGGAGAGAAAAATCCATGGTGGTGTGCACAGTTCTGGTGAAGTGGTAAGAAACAGGCTGGTGAGGCTGAAGGGAGCAGGACCAGGCTGCTGTCAGCTTCTGCAAGCACACAGGTTCATTTCTAATGTGGCTCTTTCTCCAGACCTCTCACACAAATACTTCCAGAAACCTGGAATTTGTCTGCAAGGTTTGCAGCTTGGGAAAATCTCACAGGGGTCAATATTTCCAGGGCAGGGCAGCAAGTTCACTGTGCTGTGGAGAGATTCACTGCATTTTGCCTGTCAGCTGGGCCCCACAACCCACGGGATGGCTTTCACCCCCAGCAGCTGCCCAGGCTCACTGAAACTGGCAATACAGGAAACCTGCCCCCAGGCAGGGCTGGCCTTTGGTGAGAAGGGCCGAGCATCTCTACAAGGGGCTGGGCACTGCACAGGCCTGGGGCTTGGGCTCCCCTGTAAGGAAAGGTGCTAGAGGCTTAGAACCTGCAGGATGAAATTTTGCTGTCTGGAAAGTCTAATTTCCAGGCCAGAAGGGAGCATTAGCTCATTCTGTGTGACCTCATGATAACCAAAGCCATTCCATGAAGCTTATTTACTCTCAATACAAGTTCAGTGACTTGTATTTGACTTAAACAGATCTTGCAGGGGAAAGAAACACCCAGACTACTGGTATTTGTAATTACCTGGGGTTTTACTCAAAACCACAAGGACTATGGGCTGAAGCACAGATTTTTCTGCACAAAACCTCAATGCCTATCAAAAAATTATGCCAGACAGTATGAAGCAGATGTGTGGCAAAAGACATCTACCCCAGGGGCTGAGGACTCAGCCTTTTGCAGACCCAGGTGAAAACAAGATTGCATTTTCACATCCCACTCTGGAAACAAAATCGTAAGTCCCTGCTCCAAAGTGGTCTGAGTCCAGGACCTGCTTCCCACACACAGGAAGGGACAATAAATACTGGGAAGATGGAGGAAGGAGCAGGGAAAGGCTGCTGCAATGCTGAGAGGTGAGGCTAGGAGCAGCCAGGGGCTGCCATGAGTCCCTGGGGACCCAAGCCATGCTGCTCAGTGGCGCAGGTGGGCTTTGGTCCAGGTGTCTTGACCAGAGCCTCACTCCAGCAATGTACTTAAGGGCTCCCCAGGGAACTATTCCCTGTGCTTAACATTAGGCACATGCCAAAGAGCTTTGCTGGCTGGCAGTCACTCCAGGGATGATGACCAGCCTGGGAATTGAGCAACTTCTCAAGGGCATTGTGAGAAGCATAAGGAGCCCTCTTGGATGCAGGAAAATCATCAGACTGCCAAGTGGTAGGTGCCATTTGGTGACATGCAGACACAAGGCTCAGTGGATTCTTCCCTCCATGTAGACCAGCAAAATGCAACCCCATCCCAAGGGAAAACTGAAGGTAGCCCAAGCCTGACACCCAGCTGAAGGCTGGATGCAGGGCATGATGTCATGGCAGCAGGAACCATGTATGCTCTCGTCGCTCCTACCCTTCAACAAGGGGCACTGAGACTTGTGAAGGGATGGAGAAAAAGGCAAACAGGCAAAAAAATAAATACAGCAGCTTAAAGAGAAATGAATCCCCAGAAGAGACAAGGGCCCCCACCTCCCTTCCCCCATCTGCTGCCAAAGGATGATGATCTAAATCACATTTCCTAGATGACACCGCGCCGATCTGCCCCGGAAGCAGCGGTGGCAGCTCAGGATGGCGCCGGCCCTGCTTCTTCCAGGGGATGAGCCAGGTCTTCCCCCTGGCACTGGCAGAGCAGTCACCACTGACAAGGAGAGGACAGCACTGCCCAGGGGCAGCTGGAACAGAGGTCCTGCCCACCAGCCACCACTGTGCCTCTGCAGCCACACGTTTCCTTTCCGAGAATGGGGGAAGGGATTTACCACTTCCAGTGCCTCTCTGCACATGTTTCAGGGAGATTGAAAAATAAATACCTTCTTTCAGATGTGGGCAGCAGTGGGAATGGGTGCTGGAGAAGGGCAGGGCTGGGCTGTCACCCTCTGAGCTGTCACTGAGGGCTCAGAGGGAGTCGTGGTCAGGTCACATCCTACCTCGATGCATATGGGCATGGGGTGGTGAGCAAGGCAGTGCAGAAGACTGAGAGGACAGAAATCTGTGCCCCAAACCTGCCCACACAAAGACACAGATTACCCAGCACAGAGCCACCACACATCAACTGCCCTGGCACATCCATGTGACCACCAACTTCAGTCTTAACCCAGCGTGTGACACAGCTTATCCAACACCCTCCAATCTCCAGGTGTACCAGCACTTTGCAGGACAGGATGATGAGGATCTCTGACTGCATGCTGGGGACTGTCCTCAGAGGCCACAAAATTGCTGTTATTCCCATTCCCCAATTTAAAAGCCTCCTGGTTCATTTAGCTTTCTTCATGCATCACATTTGCTACAAGTTTCTAAGAAGAGACCATCTTCATGATTTTCTGCATTCTCTGATTATATTTCCCTCCTAAGAAACATCCTTTCAAAGGGCCTTTATCTGCAGGGTTGGCTGACAGTCTAATACTGCATCCCCATTCTGCATTTGCTGAAAGAGCTGATAATGTCCTAAAAAGAATTAACATTTAGATGTTAGTCCTGTAACCAAATCTGAATCAAACAATGATGACTGTTCAAATGTCTAAAGCTACTCAGGGGTATTTTCATTTAAGCCCTACCAAGCTTGTACCAGGGATGAGGAAGTTTCTAAAGATGCCTTTGTGAGTACCAGCCACTGAAACCCTCCTCCTTGTCCCTCCAAACACAGATACAATTATACCCAGCTCCAGCACAAAGATAAAGGCTGAATTACAAGAGCAGCATTATGCTCCACAATCAGGGTCCTTGATTCCAATTGACAAGGAGCTCAAATCATGCGCAGTTGGTCTGTGGATGCTTCCACTCCTGGAAATCATTCCCATCACTGGACAGAAAGGAGTTCAATAGACAGGGGTACCTTCTGCATTTCCTCCCCAAATTGCTAAATTACCTTGTCAGTTTGGGAGATCTTACAAGCAATGCAGGGTCAAACCTGGCCAACACTTGTCTGGGATATTTCTTTGCAGAAGGTTTAACTACCAGCTGCTTCAGTTTCCCTGATAAGAAAGTGTTTTCTTACCTATAGTGGCATGGATGTAGCAGGACATTTATTCAGAGATGCAGTGAAACCCTTCTCATTAAAAAAAAAAAAAAAAAGTGGTCTTTTTCTACCATTCTGGGTGATCCCAGAAGATAGGGAGGAGATATATCAAGATCCCTTGGGAAATGTCTTGAGATCTCTTACAGACCTGCCTTTTGCTTTTATAGAGCACTCAAAACCAAAGTCAAATGAAAAACCCCTCAAATATCCAAACTCCCACATCAATCCCCAATTTATGCATACTTCAGAAAGTGCTGTCCTCCCTCCAAAACAGATCCTGACACCCTGGGTGGGTGGGCAGCAGTACCCTCCTCCTAGGCTATCTGAGAAGGCATCTTTTGGACAATATATTGAAGCCAAACTTAGTGTGATTCATCCCTGCTTCAGCAAAGTTCACCAGAGCGTGACGTTTCACATCAGTCCTCAGGGCTTAAGAGATTTTCCACAAGAGGAAGGGTGTTAACACCAGCATCCTAACAAGCAGTGACGTGAATAATTGTGCTCCATAGATCTAAATTCCTCTTGTCACTCCAGATGCAGAAGTGCCTTTTAGCATGCTCTTCAAGGAAAAAGAGAGCCCACCTTTGCTACCAGTAACCAACGCAGCCTGGCCATCAGTCCAAAATGCCTGCACAGGGTTTCTTCTATGCTCTGGAGATTTCACAGGAATCTAAGGGTGGTTCTGGTAGCAGAAATTACCACAGTGTCTGCCTGGTTATAGAGGCGAGAGGTCAGACTGATCCTGTAACAGCCTTCAAAACCTCTGCCATCACAGCCTGCTGAAAAATGCTGAGAAAAATGCCCCAAATGTGTGTGTGCAACTCGATGTCTTCTGGGAAATGCAGCCTGGGCTGTACCCCTGGGACAACAGCTAACCCTGCTGACTTAACCCTTTGTGCATAGTCTGCGTGCCTTGCTATCAACCACTTAAAATTCCTCCTCACTCCTTTCCCACTGACTTTATCTCAGAGTTAAAAAGAAAATGTTATTTTGTCCCAAACTTCAGTGGCAAGAGCCTTGTTGCCATCAAACCGCTGTGTAAAAGGTCCCTCAAACATCTCCATGTTTGCCTTGGCAAAAGAACTGCAAAGGTCATGGCACTTCCAGAGGACTTTTTCCAAGCACCAGATTGGAAGCCCAAGATGGGGTGTCCACAATGCAAGGCAAAGGGAAGGACCTGCAGCCAGAGCACAGTCAGAATGCTGCACAGCTCCATGGCCGTGCAAAGAGTGACAAGGCACATGGAGCTTGTTTTTCCCAGTGGAGAGGCAATCCACCAAGGTCAAGGTGCTTGCACAAGGTATTCAAACAGCTGGACAGAGAACAACTGGGTTTGCCCTTGGCATTCCTGCTGTGCTCCCTCTCTTTCCCTAGCAGAGCAGGACAGTGCAGAGGGCTGCACTTCTCCTGCAGATGCAGTGGTGTCTGAAACAACCCTTCTGTCTGGACACAAAAGCTTCTGGAGACCAGCTTTGAGCTAGTGGTATTTTTAAATAAACCCAACCTGGGCTTCCTTTGTGACTTCTAGCTTTGCAGCTAATAGTTTCCAGGCTTTTTTATCTACCACCTCAACAGCCAGACGCTCTTTTTCTACCCCTCTAAGTGATTCTCCTGTAATGACAACTCCAGGAGTTGGGGTTTTAGGGAAAGACAGCCAAATCTTAGGAGGCTCTTGACACAGATCCTGACTTTTGGCAGCAGTGCTTCCTCGCCCACAGCTGAGATGCTGACTGCAGCTTGGGAGATGCTGAAGTAACCAACTGCAAACCTATTTATCAAATGACTCCAAGTCAAGGGCACAGCAGATGCAAAAGCAGATATGACCCTCCTCAACAGCCCTGCCTGCACAGAGGACAGGCAACTGGAAATAGCTCCATCCAAAGCCATAGAGGGATGGGGGAAGCAGCACAGGAGCAGCAACAGTTTGTAGGTTATTACACCCTGTTTATGCATTTTGGGCACTTTTTAAATATTTTTTTATATCTCGTGCATTTCATAATGGTTTCTGAAAGGATGAAGCTCCTGAGACAGTTTTGTTTGTTCTCATATATTAAAATAAACGAGCCTGGAAGGCAGAGACCTCCAAGACAGCAGGTTCCTACAGGTTTTGTGAAGACCAGCACTTTAGCAGAGCAGGCTCCAGTGAGTGCCCAGCTTGGGGAGCTGCTGCACAGACCAAGGGGGCTCCCCATGACTCAGTCCATGCCCTGGCCCTGGAACCTGCACACACTCAGCACCCACAGAACCCAAGATAAGCCACAGCACACACCAATGCCACACATCCTGTGGCAAGCAGAAGAGAACAAACCACAGGTTTTTGAGCCTAATGAGTGGAAACCTTGCATTATTTTACCTTCCTCCAGCTGATCCCTGTGCTCAGCCTGGCTCTGCCTGTCCCTTCTCCAAGTCTTCATGACCATGAGTGGCCATCACCCTCTCCAGCACCCAGATGAGACAAAAAACAAATTAACAGCAAATAAGGGATATAACCAAGGTCCTAAAATCTGTATTATGTACCTCACAGTACTCAGATCCTACAAGAGGTTCTCATTTTATATAGGAGCTGGTTCCTATCCCCTTTTTCCCCTTTTCTCTCCAGAGCACTTCAGTAAACCAGTCTGACAGCAGCATTTCTACAGCACAGGCAACAGCTACACTAACAGCTTGGAGGAGCTGAAGTTTACAGAGCTTCCTTTACTCAAGGGAACTGCATTTTTCTAAGATTATATTATTACTTGGGCTGGTTGCTCAGTAATGCAACATCATTTCCCTTTTGGGTGGGAAAATTCTCTCCTTGTCCTCAGATGTGAATGATTTCAGCCTGAAAGGATGAACGCAGACTCTGCATGAACTGTGCCCCTTGCTGAAGCAGCAGGATGTTATATATATAACAGCTGGGCATTAAAAAATATATGGTGATGGGTGCACACACATCAGCTGTATGTATGCAGAAAATGGTGAGAAAGAAGAGGTGCCAAATGTGACAAAACCATTTCCTCCTGAGAGGCACCCACAGACTTCATTCTTTCACCATGCCTGTGCTTGTAGCCCTCTTGCATCTCCTCTGGATGAATATCCCAGCAAATGAACCTCTCATATTTACAGAAACAGCAAATTACAATGCAAATGTTGCAAAAACTGCTCAAAGAAGTAAAAATTTGAATTTGCAATCAGGTCTGCTGCCACTGAAAATTGGATTCTGCCTTCTGTGTTCAGCCATTCAGGAAAGAGAAAAAGCCTATTGTATGACCTACATCTTTAATTGAATGTAAATAACAGGGGCTGTGGTCGGGGTATTCAGGCCTCATGACAAGCTACTGACTATGGATTTTGCATTGAGCATTTTCAAGGGAATATTCCGAACCACCAACCTTTGATTCACTCAGAGCACCTTCTGACACTCCAGTCGGTCAAACTGCCCCAGTGCTGCTTTGCACCATTTCAACAGCAGAAAGATACCAGAGCAGGTGCAGGATCTGGCCCTGCCTCTTTCCAGAGGAGCTCTGTGCACATCTGAGAGGATCAGCCCAGGCTTCAGCAGTGCTGTTTGTCTGCCTAGAAATATCCTGACACCCTCAGACTCCTCACCCCTCCATAGCAGAGAAACCCTTTTGACACTATGTGAGGAAGAAAAGCCAGAATCCAGAGGGTTTACACTGACTATCTACAATCTATCCAGCTCCAGACTGTTTCTCTGGGGGTATTTCAGAGGTTGCAGCCCTGCCTGGAGCACCCCAGCTGGCTGGAATGGCAGAGAGAGAGGCAGAAAGACAGTATTTCTGTGCTGCAAAAAGTCAGCAGGCTCAGCCATAGCTGAACCTTGCCACTCTGTAGCTATCCTTATTTTGGAAATGGCACACAGCTCCCATGGATGGGGAGCCCACAGTGCCAGCCAGGAGGTTCCTCTGGCAGCAGCTCCAGAAGTGCTGTGGACGTTGGTGGCGCCTTAATCTCTACATTACAGCACTGAAACCCTATCGCTGTACTGACAGGTTTTATTGGCTTGATTAGCTTGTTATTTGAAATAGTCCTGTATTCTGTTGGGGTTATTTTGTTAGCATGGATGAATGCTTCATTCAAACCAACACAACCAGACTGATGCTACAAAGTTTCATGTCTTACATTTTGGGTGAACAGCTACGGTCAGCAGCATCCATTCATTTTCACTATGAGCACCAAAACTAACAGCCTTTCTAACCTGGCATCATAACCCCTCTGTTAAATGAGCAAAATCCTCGGCCACCTCTGAGAGATGTGATGGTGATGGAGTCAGTTTCAGCAGCTCTGACATGCTCCCTACAGATGAGCAGGATGGGGAGAATGGAGGGAGGATGGAGCACATGGAGCTTGAGGGTTCAGTGATGGAGAGTTTCTGACTGGCAGCCCAAAAATTGCTATCTGTAAGAGCAGGTGAAGGAAAAAAAGTTCTCCCAGAAACGCCACACTCCCCTAAACAGATCAGTATCTGCAACTTCTGATACTGAAAAGAATATTTGCTAAGGAATGCACCCATGACACCAGCAAGGCTGGCACCAGCCCCTGCAAATGTGGCAGCAACAGCCCATCTCATCCCCCCAGACATGAGAAAAACATGAAGGAAGTTAAATTCTTTAAATTACTTTAAATTCTTTAAATTACTTTAAATTCTTTAAATTCTGCTCCAGCAGCCACCATGACCAAAATGGTGGTGGCTGCTGGAGCAGAACATGCTGCCAACACCTGCTGAATGGGCACAGGCTGGCACAGGTGGTTTGGGACTGAGAAATGAGACTTTGGGGGAGCCCAGCAAAGGGCAGCTCTCCCCTCACCCCCTGCCTGCTGACGTCTCCACACACACTGTCACATGGCAGTGTCCATCAATACTCATCACTGTGTGCTCCCTGCCAGCCAGGTCACACAGCTATCCCTCACACTACTCATTTAGCACTTTAACATCACATCAAGTGCTTCCACAAATTGATGCAAACCCAGCTGCTCAGTGGACAACCCCTGCTACCTTCCAGGGCTTGAGATGGGGAACAGGCAGGAAAGCTGATCTTCAATCTTCCTCTGTTTCTGAAATGCATTTTCTTCCTTCTCTTTTCTTTTTTGCTTTAAATTATGTACCCCAAAGGAGAAGAGCTAAATCCACGCAACCCCTGGGAGTTCATGTTCACAGCCCACCAACCAAATCCACTCAGAGCTCACAGAGGAGCAGCAAAGATGCCCGAGACAGGAAAACCCTGCAGCCTTTTGATAGCAGTGCTGAGGCACAGGAGGCAATTCTTCCTTGTCCCTGCACCACAGGGGGAGGGAGCATCCTTCCTGCACCACCCACAGTCACCTGAAGCTGCATCAAAGCTAGAGAGCAGCATCTTACACCTCTCTGCATCAGTGTGGCTGCACGGAGAGCTGGGCTCTGCCCCCAGGAGCCACAAAATACATACTGCAAAATGTGAGGCAGGTTTGGAAGCTACACCGTATCTTTGTGCAAACAAACATCCTCAGCATCTTCTTCCCTCGCTCCTAACTTTACTTCTTCCTCACACAGAAAGTTTTGGACAGAAAGTTAAAAATATACATAAATAAATACAGACTGTTTATCCTTTCTAAGAGTTTTGGAAAGTTTCTCCCAGCAGCCAGCCTAAACCTCTGCTGCAACTAAAGCTGGTTCCTTCTCAGGCAATTTCACACCTCATTGCCAGGGCTCCCACCAGGGAAGCCACATAGAAAGGTGGCACCTGCCATGGGAGAGAGGGAGCAGGGACAGAAGGACAGACACAGATGGCAGCAAAGCAGATCAGCTTCTCAGGGAAAGCCCATTGCCAGCGGCTCCATGCTGTGCTGGGCACCGTGGCAGGGCACCTGTGTGGGCAGAAGTAGCAGGAAAAGGGACATGGCAGGAACGGGGAGATCCCAGCCACAGTGACTTTGTCAGGGGCACAGTGTTACCTCTGGTGTCCTGTGGTGTCACTGGAATTATTCCCATTTCACAGATGGGAAACCTGAAATTCTGAGACCTGCAGGAGGACAGGGCTTGTAACCAAACCCTGACCTGACCCAGGCTGGTGGCAGACAGAGCCCTTCAGCTCACTCAGTACCCATGTGAGGTAGTGCCAGAAGAGATTTCATGGAGAGATTTGATAATGCTTTAACTTTACTGTCACCAGCTTTCTTGCTTCCTACTTCACCTATTTTTTTTTTTTCTTGTGTTACTCTCCTTGGGTTCAGACTGTATTATAAACACAGGCTAAAGCCATCTGTCCTCATCTCTCAGCAGACAAGCCCACAGAGGGTCTGGCAGGGAGGGTGGCAGATGCAGGCTGAGGCGCAAGCCAGCCAGGAGGGCAGTGAGGCTGCGAGGGCAGCCCTGCTCCCTTGCCCCACGCTTTGTGAGAGACTCAAAAGCCCCATTTCTACACCCACTGCCTCACCATCTGCTCACTAAGCCCTGCCTGAGAAAGGGCTTTTGCCACCCTGCCCCAGACTGTTGCAAAGGGAGATGTAATCATCATTTCCTGGTAGTGCCAGGGTGATGGGTTCACAAGAAATGGTACCCTGGCTTCAAGCAAGTGTTTTTAAAGGTGGGACATGCCTCGAGGGGCAGGAGCGGTGGTGACACAAGCAGGGATTGCTCAGGAGTCTGCAGCCCGACCTGAGGGTGATTCCGGAGATCCCCAGCCTGCTCCTGTAGCACCAGACAATTCCCTTGACTGACAGGCACGGAGCTGGTGCTAACAGCGAGTGAATCGCAGCTGTCAGGAGCCAGGGTAATTCACGATGCCGTTTGCTGGGGAGCGAGCTACTGCTGGGCTATTTATCACTCCTTCACTGCATGCCCTGCTCCTTCTGGCTGTGGCTGACATAATTCACAAGCACCTGTAGCTGCTGAGCCCTGGCTGCACGGAGCAAAGCCTGCACCCCCGAGCCGGCCAGCCAGGCTGACAAATGGCTTCTCCAGCATGTGGACAGATAGTCCGAGCTTTTCAGACTCTTAACAAAGGAAATGCATTCCTCTACTGACTCTCAGGAGTCATCAAGGTCACAGGAAAAGATGCCAGACTGAAAGCTGAGATGAAATTAAATATTTTTTTTCTGTCCACTGAGGAATCTGCACAGCTTTCAACAAATAATAGGTGAGCAGTTTGCTGGCAAGTTGCAGATTTTATCTTCACAAGGTTGGTAGCAGGTAAGATAGCATTATTCTCCCAGTTTGGAAGGCAAACCAATACTTGGAGTAGCACAAAGAAGTAGCTGAGCTGGGAACAGACCCAAATCTCCTTCATTTCCATGCAGTATCCTAGTCACAAAGCTGCTCTCACAAGCACTGCTGGTTAGGAGCTTTCTAATCCACTGCAGGCTACATTCCAGCTGATACCCCTAGTTATACATTGGTCTAGTCTGGATACATCCTACAAAGGCATGCCTTGGGTTTGTGAAGAAAATGAAAAGGTTATAAAGGTACTTTCTCACATTTCCTGAAATTTTACAGCTCCATACAACTAAACTTAACCCCAAGTTCCAAAGCATAATATTCTCTCCTCATCAGAAATTAAAATATGAAATTTGACAGTCCAGCTCAGGCAGGCAATGAATCCTAAAACCCACTTAAAACCTACGCAGGATTAATTTGACATATTGGATTCCTTATACCACCTGCAGACACTCAGTGCTTTCCAAACTCATTGAGAATTAGTCATCCTTAGAGCTATGTGCCTTCTTTGGTGAGTAAGTGAGCCAGTTTACTGAACGACACTTGAAACATCCCTGCTTGTTCTGGGAAAAATAGGATTTATCCTGTGCTGAAACCAAATTCAGCACAATCTGTAAAGCACAAAACCAGGCATTGCTTGTGATAATAGCACTGTAGAGGTGGCATGCAAGGAAAGATTTGACTCTATACATGACTAATCTGACAGTCTGTAAGCGACTAGAAACAGAGGGTATTCACAGAGAGCTGACAGCATCTGTCCCCACACCTGATAGGGGTCTCACCTTTGGTGAGATGAGAGCATTGCTGGAGACAAGCAGGAGGCAACCCAGACCCTGCAGATCACCTACAGGAGCCCCCCGTTTCCCACCTGGATGGGTATACACATGTGGACAGTACTCCTGGTGCCCCCCAAAACCTTTCTCAAGTTCCTCGGTGAAGTTTCCACCGCTCGCCTTCCACTCAGTCCACACAGCCACAACGTGTTTACACTTTCCCATCCCAAACCTTCACCCTCTGAAGCAGCTGTAGCACGATGAGCTGGGCAAGGTTAAAAAGGAAAAGGAACTGGGGTGGGGGGAGTGTTACACTTCCCAGCTGAGCCAGCTCTGGGTGATGTCGGGATGCTCAGCAGCCCGCAGCCGCGGTGCCACGAGAGACCCGCACCATGCGGACCCCCGCACTCTCCGGCCGCTGCCGGGACGAAATCCCGTCCCTTCCCTTCTCCCCATCCCTATCCCCATCCCCATCGCGGGGCACTCACCCGGGCTGCCGGCGGGAAGCGAGGAAGGGCGGCCGAGACGGTTTCGGGACGGAGGAGGAGGAGGGGGAGGTGGAGGAAGACGCCGTGGGGAAGCGAGGGGCAGCGAGCCGGCCGGCGGGACCGGGACCAGCCCCAAGCCCAGCAGCAGCAGCAGGGTGCAGGCTGCCGGCATGGCGCTGGGGGTGGATGGAAGGGGAGCCGGGGGAGGGGGGGGGGCAGGGGGGTTGTTGTTCACATACCCGGAGCGGGGCAATAAATAACCACCCAAATAGCGATTTTTAATGAATTCCCCGTGCCCCCCCCTCGGGGCGGCGCCTTAAAAGTGCGGGGTGCCCATAGCGGAGGGGGTGAGGGGGGGGCCCGGCCAGCAGCGGCAGCAGCCTGCGGCCAAGTGCCGGCGCCCGAAAGTAAAAGGGCAGGCGGCGGAGGCTCCTCCTCGAGCCTGACATCACCCAGCCGCGGCTCGGCTCGGCTCGGCATGGCCCGACTCCCCACGGCCCCCCCCACCCCGGCCCGGCCCGGCCCCCAGCGGCCGCCCCCTCCCGCCCCGCGCAGCCGTCGGGCCGCCCGCTCCCTCACCCGGCTGGCTGCGGCAGCACCGGGACTATTAGCAATAGTAATAATAATAATAACGCTCCTTTTTACTTCTAGTTTATTTTTCCTGCTGCATCTCCCAGCCGCGCCGGGCGAGCGTGACCCCCTGCCCGCCGCCGCGGCCGTCGCGGAGCTGCCCCGGTTCGGTTCCGCGGGTAAATGCCCCGGTTCGGTTCCGCGGGTAAATGCCCCGGTTCGGTTCCGCGGGTAAACGCGGGCAGCGCGCAGGGCCCGCACCCGGCGGGCACGGCCGCCCCCACTACGGCAGGGTCACCCCCCTCCTGCACTGCCCCGAACTTAAATCCCATCGAAATCGAGTCCTTGACAAATAACCTCAGCTTTTTTCTTGGTTATAAAGCTGACTCTCTTCTGAAAGCCAGCAGCAGCGTTTGAGGGTGCAATTTCTGGCAGTGGTGAATTTCCCAGGCCGGGCTGTACGGGAGGCAAAGGATTTCCCTTCATTGTTCTGAAATTCCCCTTCATAATTTCATGCTCCTAGCTCTGGGAGGGAGCAGGCCGCAGAGCAGTGGGCTGGGCTTTGCCGGGGCTGGCGGCATCCCGATGTGCCGGGTTTAGGGTCCCCCTGAGCTCAAACCCGTCCTGGCCCACCTCTCCCCTCGAGTCGCTCCTGAGCCCTGCACTTTTCCCTCGAGCTGCTTCAGAACCAGACCTGATTTCCTCAAGGCAAGCAGAACCCGACCTTCTGAAGGGGAGGGTGGCTGGTGACAACTCACCGCGTCCGGACGGCTGCAGCACCGAGCGAACCCGGGGTCCGGTCCCCAGCCCCCCGCTGCCTGCTTTGCTCTGCACCAAAAGCAGAAGTCGGTGCCTGACGCACACAAACTCTCCTGGAAGCCTCTTTCCACCCAAGAGGTGGCACTGATGAGCCCACACCAGCACTCTAAGGCCTTGGCTTTACCCCACAGGACTCGCTTCCTCTGCCCTTAGGCTTTTCTCTCCATGTGCAAATGCTTTTTCCCACACCTTCCCACACCACTTCACCATGAAGCACACTCAGAAATCCTCATTCTGGTACTTGAATAATCATGGATGAAAGCCTTGGGAAAGGCCACCTCTGAGGCATCTCTCTATCAATCCATGCTCTAGTCTACTCCCTACAGCTTTTGCCATCTTCTTGCTTCAAATTTGCCTAAACCCAAGGAACAAGTCAAGCTGCTCAGTTTTGGACACGAAGCACAAACCAATCATGATTATGCTTTAGTCATGCAGGTAAGCACCCCAATCCTGGCAAATGGAGTGACCCAGAAGCCACAGGCAACACCACGGTGCCTCATCTAGAGAGGACATTTTTAGGCATCTCCATTCTGTTTCCAGGTATTTACACATTCTGTATGGAATAGATGTGCAAAACAAAGCTTCTGTCTTGAGACCAATACACAGCTAAAGCTCAGGGGAAGAGCTGTGAAGTATTTCGATACTGTGGGAGATGGCACAGGTCGTGCAATGCAGCAGTGGGGGACAAACACTTGGGGATATCTTTATACATAAAATACAGGACTCCATGCTACCAATTCCTAAGATAGTGAGTAATAAATATGATTCTTTAGAAAGTTTTGTTAGTCCCTAGAAAGAAACACCTTCCAACCAGCAAATCTGACACTTTTAACTGTGCAATACACATAAGACAGCAGGGCCACAGAAACCTCTCTGAGGCCAAGGATGCATCCTCAGGGCTGCAGGGGGCAAATGAAAATCAAACTTTGCCCTGACATGAAATGGATGCTCTCCTGTCCACTCACTCTCATGCCTGAGGGCCCTAATACCGAGTCTAGATCTCACCCCCTTTCCCCTGCCTTTTCCAAGGGACTTCCCTAACATCTAAGCCACACAGCAGCTCCCCACTCTTACTGCATCCTTCCAAGCTGTAAATCCAACAAGCAGGAAGCACAGTATCAAATACTTTTCCAAAAGGGTCTTAATAAATTCTTCCTACTGTTTCATTCAACAGGCCCATGGAGAGCCATAGCAGACACAGGCAAATGCAAACCAAACATTTCTGCAGGAGCAGCCCATGTGGAATGGTATCGAATGGCTCCGTCTCACCCTTCCCCATGGTGCCCCCACAGCACGGCCCACCCTGCTGTGCCACCAGCTAGGAAAGCAGGGAAGGCTGAATTAACCCCCTCTGAGCGTGGGGGAAGGGGGCAGCTGATGTTGTCCCAAAATCTGCCATTAAACCTGCCTGACCTGCTGCATTTCTGAAGCAGACAGGGCACTTGTGACCACGACGGAGTGACCATGAGGAGCGTGTGCCCGAGGGCAGGGCCAGCAGCAGGAAACGCTGGCCAGAGGGCCCCATGTGCCCTTGGATGAGCCACATCCTGGCAGGGCTTAGCACAGCTGGGACAGGAATGCCATTGCAGCCTCTGAAGCCCATGGCAGTGGTGAGCTGCCTTCACCAGCCCCAGCCAATGCCCCACAGATGTGAACCCGTGGGCCTAAACCAGTACTCACCATCAGAAAATAATCTCCCTGCTCTCTCCATCATGGTTCCATGAGCAGCATATTATTTACAAGCACCTGGCAAGGAAACACTGACATTCAGGCCGTTTCAGACTTCCTAAATGCAGTCCCTTCCCCCACAGGTATCTGATTTGTCAAGGTTTAGTGCCTGTAAATTTAAAGCTACTGTGTTTTCCTGCCATCTTATTTTTTATTCCTATCTTCAGGGTTTCATAAGGAATATAAGAAGTCAATTTATGACTGATATTTTTAAGCTTCAGTTTCAACAGCCACGTGAAAACAACAGAGAAAAAACCTCACTTTGTTGGTTTTTATTCAAAAAATACTCTTTTACCCATTGGAGCTGCAGAGGGCAGTGTGGAGGGGATATCAACCCTGCCACCCATGTGATGAGTTTGACACCCCCCTCGGAGGCTGGGAAAGAAGCTTCAGTGGTGGGAGAAGGAAGAACTGCAGCAGGATGAAGGTGGCTGTGTGGAGCACAAGCACTCAGTGAAGGCCACCAGCACTGGGCTTTTCCCCATGTGGTGCTGGAGTTGTTTATCCCCATGGCACAACCACACACTCCGCTGCAGCATCCTGCTGATGCTGCTTCCAGGGCAGCTCCAGGCTGAGGGCTGCTCCCCACCCTCCTTGTAATAGGAGATTTAAATGCATGAAATCATGTCTGAGGAGCCAGATGGGCCAGGCAAAGCCTGATGTCGAGTAATGCCACAGCATCCTCCTGAAAGAGGCTGTGACTTCAAACGCCTCCCCAAATCATGTACAGAACACATTTAGCACTTCCATCTGAAAGCAAGTGGCACCTTCCACACACAGCAAAGGAGTTAAAAACAAACAAACAAACAACGTCATCAACATAGGAAGCCTCTAACAAAGCTATATATAAAACATGATTGATACTGATTAATTGAAACCTGCCCATCACCTTGTTTTGGGGGAGGGAAAAACAGAGTGTGTTTTTATTTCACCTTGATTTCCATTTTCCAGGTTGAAGGGCTAGAGAAATGTGACAAAATTTGCTGGTATCTACATTGTTTAGGTCTGAAATCCCCAAAAACCACGAGAGTCTCTGCAGAAGAGGCATCTGTGTAGCACTTTGGGAGGATTACAGTGACCAGTTCCTTCCCTCTGGTTCCATAGAAGCCTTTCGTGGCACAGTCAATGTCATGAAACTCCTGCAGCTCCCTTGAAACTCATCCCAGATCTGTCCAAAACTTGGATCAGGCTCATAAACCTCAGACAAGTTTTAAGCTGATGATGAATTAAGGTACAAAGTGAATATTTTCTCCTCCTGGAATTTGTTATTAAAAGCCCTGAGTTTCCAAAGTGGACAAATAGTTCCTAACTGAGTAATTAATTACCTTTGCATATCCTCTTGATGCCGCAAGCCATCCATTAACAGATACCAATCATCCAGAAGGCACTTAATACATGACCATTATTCCTGAAATTTTGGGGGTGGTGGTATTTTATTGATTTATTTTAACAAAAATTGCTTGCCTCGTTCCTCCATTGGAAGCAGCTTGTTCCAGGTATTTGACATTTGGAGGTCAGGATGGATATGGGTCTTGTGATCCCTCTTCATCCCTCACAGAAAAATGCACAACTTGAAATGATGTTGCATTTTGAATCCTGTCACTGGAAAAAAAAATCCCTTATTTTCTGGGGGAAAAAAATAAACCAGCCATCCAAATCTATCTTGAAGAAGCAATTCTAAATTTCTTATTTATTTCTTTCAGGACCTTTTTCCACCAGCTCTGGTTTGGAGCACACCCAGATATTCTGCAGCTGAGCTAAACACTTCAGAGCAGTGCCCTTAAATCTGGAAAGAGGCCCCCAGTGAAATTTAGAAGGGACACTTGGATCCAATAAAGTTACAGGTGTGCTCCTCTATCACCAAGTTTCTGGGAGCACCCGTGGTTCTGTTTGCTCTTGCATAAGGAGGGCAAATCCCAGGTATTGGGGGATATAAGCATAAAAATCCTGTGAAAAAAGCCACAAGGAGCAGAAGGCAGAGAGGAAAGGAGCCTTTCCTGTGCCGTATGGGCTTTAAAGTGATTTATTTTTAGCCTGCAGTTTGCTGCTAGAGCCTCTCATCTGTAGCTTTTAAGGCTGCTGCCGCTGAGGTCTCACCTTGTCTCAGGTTTAAGGGATGCTGTGCCAAATCTGGGTTGCAGCAAGACACCACTGCAGAACATAACAAGAGCATTATATTCCACTTTCATACAGAGCTAACAAATTTATAGGTTGTCTACAAAATCTCCTCTCTTTTATCCCTGTAATTACCCTCTCTAAAATTCACCAGGCAAGGGCAATAATTCAAATAACTTCAATTTCCCACTAACCTAAATGTTAATCCTAGGCTGGCTCTTGTGCTTCAGCAAATCTCTTCTGACCTTGCAGGTGTAAGTATGATGCTGTTTAAGAAACTTTGCCCGTCTGAATCTAAATCAGAGCCACATGGGTGAGAACAAACCACCTCACAAGGCACAGAAAGCCCCCTGTGCCTTAATTCAGCCATGCACACAAGCATCATTTCACATTGTCACCCTTCTTTGCTGCTTCAACGCTGTGGTCACACTTATCTGGTGGGAAGAAATGGCCATGGCAGGTGTGTGATATTTTGGCCACCATACACAGCAATAACCATTGAAGGAAACTCAAGGCTGATCAAGAGAAAACATGAGGAGAGTGGAAAAAAAAAAAGACAAGTTTGAGCTAAGATATGGATTTAATGAACTTGATTCTCCTTGTGCAGACTCCTAATGGGACACAGATCCATGTGGATGGCAATTTATACCAACTGAGAAGCTGTCTCTTAATGCCAATATCACAACAATTTTTCTGCCCATTCTTAGTCCTGACTATTTGTGCTGGAAGTTTTTTGAGGCATAAAATTCCAATTTCTGGACCCTCTTAGTGCTAAGGGATCATAAATGCAGCATGAGCTTCCAGGCAGCACTGCAAAGCAAGTAATAAAATATTTATCCCCACCCGCCTTCTGTGCTTGTATGCTCTGCAAAGGAAACTGTCAAAAGTGGAGCCACCAATTTACAGCTGGAGCCTTCAAAAGGAACCAAAGTGTGTGCCATATCCACATCTCTCTCAAAAACAAATATTTTCACACCTTGACCCATTGCTGAACATTTTCATTTCTTGTAAAATAATGATAATAATAATTATTATTATTATTATTATTATTATATCGAATTTCAAACCAAAACGAAAATAATTATAGGATGATAAAAAAGCTCACATGGCTTAAAAAACAGTAAGGCCTTTCCATAACTACAGTAGCCAAGCTGCAACCTTGATATACAACAAGGCATCTGTTGCTCAGAGCTGGGCCCCAAACTCACCTTCAGGGAACCTGAAGCTTCATGAAACCCCCAGCATGTGGAGGCTCACATGGGCTCTCCGGGGATGAAAGCAGCACATTTCCACTCACAGGAGCAATCCCCACTCCCATTTCTTCCCTTCAGCCATTAAATGTGAAGATGATAAATTCCTGCCCACCTAATTTCACCCATTTTTTTAGAGTTCTACCAAAGCTACAACCATTTTTGAAGTGACACCATGATCTTTAGCGGTACAACTGCTTCCTTGCTTTCTTTCCTGCTGGAAAAGTTTCCTTGGTGCAAAGCCCTGCATTCCTGTAGTGTCTCATGGAGTCTCCAATGCTACCCAGACTGCAGAATTACTGGAGCTAAAACAAGGCCTCCTGCCACTCTTTCCATTAACTACACCTGAGGTAATGCTCCAGGGAAGATCAGCATGTCCCTTTCCAAGCATTACCCAAGAAGGCTGTTGTACTCTTCAACTGTAATGCAGCAAGGATTGTGTGATGCATTTCTCCCTGCAGCTACAAGGGAAGGAGCAGGTGCCTGTGCTTACCAGGTGATGGAAGGAGCTGCTTCCTGCTGTGGTGGTGGAGGTGCCAGTGAAGGAGGTGGTAGAGATTCTCCAGCAGCAGCACATGGAGCCCCCAGAAACGCCTGGAACAGTGTGCTCTGCAGGGCATTCCCTCCACTGCCAGGTCTCAAGAGCAGCAATAACCACCCAGTGCTGATGCCAGGGCCACAGCTGCCTTTACCCAGACACACCGAGGCACTCCCCATCCCTGCACCCAGAGCCCTCCAGGTGTCCACTCCCCAGGCCCCTGCATGGCACAGCACAGTGCCTCTCCCTGGCAGCCAGCAGAGGCGTGGCCAGCACACAAACACAACTAGAATGTTCCCAGAGGATGCTCAGGTGCAAAGGGCTGCTGGACAGTGGTGGCAGGAGAAGGGGACAGCTGCTGCACACTAGCTGAAAGCAAAGCTGGGGGACCTCCTCCCACCACTGCTAGACCAAGGGCCCATCACATCCCAGTTTCGGGGACAAGCAGGGGCCACAGTGTTGAAGAGGCAAACATTCTCTACCAAATCATCTGGTTTCAACCAGTGCAACTCCTCAGCAAGCGAGATACACAGCCAAGGACCTTCCCCACCCTCCCTCTCTGGACCTCCTAACTCATGTCTTATTTTAGAAGGGAATTACATTATTTAGTAGCCAACAAAGAAGGTACCAAGGAATTTCTGCCTGCTAATCTCTTCATGCCATGCTCTGGGGTTTTCTTTTGTTCAAGCTACAGAGAAATGCGGGGCTGAGCAATCCTTGACTCAGGAGGAAAGGGACCACGCACGTGACCAGACTTTGTGAAATACAAGATTTTATAGTAATGGCATTGTGGTCAGGAATGAAACTGTAACACAGCACCAAACAGCTTGCCTACAGTGGGGAGCACCACGAAGTGTTTGAAGTTTGCACAACAGGGGTATCTGCCAAGGTTAAGGATGCTACAAGCACAGGGAGTGCTCTCTGGAGCCACTGGCCCCAGGAGAAGCTTCAACATGGGCCCAAAATCCACAGAGCAGATTCGGATTCTTTGGAAACCAACAGCAAGAGGCAGGCAGGAAGGAATCCTGGAAAGGTGTTTCCAACACTGAGTGACTGATTTGAGGTGGGTCAGAGCAGGTCACGCAAACACAACTTTCCTCTTGCCTCTGTCGAGATAATTAAAGTTAAAAGCACTTAGTCCGAGACCTGCAACCTTGAGAAATGAATACACTTTCTGCAGTGCGCCAAGGCGGCTCTTTTCTCCATGTCAGCAGAAAGCCTCCTGTGCCTCCCTCTGTAAGAAAATGGAAAGAGCCAAAACTGCAGCTGGCCAGGCCATGGGATGGGACTCCCCTCACCCAGCAACACCAGGGCACTTAGCACTGGAATGGTGGAATGGCGCTCAAAGGCACTGAGAGTGCCCACAGAAAGGATGGAGAGGAGTTCCTGGTGTCTCAGGCTTTTATTGCACAGAAGGAGAAATAAATAATCTAAACGCTGAAATTATCAGAGATGAAACAAAGTGAAAGGCAGTGATTTCCCCTTCCTGAATGTCAGAACTGATGTGTGGTGCTGAGGGTAAACTTATTTTGCTAAAGCAATTCTCAACCATCTGTCCCTTCAGCCAGGAGATGGTTTAAGTGGGCCCAGGTATTTCATCAGGTCTCAGCTCTTACATCAGAAAGGATGTGGGAAATAACTATGAACAGCTTCTAAGACATAATTTCACAGTTTTACAGAAGAGGTCATTATCCTGCACTTAAATGTGCGATTTCAGTTGTGAATATACTTCATAATCTTCTCATACCACTGATTCTGGCCTATTGTCTAATGTCTTAAAATACTTTCTAAGACCTTGGTAATTGAAATGCTGAGGTAGAAAATTACTGTATTACAAGCAGGGAAATTCATGCCTAGAGGAGAAGTGAATTGACCTGGAAGGTCGCATCCATCCGTGGCACAGCTGGGAGTGGGGCACCGGCTCCTGCTGCCAGCATCACTGCTCCCAGGCAGAGTGTCCCCAGTCACCCAGAGGACATCTGAAATGGGATGTTGTAAGCTTTTAGAGCAGCAACCTTTTTTAGAACTCAGTAGGGCTTATAATTGAATTCCTTAAAAGGGTTGTACTGTCTTCAGTAACTCATCACTTCCCAGACTGGCCCTTTCATTTCCATTTTCTCCCCTCAGTTTGGGTAAGGTTTGAAGCCCAGCAATGCTGTAGCTTGCATAAACAAACAAGCCTCAAATACATAAATAGCAATTCACATCCTTTGTGCGTACATTCAAGTACTTCAAAAGGCACCTGTGGCAGCCATTAGCCCTTCTAAATGCTTTTTGAAGTAATGGATTGATTTTGTTTGTGTGTGTGTGTCCTTCACTGGAACTGGCTCCCAAATTCCTCTCTGCTGATGAGTGAGGACTGGTGGTAGCGGTCCCGTGAGGCGAAGTCTGCGTTCTCCTCGGTGAGCTGCCTGGTCTCCATGCCAACTGTTGCAAAGGATGGTGTCACCACGATCTGCTCCTTGGGAGCTGGCCTTCTCCTGCAAGCAGAGAAGCAGAGGTGCCTGCATCACCCCTTGTTGGTAATCCATTAGCAGCCGTGCTCTTGGCTGTGCCAGCAAGGCAGGGTGATTCCAGAAGAGGCTGAATCCTTCTCAGTGCCTCTTGGAGGCACAGAGTTAACCTGAGAGCATTTTTCTTAGAAGGCACAAAAGAAATGTTCTCCTTTCCCCAGATATACAATGCAAAATAAATGTTTTCATAACAAATGGGCTTCCTCTTTGGATATTGACTGTGTCAACACCTTCCACACCAAGCAAGAAAAGAAGGAGCACAAACCATTTCTAATGAAAAATATCCTTTTTATGGTCCCCTAAGCAATAAAAAAATTGTAATACTTTTTGTAATTTTTAAATAAAACAGGAGATTTCCCTACAATCTCTTCATCCCAGAAGCTGATTTTAAGAAAACCTTATTGGCATTTTTAAATCAAAACTGTAAGACAAATATAGTACTGACTAAGACCTCATCAAGCACCTAAGAGCCTTAGAGGTGTCAAGAACCCTTGGCTGCCTCCAACTCCTTTGCAGCTTAATGGGACTTACTATTTTTCTCCAATTCATTAAAATATCTTGACTTGATTTCAGGAAAACAGGGCTCAGAAAAAAGCTCTAAATTATTTCAATGCATTTTTTTGCAGCACAACATAGATGGGCTTCAAAATGACCCGACTCCCAAGCAGAGCCCAAGGTGTTCTTTGTGCCAGTAAGAGCAGGAGCCCTGGCACTAGGATAAGGTGACCAAGCTGGCTGGCTGACCCAGAGATTGCACTTTTTGAGAGGAGAAAACCAGGATCAGTTTCTGCCTTGGGCACTCACCAGATCTCCCCTCAGCCTTTCTTGGCAGGGTCTTTGCTCATTGATTGCACTGACCAAAGAACCAAGGACTTTGTTGGTCTGGTAACCCAAAGATAAAATCCCCCTGTGACAACAGCACCTCTCCACACGAGAGGCAGGGATAGTTTCTCCTTTCTACGTGGTCATTCTCCATGAAGCCTCACACCTCAACCAGACTCGCACAGGGATTTCTGACAGCGGGCAGGAGACACAACTGAGATGCACCAAAGGACAACTGGGAGGAAAATGCTGTTCTGTCATCACAGAGGCACCGAGCTAAAATAACCAGCCACAAATCTGCCTGGGGTGGCAGCAGACAGAACTGCCCGGGGTATGAAGCAGCAGGGTCTGGCTCACTGTGCCATGAGTAATTCTGGCAGCATTTCAGCAAGGCCCCACTTACCCCGTTCCCAGTCTTAACTCCTCACCCTTGGCTTGGGCTTGTGTCACCAGTCCAGCAGATGTTGTGCAAGGGGATAGGGGACAATCCCTTATGCAGAAAACATATGTGGTGGTGCATCCCACTCCCCCTGCCCCTCGGGCTGCACTGTGATCTGAGAAATGCTTGTTAGGCTCAGCCTTGACAAACAGCACCTGGGCTCAGCTCCTCCTGAGCTTATCAGAGACACTGTCTGCTCCAGGGAACTAATGCTGACAGCTCCTGGTTTTTAATGAATATCCTTGGAAACTTATTTTTCTTGCATGAGTAACAACCCAAGTGGAACAACCTTTTTGTAATAGAGCATTCAAAGAAAGTTACTGACAAAAACTGTGGCCAGGATGGAAAATTACTATGACCAAAGCCAACTCTCTTGCTACACTGTAAGCAGCAGTCCAGAGTGAGACCCTTTGAGCTCTCCTGACCCACAGTGGGCTGAGACCAGCATCTCCCTCAGTGGGGCCTCTCAGAGCAGTGAACTCTCAAGTTTGCTATACTTGGAGGACCATCACCAAATGCTGATTACAGAGCCTGGGCTGATTCCCCCACTCTTCAAATTTCAACCCTCTACCTGTTGAGAAGATGCAAAGGCATCATAATTCCATAAGAATCTCTTGTTAAGTGGTTTAAATTAATGCATAAATTAAGTGCTGTTATGTCTAAGGCCTACCAAGGGACCTCAGAGAGATCCCTCACCCCTGGCTTCACTCCCCAACCACCCCTGCTCACCAAAAGCTTGTGGAACAGTTCCATGTTATAGGAACTGTGGGCAGAGACAGGACCTGGCAAGACAGACCAATGTGTTTAATTGGCTGGACTTTGATTTATTTTGAAGGAGGCAGCAAATTGGCACATATAATGTGTGGCAGCTCATGTTGCACAGTCCTCCCTACGGTGTTCACTCACCCCAGCAAAAAAGAAACCCAACAGACTGAGAAACTCAAAGCCCACTGCTCAGAGGCAAAGGTGCTCATAAGCTGCTACAGGAAACCCAATTAGATGGAATTAATAATTAATAGCATCAAATAAGTTTAACAAAACTAGTTAATAACCACCCAAAAAAAACCCCCTCAAGGTTTTCTGGTAATCAAAACCCCAAGACAATGCTACTCCAGTCCCATGTAAATTCAATACTGAATGGTTCCTTCACCAAAGACCCTGTTTATCATATTTGCCCCAAAGTTATTGCAGCTCCCCCACCCTAGATTTCCTCTCTGAAAACTGAACACAGCTGCCATGTGTGCCTGTTCCAACACTACCAGAGGAATTTGCTTCGGTGAATGATGGATGGAAGAGAAGGAGTCCCCAATTTCTCATTTCCTTGCAGATTTCCCAGTTCAACCTGTGCCATAGATTTTGAGCACAGACCTTTGGGCTAAGATAAAGCTTCAGGCCCCATGATACAGTTATCAGCTGACATTCCCACACACAAAGCAGAGGAAACTCCTGCTTCCCCACATACACAGCCAACCATATGCCAGGCTAATGGGAAGCAAACAGCCTTTTTACAATTAAGCAAGAATAACTCTGAGTATGCAAGAAGGGCAGAAAGACTGCTTAAGGTAATAAGCAAGTCAATTCTCCCAGCCCTCTCTGTGCTCATTAGTGGGTCATGGGAACAATGAGCAGTGGGTTGGTCACTGCCAAGTGACTGGTACCAACCTGCATGAAGAGATCAAAACCGACTTAATCCAGCCAAAGAAACTGAAATTTGCTGCTGCTCCTATGGAGAAAAGGCACAAGAAGTCAGTATGCTGCTAATTCTCTCATAATAGCATTACACCACTGAATTTTTGCATAAAATCTCAAACCAGCACTCTTGTTATTAGCCTGCAGTACCCAAAGATTTTGTGATAGTGAGAACATTCCTGCAGCCTTCCTACATGCTGTGGCTTTTAAACAACTGTCCAGGTATGAACCCAAATTTCCTATGGAGAACAACTATGCATTCCCAGCCTGACAGTTTAAACCCCAGTAAAGCTTGAGCAAAGCACAGACACCCACCACAATGCCTTTCACTCCCTGGACTGCAAAAACCTTTCCCACTGCAGGGATAGGGAGACAGGAGGAGCCATTCAGCCAACCTCAGCCAGGGTGGCTGTGGTCTCACCAATGATTTCCTCTTGTCTGACCCCACAGAGAGCTGGCTTAGCTTTATTACACCAGCACTGATTTCTTTTCTGATTTCTCTGTAGAGTTAGTTTCCTGCAGGGGTAGGGAAGTGCCAGAGCTGGAAGCAAAAGCAGCAGGAGAAGTTTTCGGTGAGGGACAGGGATAACCAAGCCCTGTCAGTGCCTGCTGGATTTGGCTTAGGCTGCTGGGGAGGAAGAGAGAGAAGGGATGTGTCAACCACAGGGAATTTCTCCTCCCAAGGTCTTCATCTAGCCCCTAATGCAGAGCTTCTCTCAGGCCAGTGTCTCCCAGCCTTTCCAGACAGAAGGGCTGTTTGATCCTTTGAAGAACAAACTCACAGATCATCAGAGACTTGTGACCACAAAATAACATTCCCTCGCAGCCAAGTAAAAATCAGGCTGAATTTTGAGCATCCACTGCTAACATTTTCAATGTCATGCATTGTCTCATTGTATGCATGAGAAAAAGAAACCAAGAAAAAAATGTCTAATCTTGCTGCTATTTCTCAGATCAGCTTCCAAAGCCCTCTACACACTGGAAGAGAAATTCTTATTAAAGTAATTTTTGATAAATATTTCAAAAGCAGATTACAGAGATATAAATACAGTGAGTATACAAAGGCAAAAAAGACTCCAACACCTGAAAACATTATTTCTGTTTTGTTTGATATATGGGGGCCATAAAGAACTTGATTAAAACATATATATATTTCAAAAGATACAAATTAGCAGCTACTAACCACAATCTCAGCTCTTTTCTACTATCCCCTACAGATACATAGAAAGGAAGTCACTCAAGAGTAGAAAAAGAACAATTTAGCAATGTTTGGAAGGTGGTGATTAGTTTTTGGTTTCTCATCACGTGCATTTCTGAAATCTAGTACCTACTTACCTACTGTCTAATAATCTTTCACCTAAATAAGCCCAGGTAGCTATTTCTGCACATATTGCATATGAACTCATATTTCATACTTGATTTTTCTCATCCTGGACAAAAAACTGCACATCCAGGCATGCACTCAGCTATGTACCTCACACATCTGCTGATGGATGGATGGATGGATGGATGGATGGATGGATGGATGGATGGATGGATGGATGGATGGATACACACACTCACTCCTGGGCAGGTGAGGATGCCCACACCATGTCCCTTCAGAGACACAGAGCACTGCAAACCCCCTCACTGGCCTTGCCAAGGAGCTGTGGCTCTCATGAGCTGCTTGCTGAATGTGCTTCACTGTTTAATCTTGAACTTGTTTAAGCTGATCATGTGCAGGATCTCTCTAATGCTCTCTGCCTTAAAGTGTTTTCCCAGATTATGTTCCCAACATATTCAACGTGTTTAGCTCTGGAATCAAAAGGCTCTCTTGTTCCACAGTTATGAATGCCAAGATTTGATGAGACACGCATCTTAATTCCCATTTTCCATAAACTTCTCTCAGGTGGCTTTAGATTGATTAGGTTTAATAAACCTTATTTATGGCAGATTTTTCTCATTGCTGGGATACATTTACAAAATGCCACCCCTATCAAATCTTAGTATCTGTTTTTCCCATTTGAAGCACAATATAATAAAGCAACAAGCACCATGTTCAAACTATCACACCAATGCTAGTTATAGTTAGAATCTAACAGAAAATTAAAGACTCAGAGAGAAAATGTATTAAAATAACAATGAAACAAATTGTCATCGTTCACTGTGTCACCCGCGTATTAAACACAAGAATCTCAATTCCTAATTGAGTTAAATTAAAGTTTAATGGATTTTTAAGAAGGTTTAATAGTACAGAGAAAAAAACTCACCAAGAGGGAGTCCTGGGCTGACTTGGCCGATGTAGAAATACAGAATAACCCCTGCTCCCAGGCTGACCAGGGTGTAGATCCACTGAATGACAAACATTATGATGAGGGACACAATTGCCTGTTGGAAAGACACAGCTTGGGGTTACCCCAGAGTCTGGGAGGTAATACCATGGAGAGGCAAAGCTCAGGTTTCCATGTTACAGGGAGCCTTGTTTGGTCTCACCCTTAAAAGGAGGGAAAGCACAGGTTTACAGTGTCACCTTGAGCAGCATGGAGGTAGCTCCAGTGAGCTACCCTGACTCCCAGGGGCAGTGTGGGTCTCTGCCAGGGCTTCTCCAAGAGAAGTATCCAGAGGCTCACCAGTTCAGGAGGAGGTTTGGCTCAAGCTGCATACAAACCAGGGGCAGAGGTAGCATCTCCATGGGAGATGTTTGGAACAGCAATAGCAGCACACAAAGAAAGGGCTAAAACGGTCCCAACTGACACAAGTGAAGCTCAAAGAGAGAGGGCAGAGGGGAGAGGAGTCAGGATGAGTAAACACATCCAATTTTTGTTCTTGTGATTTTATTTTGCATTATCAATCCCATCTCAGCTCTGTTGCACCCTCCTCCCAAGCCTGATCACTGACAGGAAACCAAGTTTGCTTTAATGAGCACATCCATCATCTCCATAAGCAAATTCCCCTGCAAAGGCAGAGCTGATGGCTCTGCCCTAACATGCACTTGGGAGCCACAATAGAGACGAGCCCAGAGATGGCATCAGCACACAACCTCCTAAAGATGCCATCCCAAAGAGGGGCCACCACTCCCTGCCCACCCCCGGTGCCCAGTGGAATCCCTCACCAGGAGCTGGCTGCTGGCAGCAGCAGTGGTGAATTTGAAAAGCAGGTGTCCTACTCCATCTGAGGAGTTAACTAAACTAACGGGGTTTGTTGTTTGAGTGGGTTTGTTACATTTTATGCACAGCTATGAAATCCTCATCCATGCAGCAACACCATATGGCTCATTCATTATGCATATCTGACCCTTTCCTTGTCATCTGCCCAATAATCCATCTTCCCAAGATAAATTTAAGTGTCTTAAACTTCTCAGCAACTTGACGCAGAAGCTATTTAAAAGTTATTTAAAGTAACATGTTGTAGGAATGCTCTCCTTTCCTCCCTCAAAAGATGGAATTTCATAGCTGGGCTGCTGGTATCAGGAAGTCAGCTCTAATGAAACCCCACCCCAAGATTGCAGAAACTGACCCATTAATAAAAGCAACACAGCTTTGAAGATGGTGTCCCAGTCCATTACACAGCAAGAAAAAGCAGACTGGCACACAGGGAAAAGAGAAACACTGATTATTTTTTTTCCCCATGCATCTTTAAAGTCCTAAGACTCCAGACTTTGAATTTGTACTTTTGAGTTGGGTTGGAGCTTGTTTATTTGGCTTTTTTCCTGTTGTTATTTAATTTAATATGTCATTGGCTTTCCCTGAATTTGAACTGCAAGGCATGGTACCTGGAGAATTTAGCTCAGGTGACCTAGAATACGAGAATCAAAAGCCATTATTTAAGGTACTGGAGTACTTACACTGCAGTATGGAATGAATGTTCTTCTGTTTTCTACTATCACAAAACACTGCTCAAAATAAAAGAAAATTACTTACACCAGCAAAGGAAATCCAGTGACTGAAAAATCTGGAGTAGAAGGTTTCTGGTATTTGCTGAATTCCCAGTTCTGGATTTTGTTGCTTTATAGATGATTCTAAAGAAAATTAAAAGAAAAATAAATTAGAAAGGTGCTATAATTTGGGGGTTTTTTCTCTTCTTTACATTACCAGATTCCAGGAACCAAAGCAAAAATTCTAGCTGACAGCTGGGTATGACAGAGTTAAACCAAAACCTCCAAAATGAAAACTGAAAAGAAGCACAAGGGAAAAACCAAAAAGTTGCCAGCTCTGCTACTAAGTCCATTTGAAGGCTGCATCTATCTCTGCCTTAGCTTCACAATTTGTGAAATAAGAAAAATAATACTTTCCTCCCTCAGAGGGGTTTAGGAAGCTTAACTGACTAATGCTGATGAAACACTACAGCACTGGGAATGACAAACTCCACACACATGTGCTGTATCAAATACCCACAACACCAACAAATTCAGATCTTCACCTATGGAGGCTGAGTTGCAGACTCCACCTGTGTTGTGGGGACCACTGCACTAAGATAGCCTGAGTTTTAGAGTCACAGGGCTCCAACCATCCTACCCCACACCAGGATGAGGTAAATCCCAAGATACACCTAAACCCTTTTTAATGTACAGCATTCAGCAGGCCTGTGAAGAATTATGAGTATATCGTAAACAACCCAGCAGTAAATTTAGTCCTGCCTGCTTTCCTGTGATTAATCTTCTGTAGGAAATTGCATTGGAACTTCTCCTGTGATGCATTGCAATGAACTCTACCCTCACCTGGAATAAATGATATTATTGCCATGAATCACTGAATGACAGCCCCATATAAAGCTTGTTTCATGCCTGCCTTCAGGAAAGCACTGGGAGGACCAAGGTTATAAACAATTTCCTCTGAACAGGGAGATGTCCATCTCCTACAGCCCTTACCTTCTCCCCCTGGGCCAGGGAGCATCATCACTTCACTGCAGGGCTCTTCCCTCTGCTCCATCCTCCTGGGTATGTGCTGGGCATCCACAGGGGGTGATGAGCCCAGACCTGCATCCCACTGACTGCCCTGCTCATCCACATCCTGCTGCCTCCCATGGGGCTCTGCGGTCTCATCCCAGCTGTTCTGAGCCAGGGGAGCATCCTGATGGAGATCCAGGAGAAAGCTGTCTTGTAATGTCTGCTTGGCTGGCTTCTTTGCCTTCTTTTGTTTGCCCTTTTGGGTTAAATTCTCAGCTCTTTCTCTTTTGCAAGTACTTGGCTCACTAAAAAATGGTTTAAAAAGCTGGTCCATGTCTTTTTTGAATTCCAGCAAGGTGCCATTTGATCTGCTTTGAATTACCCCATCTGCTGCATGGCTGGGGGGCTTGTTGAAAATTAAAGGCTGGGATGGGTGAGCAGGTCTAGCAGCTCCCATCTGGGTCTCCTCAGGTTTCTGCTGAATGTTGTAGCTCAGGGATAGTGAGAAATAGGAATAGTCCACAGCAATATATGTCAGCATGAAGTTGATGGTGACTATGGGAGCAAGAACATTCACTTGCCCAATGAAGACAAAAGCCATGGTGATGAGACTTGTTAAGCAAATCGCAGCCACTGGAGTCTTGTTGGGGCCTTTCTAGTTCATAAATAAAACAAAAATACATTTAAATTAATAACCATGAACCTTGCCATGAGGATTCCCCACTTGCTCAGCTGCTGTTTGTGGTTACCTGGGCTGTCTGCAGTACCCCCCTAATCATGAATACATGCATGTGCAAACAGAGGCTCACAGGCCTAATAAATTAAAGAACTGAGTGGAAGCCAAAAGCTGTGGAGCTCCCACTTCATTTCTAAGCCTTATTCAGTCTTTGTCTTTGGTAAATTCATCCACTCTCATTCATCTCTCCATGGTAAAACAATGTCATTAAAGCAGCAATAAACCTTCAGAGAGATTTGTGGGGCTTATGGGAAGTCTGGCAATAAAACGTGTTAATTAGAGTTAACTGTTCATCTCTAATTATTCCACAGGACTCTGCATCACTGCCTACCCAAAAGGCTCCCTGATGCTGCCCTTGGAAAAGCTCTGCATGAGGCAGTGCCACCTGCACATCAGCAGCTCCTGGCCCTGCCAGGCAGCCAAGCTGAGCCCATGGTGAGCTGAGCCTGTGCAGGTGGGGCTCCCCTCCTTCCACCCACCCCAGCAGCAGCTGGAAAGCAGCTCTGAGGCTGGGCAGGGGGGGACATGGGGTGGCAGTCAGCCCCAGCAACCCCAGGCATGTGTCAGGAGGGCAGGAGAAACATTGCCTGCTCCTGTCCTTTAGGACTGGCTGAAGGCAGGGAAAGGGGAAGGGAAAGAGGCACAAAACAAAGAGCATTGGGAGTGGGAATACCTGAGCCTTTGGCTCATGAGCTTTAATCCCAGGTCTAACACACCCTTCCTTGGACCAGGCACCATCTTGCCATTTTGCCACCTGACAAGCCTGTGCAAGCTGTGTAAAGACTTTGCTTAAAAATATATTACAAGATATCTTACAAAGCATCTTAAGTTTTCACTTAACTGCATTTACTTCTTTAACAAACACACTGCTCAAATGGAAACTCTTTCTGTTTCCTCTGCTCTTATTTATTAATAGAAAAGGGGACAAGTTCTGGACAATTGCATCTTTTCAGAATGAACAAAAATCTTAGGGCCAAAGGAAGACAGATCTCAGAAAGCATCTTCAGTATCAGAAAGATGTACTGAGATGGGGAACAGATGGGAGGACCTCAGGATGCATCTGGCTTGGATTTAACTCCACAGAAAATATTTGTGTCCTCCCCATCAGCTGGGGTTATGGTGACCACACCACATTCTTCAACCATGAAAAAGAACTGATGTGGAGTAGATTGGTAAGGACAAATTAAATGTATTTACTCTCCATAAACCAAATCTAAACAATTCCCAAGGTGTGGAAAGATGGAAGGGGGAGAAGTGGTCTGCCTTTGATTTCTCACCTCTTTTTGAGCCCTTCCCATCATGGCACTCTACTTGGAGTTCAGAGCAGAAAATTTGACAGAAAGGCAGAGAGGAGAGGAGAGAGGAGAGAGAGGAGAGAGGAGAGAGGAGAGAGGAGAGAGGAGAGAGGAGAGAGGAGAGAGGAGAGAGGAGAGAGGAGAGAGGAGAGAGGAGAGAGGAGAGAGGAGAGAGGAGAGAGGAGAGAGGAGAGAGGAGAGAGGAGAGAGGAGAGAGGAGAGAGGAGAAGGAATCAATTTTGCTAAACCACTGAGAACTTCATAAGGGTTGCCAAGTAGAGAACAGCTCATTCTGAGATCACCTGAAAACTGCCTTCAGGAGCTGGAAGTTTTTGCAATCATTACTGTTCCTGATTTCTCTACAATTATTACTATTATTTTTGCTATTATTATAACCTTTAGTTTAGAAAACTGCTTTAAGAAACATAAAACAACAGAGAGAAAATTATGATATTTATAAAATATTTAAATATTTTGAACACTCATAAATATCAATACTGAAAAATATTTTTCTGTATTTTAAGCCACTCTGAAGGAGCAAAGCACGAGAAGGCTTTTCCAGACACTCTGTGCAGACACTTAGGTACTCCAGATTATTGAGAGTGATGGAATTATTTTCTCCCTATTCAAAAAAAGGGAAAATCCTGTATGGATGTATAGCCCAAGACTACAGAGTCCTTGGTAACTGGTATCAGTAGAATGAGCTGTGCATAAAGACTATTCACGAAGTAAGGAAAAAGCTTCTTGTCATATTCCAAGCAAGACTTTGTTTCAATGCATATCTAAAGCTTAGAAGACCCCTCACTTAACCTTTTAAATCTATTCATTGTTTTTATTTAATAGTGTCCCAAAGGCACCTTGTCTTCCAAAGAAGTGTCCTCTTCTCCACTGCACACAGACTGAATCCAGAGCATCACAGCTGGCCAAGCACTCAGCTCTGATCTTACCACAGAGGACAGGAACAGACCAAAGAAAATGTACAGGAAAGAAGAACAAGAAAGAAAACAGATAAAAGGTAAGGAGACAGTTACCATCTATTTCACCATGTGCTGGGACAAAAGCTTCAGGCTTCTGCCCTGGGCAGGAGGGCAGAGGAGAGGGAGGTGCTTCCTTCGGTCATGGCTGGGATCAGCACCAGCTTGGAGAAGGTGTTTGCAAATACCCCACAGGCAAAGTTATATCATAAGTGCCTGTCCTGCTGGGCACATCTTGAGCAAGTGGATCAGGGGGGAGGGGACTGATGGCAGCCCAGGAGGGGCTGTGTGTGCATGAGGGCAGGACACAGAGCCCCAGGGCAGAGCACACGGGTGGGAGTGAAGTGTCAGCACTGCACAATGCCAAACCCTGTGGGAGGGCTCAGAGCAGAGGCAGTGCACACAGGGACAGGCAGGGAAAGGACCACAGACAATTGGATGCTTGTTTTTTTTTTTTCATAAAACCACCCATTTCCTGGCTTTTCTGCCTAGGCATGGGATACCAGATCCTGAGCTTTCCCCTCCTCGCATTTCATGCATCCCCCCATCTCACTCCACAGACACATAGAAATCTTGGCTTCTTAAGCTCAGGTGAAGGTTTGACAGCAATCCTGCAGAAAGGATGACTAACCCCACGTCCAAGGAAAGCAAGCATGGGGATCACATTCTCCTGGGCAATGCACTGCAGGATCCGGGGTGCTCCATACAGCCCTCCCATGCAGGAGGCCAGGGATGAGATGTACAGCCCTAGCAAAAACAAAAACCCCACCAAGGATACCTGGAGGAAACAGAGAGAATGCAAAGTTCATCATGTTATGCCTTAAAGACACCTAAGCAATCTTAAATACACGTATTTTAACAGATCACATATATTTTCTAACGTTGTTAAATGAACAGAGCAAGCCCTGGGAGAGCAGCAATTTAATTGGTCTGTGGTATAAAGTACAAGCAATTAATACAGGAAAATTATCCCATAAAAGTAATTTAATACTGAACATCCTGTACCGACAGAACCATTTTACAAGCTCATATCCAAGGAATTCTTTGTCACTTGGAGCAACTGCAGCAAAGCAGCAGCTATTAGATTCCCCTTAAGTAACTGGAAGTGAGTTTATTTCAGGCAAGATCACTTATATACAGAGCACATCATACAGGAAAAGCTGCCCAGGCTTCCCACCATCCAAAACAGGAAGACAAACCCCTGTGTCTCAGAGGGGAAAACCAATCCTGAAGGAAAACCCACAGTACAACCAAATCAAAATTGCCACTTAAGTAAATGGCATCTCAAAAAACACGCTCCAAAGGATGTAATACAATGACCTTATTTTCCTGTCTTCAATGAGAAAAGAATTTCCTTTGGCCAGCATGAAACACTAAAAAGAAAAAATTTAAAGTCATACTGCTAACATGACTGGGTTTAGAACTGTTTTTTGAAGCACCCTTTCAAGCTGGGAGCATCTCCTGCAGGTGTGGAGGGAAAGGAAGGACAGCTCCTGGTCTGTCACACAGAAGTGAGGACTGGGGTCCCCCTAAGCAGGTCCCCACTGTCGAGAGCTGCAAGCACAGAGAGTGTATCTAAAAAACCCCACCCAAATACACAAAACCCCACAATATAAACATTGTGCAAGAAAGCTTTGAAATGGGAGTGTTCCTGGCACTGCAGGATCTGGACAGAAAAAATAAGGAGAACAAAGTCCAGGGTCACCTGAAACACCCCCAAGTCCTGCGAGACCACAGAGGTCTGACAGCCAGCAGCCAGGCAAGGAGAATGGCATGGGAGTAACTCCAGCACTAATGCCAGGCAGAGAGAAAAACCTCACATTTTGGTCCAAATCCAACATGCCCATACTCCTCTGAATGCTGGAGGTGCAGACAAATATCTGTGACAGAGGATGTCTCCAAATGCAGGTCCCCTGCATCCCACATTTGCTCCCACCCCTCCTTCCATGGAAAAGAGGGTCTAAATGAACACAAGTCCTCCCAGCTTCTGCCCCCATTGAAGTCAGGTGGCACATGCTTTTTTAGGAGGAATTACAAAAATTTACATGGCTAAAGATGATTCAAGCTACATCTGACTTTGGTTTTTTGTCTACGAAATCTGCAGGCAGCAAAAAGGAGATTGGGTAAAAAGCCATAAAAACCTTTCTCTTGGGGAAGGCAAGTGAAATTAACATCATGATCCAGAACTGTTCAAACTTCCTACCACAACATTTCCCCATGAAAATCCACTTGGCCTTGTGAATTGTATCTTGTGGGACAGAAGGAACCTGAGGCAAAGATGAGCAGATAGCAGCTCTCATTAGCCCAGCAGACAGACACTCAGTGGGGAATCCTCCCTTCCCTCTCCTCTAATCCTACCCTGCTCCGAGAAATACTCGGAAGAAACAAACACTTGTGCCAGACATCATATATTATTTTAGCTGCCAAAAATGCTTGCATTTAAATGTGCTACTTGACATTCAAATCAGGGTTAGAGGGGAAGAGTCCCTTTCACTGAGGCTGATGAAAGGTTTTGCTAAGAGTTTTGAACATAGAGAGTGTGAATACATTGCAAGGAATTGGCAGTTGGAGCTCATTAGAAGTGAAATTACTGAATCTCATTTTTGTGTTTAAAAAGCCAAACAAATATTGCAACAGAGAAAAGCAGCCAAGCATTCGTTCACCTGTGATAGAAAGGGAGAGTTTGGAGAAGTAATGATCTCTCCCCCCTTCCTCTCTCCAAAGTCATTAAAATCTAAAGCATCTTGTAATAACTCAAAGAAACATGAATATTGCACCATTTGTTTGTTCTGTATTAGGGGAAAGAAAATTGAATTTACTTTTTTGGAGGGGGGTGTTTGCTTGTTTATTTTTTGTATTTGACAGTATTAAATATCTTCTCAATCATTACTAGGAGATTTTTCATTTTCCCACTGAGGGTTCTGAAGTTAAAGCACAGCTTTAACAATCTCTTTCTCTTCAGCAGATTCATTTAAAGCTGATTCTTTTGGATACTGCACTTTTTGCCCATTAAGTCATTGACATATAAAGAGGTTGCCTTAGAGAAGGCAAGTTCATTCTTTTTTTCCCTGAAACAGGTGGATTTTTTTACCTCAGCAGGTAGTGGCAGAGCCCTACCAATAATTGGGCGTTTATCTGGGGGGGTGGAAGAAGTTTAGAGCTGGAAGAAGTTTAGAGCTAAGAAACAAAACCAGAGTTTCAAACTGATATTTTAGACTAAAACCATGTTACAGATCAAACAATGTAAAATTCTCAACTTCAAATGAATCACAAAAAAAGTGTCAAATACAGTGAACCCGTGATTTTGGACAATACCCAATAACAGAAAATTAGCCTTTCCACATCCCATCCAAAGAAAGACAATGGCACACACCAAAATCTCTTGCTCTCTTCTTAGAGGCCTGCAGTGGTAAGGCTCATTGTGTGTTACACTGCACACCCCCCTCATGTAAATACTCTGTGTGGAATATCTTGAGCTTAATAATCCAATTGCTCACCCTGCAATTACAGCCCGCTAGATATGGAAATGTGAGCTTCGCTTGGCTTAGTCAAGATAAGCAGGGGGGTTCTTCAGAGATTTCAATTTGGTCTAAGCTTTCACCAACGAGAAAGGATACATGGAATAAAATACAGCATTTATCATTAGACCACATTACCATACCTTAGCTCTTAAAGCTATTGCTGGGTGACAATGCCAAGGTTTGGCATTACGGGATATGCTGGTGAATGCAAGGCTATTCAAACCAATTGTACACTGGGATTTGCAACAGGGAAATTTTAATGAGGGATGTGTAGCCACATTCCTTAGGCTTTTGAAAAGCTCAGGCATTCAGTAAAGCAGATGGCAACCTGAAAGCACCATTATAAAAACCTCAAGTTACCTTCTCTGCTATCATGAAGTCATAGCGGAGAGACTGCCGGGTACAAATGGCTCCCAGCAAGAAAACGAAGACCATGTACAGAAACCACCTGCAAACAACAAAAATAAACCAATTTCTTCACAGCAAGACAAGAACATAGAGAATTCTGCCCCTAGGAGAGCCAGGAGATGGTCAAATGCCCACAAGTTGGGTCTTCAGTCACTCTGCATGGTTCCTGAATAATTTTGCTTCAGGGATGAATTTGACACCAACCCTGAGGGGAGGCTACCCCCACTCCTTAGGTGTGCAGGGAGAAAATACCCCAGTCCTAGGGACAGACTTTTTAGTAGGGCCTGGAGCAAAATGCCAGGGGGTAATGGTATGTACTAAAAGAGGGTCAATTCAGACTAGCTGTAGAAAATGAATTTTCTACAATAAGGGTGGTAAAACATGGCAATAGACTGCCCCAAGAGGTGGTGGATGCCCCGTCTTTGGAAACATTCAAGGTCAGGATGGACCTTGATGGAGCAATCTGATCCAGTTGAAGAAGTGCCTGCTCATTGCAGGGGTTGGGTCTGGATGGCCTTTAAAGGTCCCTTCCAGCCCAAACTGTTCTGTGATTCTGTGGCTCTGCAGGTACACAGGTCCCCCCACCTGGCAGCAACATTAACAGCACAGCCAGCCTGCTCTGCAGCCTCAGACAGATCCCCTCTGGAGTTCTGGCCTCTCCATACTCAGGCTGGGGGATAATTTTGTCTGTAAAGCCCAGACAGCAGAGAAGGGAATGACCACAGCCTTGGATAGATGGACTCATGTGATACTACTGTGTCCTGTGGAATCCCCCCTCTTAAAACAAGCACCAATTCCAGCAGGAATGCCTCCAGATTGTGAAGAATCTTCCTTCCTGACTGAACATTGGTACACAATTAAAAGAAATAATTTCAAAGTCAATTTAGATGGCAATAAAAGCAGGCAGGAAAACCTACGGGGCTTTTTTTTAATAAACAGCAGTGAAAAGTTCTCATGGAAAGCAGTATTTCCTTGGGAAGAGCATGCCTTGGTGATGCAGGGCCTCTGCTTCCCCTGTCTTGCAGGTGGGTAGGTCATCTCACCTCTCTTGCCCTCATTTGCCCAGTAATAAAAAATACAAAATTTTGATACTTCTTTTCTATTTATATAGAAAAAGAACACAAGAGGGGGAGCAATAAACCTCCTTCCCCCCCCCCCCCCTTGAAATCTACAGCAGTGAATGACAAAATCATGCCCCACCAACCCTTGGAGAATTCTGCATTCACTCGAGGGCAGCCAGGCTGCAGCAGCACAAGCACCCAGCACAGCACAGATCCCACCCTGCAGGGGAAGGACCGAGTACATGCTCACTAACAAACATCTCCAGCCCACCCAGAGTATGTGGTGGTAATGGATGACAATTTGAATGAGAGCCACACTTTAATTTTCCAGATGGCTGAGTAATAAAAGGCTGATGGGAATATGAAATGGATTGGTCACACTCAGGGCAGTCTCCAGAGCAAATATTCCCCAATCAATGACTTACGAGGTGCCGATAGCAGCCAGAGACCCCAGAGGGATGTTGGAAGAAGGCTTCTGGAGATCTCCACTCATATTGAACCCAGCCATCACACCTGTATTTTGCAGACACAAGTGCAATTTAGAGTCAATCTAAGTTATAGTATATATAATACACATTGCAATATGTAATATAATTTAATCAATCAGTTCATTGATTGTTTCACAACAGTAGCTATATCACTTCATTGCACTGCCACACAGACAAATATTGGCTCCCATCAATTGCTTGGTAAAAAAATGTTCGTGACTTTAACAGAAGCAAGTCACCACTAACATGTCAAAGAAGCCTCTGTCTGGTTTGAACAGTGCTGAGGGGGAAGCAGTATGTGAACAAAACCCATCTTATCTTCATACAAACCTAACAGGAGACAATGCTGCCCAGCTGTTGAAAAGAGAAATGCCACTGTTCATCAGGGCAGCACATGCAGCAGTGGTACAACCCCCAGTCCAGATCCATTACAGGTCCCTGCATTCACAGGGGACAGCCACTGCTACAAAACAGAATGTCCTGTCCCCATTAAATGATGATCACATTAGCAGAGGGAATGACAGGGCTCTCGGCACGTAGGTGGCACCTTCCAGCCAAGGGATCTGCTTTGGAAGTAGGCATTATCTCTGCCTTGCAGATAGGAAAACAGAAACACTGAGAGGGCAAGTGATTGTCCCAGTGTCACGTAGAAAACACATGCTAGGACTAAGAATAAAATACTGAACTGTTATTTTAGGCCAGAGTACAGGGTATTATACAATCAGGGACAGTCCTTAGCCTAAAAAATTACCATCTAAAGAGCAAGAGAGGAAAACAAGATGAATCAGAGGATTAGAGTCTCTACATTAAGACCAGAAAGCCAAGGTAGATTGGTTAAGGGGCTTTGTCCATAGCTGAAGGAGGAGTCATACCAGACTTGTCAAGAAAACAGAGATTCCCTTGTCACATTATCCCAAAAGTTTTCTTAGAAGACTTCGGGTATGTGCTATAAATAAAAATAAATAAATAAAAATCTATGATTTAGAATCCTGATGAAAATTTGGACAATTCGAAGGCAGGACCAAATACTTTAGGATGCTAACTTGTGCCCATCACTGTTCCCCCCTGGGATGTCAGACCAATGTCTCCATAAGGACACGTGGGCCAGGAGCCAGCCAGCAGTGCTGATGGCATGGTCCCTGGGGCCAGGGTGAGATCACCCCAGAACAATGGCAAGGAGGATGCCAGCACCATGGCACTCACAGCATCTGGCAGCCCCTGCAGCAGGGACTGACCACACGCCAGTCCACCGTGGCTGCCAAGGCCAGCAGCCATTCCTCATGTTCAGAGGGCATAAGAATGACAAAGTCAGTCTCTGCAGCTGCAAATCTGAGTGACTACAGCTCCAAATCAGCAACAGCCCATTGCATTTTAAACTCAAACACTGATTGCTGCTTGGAGGGGTTTTTCCCCAAGATGAAGGATAGACAAGAGCTGTGGGACCAATCTCAGGGTAAAGGGGACAAACCCAAATCAGCCAATGGATGGCCTCCCCATTCCCTACAGACCCTGGCCTTTGATGGGCTGTCAGCAATGGCTGGGTTGCTAATCATGGAACACAAACTCTGCTCTGCTCTGTCCCAGGCACTCCTGTGCATCTTCATAGCCCCATCTCCACATCTGCCCAAAGGGAATTGTAACACCTCCCCTCCTCACTGCTGTGCCGTGAGGACAGCATACAAATGAGCACAAGGCACTCTCCTGCTGCCAAACACACCCAGGGCTTATTATTTATTTATTATTAATGCTTTTTCCTTGATCATCTCTTTTTTTTCCCCCTGATCAGTCCACTGACCAGCCATCTTTTCCTGTCATCTCCACCATGGAGCCAGAGCCCTGACAACTGTTCCCTGGTCCCCACAGAATCCTGGCATTCCTCAGCTCCTGGAAGAGCTTTTCCTCCAAATTCAGACCAGATTTGAATCCTTGACACCATACTGAAAGCATTACAAATCAAGTTCTTAATTTTCTCCTGGAAGACTATTTTGTGGATATGCTTCTGAACAGCACAGCTAAAAGCCTGTCAGCTGCTCTGGTTTTCTCTAGATAAAGATTCCGTGCAATATTCAAGCCCTGCTCCTTTCAAACAGTTACACAACAGGCTTAGCTAGAGGTAAGAAAAGTTAGGAAGGCAAAAGTCAATGGAAACGGTCACAAATATCCTAAATAAATTCTCTGTGAAGCACTCTTTGATGACATGCTACTTTGCAATTCAGAGACAAAGCAGAAAACAGAATTCTCTGAATTTTTTATTCCAAAGGGAGTAAACTATTGTCAGAAGGACAGCTGTTAATCTCATGTGCTTCTTGGCCAAGTTTCTCAAACATCTGGCACCACCTTTAAATCTTCCAGCTTGAGTCACCTCTTCCTCATCCAAACTCCTGCCTCAGCAAAGCACTGGGGAAACACCAAAATGGCATTTTCTGGACTGAACATAAAAAAGCTGAAGACGTGAGTCATCGGCACAGCGATGACTGCACAGCCTGGGCTGCCTCCCTGCGTCCCTCCCACAGACCCACACACGCTTGGGAGGAGCCAGGAGATGACTTCCCAGGGCCCACATAAAGAGGATTTTGAGGCTGGTGATTGACCTCCTGCCCAGCAGTGACCAGGGGTCACACCCAGGCCACTGCACACCACTGGCTTCTGTCAGGGCTCCCAGGAGGTCACCAGAGTTTCATGGGTTCCACAACCAAAGGTCAAGGCCACCAAAGAGGGAAGAAACTCAGATATTCTCAGCTACTCAGGCCAAATCCATCTCCTCTGTGCTGCAGTTATGACTCTGACATGACCAGTGCAAAGGTGTGGACAGTCTGGTAGTACAGATGTATGGACAATGCCAGAGCCACCTCTCCACTACCAGCAGCCTTTTAAACCCTTTGAGTTAACAAGTTTTCCTGAACAAATCAGTTTTTCCTCTGAAAATGCTCTTTTTTCTTTCAAGTTAAGAACACGTATGGCAGGCAGTGCAGACACTGAACTATCGCAACACTCATTGCAGATTCCTTCTGCGTGTCCTTCCTAGCAGTCAAGGTAGGAAGAAATTGGGATGTACCTTCCTTCAGACACAGGCCTATCCCTAGGGAAATGGCCAATCCCTTCTGAACTCAAGCAATCATATCTGCCGATTCTCCATGGAGAAAATGATCCACCTCTCTGTTTCAATGAGATAGCAGGCTGGATTTTCCACACTGGCTATTATCTTAGAGAGCAGCAGATAGTGACAAAGCTTCTGGACAAAGAAGCATGAAAACACAGTCAACCCAGCCAGGAAATTATGGCTGAGACAGTCTGTACGTTGCTGCTATTCCCAGTGTAATCTGGTCCTGGGCATCATCCAGGGGGTGGATGTGTGCATGAGGGGACCACCTACACTGTGTGTCAGGCACAGCCACCAGCCCCACCAGCCATGGTTTATAGCTGCAGATATGATCACTCTGCAAACGCTCAGTGCGCTTCTCAGTGAACATACTATAAAATATAAAAGGTGATTTTTTTCCTTCACCCAGGAGGTGAAGAATGGAAAATCTTAGATAAGGCTTGTAGCTAATTTTTTTAAAGGGCCAACTTCTCCACTGATGTAAGCTGGCACCTTGCCATAGACTTCAATGGAGTTGTGCCAGTTTACATCATCTGATAACTTAGCCCAAAACGTCTAAATCTATTTGCTGTCATTTTGCAAGTGCCAGATATGGTTTATTTCAGAACTGGTTTCTGTGCAGTGATATTTTCCACTAACACTGCTTCAAATGACATCTTACTTTCTTCTATCACAAGACAACACACTTCTTTCATTAGACAGAAAACCTTGGGGATTTAGTAGAAAAACATTTTTTGCACAACAGAAACAGCATTTATCTTAATTCTAAAATGCACTGATGGCTTCATGGCTGCTGCTGGGAGCTGGCTGTGGGCAGGCTGCCTCTGAGACTCCTTCCCTGTTGAAAATCCCTGGCTGGGTGGGAGTCCAAGTGTTCACCTATCACAGCACAGCAGCAAAATGTGTGCACTGAGAAGGTATTTACAAACATGCAGAAGAACAGCTGGTTAATGCACAGCACCTCTACAGGGGCATGTTCACATCTTCCACAGCTATATTTCAGTCTTTTGACTGAAGCCAGCAAATCCCAGTCTTCTGTGCCCATGCTCTCCCATTTAGGCCAGCTCTAGATGTCTGTTTCGGATCCCTTGGCTACTTCCCTATGATTAAATGACAAACTTTGGGGAATTCGGCCAGCTGCACTGAACATCCAGCTGAAATGGTTTAAACAGCTATTGCACAGGTAGCAAACAGACCAGCCTCTGCTTACCAGTGCTCAACCCTAACACTGGGGTAACTTCACTCTCACTGCTGGAGTCATACCAGTAAAACACAGAGGAACAGAGAAAACAACCTGACCTGGAGCATCCCAAGGAGGATGCTCCTAGGAGGCAGCATGATGCTACTGGTCTGCAAAAGGCTGGGATGACCATCCTTGGCCCATCAGTTGAAGCATATCCCCAGCTGCTCCTCCTGCCTGTTTGGTCTGGCAAGGGTCTCCCCACAGGTCCTGCTCCCCCTTCCTGAAGTGGCTGCGCCTCTTTGCTATTACAGCTACCAGCCTGCATTTCACATTTCTCTTTCACTGCTGTGTCTGGTGGAAATGGGCAACTTACAGCCCCTTCTCAGTGTATCCCAGAGACCAAACTCAAACTGGTTGAATTTAGATAGCCATCTCAGAGACAGAGGAAGAAGCCTATCCTGAAGAGATCAAAATAGTTTCACTTCAAAGAGGAACATTTCATCTCAAAAGGCCCAAACAATGTTTCACAATTTCCGAAATATTCTTTTTTTAAAACTTTGTTATCAAAATAGCATCTTAAATTGTAAGCTAGCATATGCTACAAATTAAAAATAGTAAACACAACATTTTCTAATTAAAGATAAACAGAACATTGCTGTGGATCAAAGAACTGTTTCAAACTGGCTCAATGTAACCCCTCAAAACTAAACAGCATATTGTTTTGCTGAAACTCTCCCCAAATTTCTGTTGTATCTTAAGGCAAAGGATTTTGCTTCCAGTGGTCACTGTGGGGGTTCCAGCAGAGGTGGGTGCCACTGAGGTGGGTGGTGGGGAGGGCCACAGGCTGGAGGGGACAGCCTGGGAGCAGTGCTAGCCTGTCCATGTCATTCCTCTGTGCCACTTTGGCTCACCCTCTGCATCACACTGCCTGCCCTGAAGCAGCAGCACTGGCAGCAGAGAAGTCTTGACTCCCATCCTAGAAATTTCTTAATCAGACCATAACCTCTTCCATGCAGAGCACCAAACACAGACCTGCATTTTTTGAGGCTCCTGAGCTCCACAGTGCTCCAAACAGCAGTGACAGGAGTGATAGTGATGTTATATGGTACCAC